>NW_026902553.1:1200000-1800000 GCF_943734735.2 Anopheles gambiae | reverse complement strand
TTGTTTCCATACTCTCTATTGTTCCTGTTAGCGTTTGCATATAGGATCTTTATACGATCATTATTTCCCTTTTTCATTCTGTCTTCTAGCTCCAACTCTACTGCTCGCTCTATTGCTTCATGCAAGGTTTCGAATTTACTCGATCTCATTATAATTTTGGTCTCGAAATTTTTGAGTCCATAACTCAATGCACTGATTCCTGATTTAGTTGCCTTTTTTCTTGCTACTTCTGGCGCTATCTCTTCTGCAATGTATGCTTCTTCTAGTTGTTGCGTTAATTTTTCAATAACGCTTCCAAAATCTTCTATCCTTCCAATCTGTTTAGTATTGTCCATTTTCAATACTAAGATCTCTGGTGTTACCTTTATGCTGCACCTGTCTTGTAATTTGCTAATTATATCTTCGATTGAGGTTGGGTTTTCCCCTACGACAATTCGCGCTTTTCCTGTAAGACGTCCTAATACCAGTTCTATTATTGTTTCTTTATTTTCCGGATTTACTATTTTCTTTAGTACGTTTAAATTTGACACCATACTTTTCAAATCCTTCTCATTACCATCATACTTTGATATGAGAGAAGTGGTGATTTCAATTAATTCCATAATGTCAGCCATTTTGTCTGGTTTAGTTTCTATTGTTAGTCAAATTGCCTAAAGAGGCAGAGCCTACATTTGTTCAGCTGTTTCACCTGATCATAATTTATGTCTGATTCTTCTATTTTCTCTAACAATTTTTGCATCGTTCAATTTGTTATTGTTAGTATTGTCACAGTCTATAGACAATTTAAGTAAATTCCTAGCCTGTTTTTGCTACTTTATGCAGTCTGATCAGTAAAATTTCGTATTTACGGTACCTTTTTTTAAATACATAGCATGTATCTTTGTTGTTGCTGCTCATGATGATGCCTCGTTACCGGTGCCTGGTGTTTAATTGGTGCTTGGTGTTTACTCGATGTCTGATAAGAATTTCTACGATGTCATCAGTCGTCACTCGACGTCTTGTCGAGGTTGGGACCCTATGTCCATTCGCGCATGCCAATCCATATTGGGCAGTGAACTCGCCTTGTCTTTTCGTCTTCCACGTTGGGAACGGTTGTTCCATTCAATCACACTGGTTACATCTCGTATACCGTAGTCTCGCCATTCATTCTATCACCTTTCAGATGAACATCACTTCTGCTTATGGTTTCACAGCGCTGGTGACATCGTTATTTCCGCTTACGTTGGTTTGGGTTCGTTGCGTTATTAATCACTTCAAGATTGTTCTAGTTTGCAAACTGATCACTTAAGGGTTTATTTATAATGTTGTTGCATTTTTGCACGTTGAGGAAGGTTGTCACAACACTTTTTTTTGCATAATTGCTGTACATCACTTTTTTTTTCGCCCTTCAAACGGTTCACCACTTATATTTTCGCTGAGTTATCATTTTGTACACCACACTGTACTTGCTTTTGATCGCTCATTCATAGCTATTGTTTTTTTTTATATATGGGTCACTTGTGCCAGCTGCGTTGTTCAATACAAATTTGCACATTTGACACTTTTTTCCGCCGTATACCGGTTATGGTCAAAACGCACTTTTTTTTTTACACTATTTGATGCGTTAGCACGACACTGCTGTACGTTACCGTTGTACGTATCACAAATAATTTGTTTACACTTCTGCCCGTCGATTGCAGATTAAGGTCACGGTCGCCATGTAATATGTTTGATGACTGTTACGGTCGTCATGTGGTATGTTTTGAGATAGTCCCGGTATGTTCGATTTTGGGACGGTTGCCATGTAGTAACTTTGAACTCGCGTTGGTCAGGGTGGCCTTCGTCATCGTTTGCCGAATTAAGTAGAACTGAGGTGGATACTGCTTCAAAGCGGACGTTCGACACTTGATCGTCCAGGCGATCATAGAAACCTTTAGGAGGTTTCCCTTACTGGAAACGTTGGAGTTTAGAGGCCTTACCTTGGGCAGGGGGACATATCTAAACTCTTTAAATGAGAACTCGATAGATGTAGGATGGGCATAGTCCTATCCTGACAGTCCGAACGAATCTGACCTGCCATGATCGGAGTTGGTTTTATTTATACTCAAATGAAGTTAAGGGTTTCTCACATTTGGTTCCGGGTTGTATGTTGGAAAGTTATTGTTTTCACTAAGCTAGTTACGTTTGTCTTTTGTTGACAAGAACGATGGTTCTTGTCACTAAGTTCCTGTTTTGGGTTATAATGCATAAACTGTTCCTGCTTATGTTGTACGTTTCGGTTGGTTCTGTTAAGTGTGTCACAATTGTTTATGTTGTACGTTTCGGTTGGTTCTGTTAAGTGTGTCACAATTGTTTTTATATGAACGGTGTGGCCTGAGCTCTTCCGGGTGTGTATGGTATGATCTGATTTACTGAGTGTGTTATAATGAATGTGTTACAATGGTGTGATCTGGCTTTCCAATGTGTGTTACTATGTGTCTATGGCTGATAGTGTGTATTACAATATGTTCTGTATAGCAGATATGCTACAATATGACGAAATACAAGAGCTTCTACGAAAGCACGAATCATCCATTAAAGACGAAATATTAACAACCTTAGTTAAAAAAAGTAGACACCTATATTACGAAATAAATAAGTGCATTAAAATACATTTCGAAAGACATCCAGATTCAACAATTAAATACAATTAAATACAACATTATCAGAAAACCAGTTCGACATAACGATAGAAACTAAATCTGACAAAATGGCTGACATTATAGAACTAATTAAAATCACCACTTCTCTCATATCAAAGTATGATGGTAATGAGAAAGATTTAAAAGGTGTGGTGTCAAATTTAAATGTATTAAAGAAAATAGTGAAGCCGGAGAATAGGGAAACAATAATAGAGCTAGTATTAGGACGTCTGACAGGTAAAGCGCGAATTGTTGTAGGAGAAGCCCCAAACTCAATAGAAGATATTGTTAACAAACTACAAGATAGATGCAGCATAAAGGTAACACCAGAAATAGTAGTATCCAAAATGGATAATACGAAACAGACAGGAACAATAGAAGATTTCGGATGCATTATAGAAAAACTAACGCAGCAACTTGAAGAAGCATACATAGCGGAAGAAATAACACCAGAAGTAGCCAGGAAAAAAGCAACTAAGTCTGGAATTAGCGCATTGAGTTATGGACTTAAGGATGGCGAAACCAAAATAATAATGAGATCAAGCAAATTCGAAACCCTGCATGAAGCAATAGAACAAGCAGTAAAATTGGAACTAGAAAACAGAACGAAAAAAGGAAAGAATGAACAGACAAAAATTTTATATTCAAACGCTACTAGGAACAATAGAGGGTATGGTAACAACTACCAGGGAAGGAACAATTACAATAGATTCTCAAATAATAATAATAATAGGTATCAGACACAAAACCCACCCAGGTTCCCACCCGCAAGATATGGACATAACAATAACCGAAACAATAATAACTACAGAAATAACAACTTTAACAACACTAGAAATCAGCACGCAAATCGACAAAATAATTCCAACAGAAATCAGTACGTACAATCCAATCAGAGAAATAATAGCAATTTGCAAAATAATCGAGCGCCTATTCATAACACAGTAACAGCCGAAGAACAGAATAATTTTTTAGGGCAACCTCAAGCATCGGAAAATACCCAATACTAACCATAAATCCTGATGCAGATAATTTTGTTAAAGTAAAAATAGAAATTACAAAGGAAATCTATAGCACACTCATCATAGATACCGGAGCAACCGTATCCGTACTTAAAGCTAGTAAATTAAAACCAGGTTGTAAAATCAATACATCAAAAAAATTAACCTTGATAAGCTCTAGTGATCATGAATCAGAGACTTTAGGTACTGCTATGACAACAATTCACTTTGGCGATTATTCCATTATGCACGAATTTCATATAATAGAAGATGTAGAATCCATTTTTTCCGACGGACTATTAGGAAAAGACTTTATAAAGCACAGATGTATTGTTGATTATGTTAATTGGATGATATACTTCTCATCTGATAACGGATTGATTTCACACCCAATAGAAGACAATGTAAACGGAAATTATATTTTACCAAAACGAAGTGAAGTAGTACGAAAAATAAGTATACCAAACTTGACAGAAGATTCAATCATCTTATCACAAGAAATCCAACCAGGGGTATTTTGCGGAAACACAATAGTCTCAAAACGTAATCAGTATATCAAATTCATTAATACCACAGATAAAGATGTTTCTTTTAACATAAAATCTTATACACCAGAAGTTGAACCATTAAGAGAGTATGAGCAATTACAGAAGAAACTTGACACATCTAAGGAACGAATTCAGAAAATTCATAACAAAATCCATATAGAAAATATTCCACAAATAGCAAGAGAAGAGTTAGAAAATCTTATCACAAAATTCTCGGATATATTTTGTTTAGAAGATGAACCGGTCTCTACTAACAATTTTTATACCCAGGAAATTTCATTAAAAGATAATATTCCTTCTTATATACCAAATTATAAACAAATACATTCACAAACAGAGGAAATGCAATCACAGGTAGAAAAGATGTTGAAAAATAACATTATAGAACATTCTGTTTCATCATATAATTCACCGATACTATTAGTACCGAAGAAGTCAGGTGAAGGAAAAAAGAAATGGCGTTTAGTAGTGGATTTTCGGCAATTGAACAAGAAAATTTTACCAGACAAATTCCCTTTACCTCGCATAGACACGATACTAGATCAGCTAGGAAGAGCCAAATATTTCAGCACATTGGATTTGATGTCAGGGTTTCATCAAATCAAACTTGATAAAAATTCGAGAAAATACACAGCTTTTTCGACACCTACAGGCCACTATCAGTTTACAAGAATGCCATTTGGACTCAACATTAGCCCAAACAGCTTTCAAAGAATGATGGCTATCGCTATGGCTGGTTTAACACCAGAGCTAGCATTTGTATATATAGATGATATTATAGTTACTGGATGCAGTGCACGGCATCATATCAGTAATTTAGGTAAAGTTTTTGATAGGCTAAGAAAATATAACCTTAAACTAAATGCAGAAAAATGTTGTTTCTTCAAAACAGAAGTAACGTACTTAGGTCATAAAATAACAGATAAAGGAATTTATCCGGACGACGTGAAGTTTGACACAATTAAAAAATTCCCGATTCCTACTAATGCTGATGAAGCAAGACGTTTTGTCGCATTTTGTAATTATTATCGTAAATTTGTACAGAATTTTGCTAAGATAGCTAAACCTATTAATAATTTGATTAAGAAAGACGTTAAGTTTGCATGGACTTCAGAATGTCAAGCAGCTTTTGATACATTGAAACAAAGCTTACTCTCACCCACAATTTTACAATATCCAGATTTTAAAAAACAATTCATTATTACGACAGATGCATCGGATATGGCATGTGGTGCAGTGTTATCACAAATAACAGATGGAAACGATTTGCCAGTCGCATTTGCGAGTAAAAGTTTTACACCAGGGGAAAAGAATAAGCCAATTATCGAGAAAGAGCTTACAGCTATACATTGGGCAATTAATTATTTTAAACCTTATGTATATGGACAAAAATTTATAGTTAGAACAGATCATAGACCATTAGCATACTTATTTGGTATGAAAAATCCTACTTCTAAGCTTACTAGAATGAGACTAGATTTAGAAGAATTTGACTTTGAAATAGAATATTTAGCAGGTAAAGCTAATGTTGCAGCAGACGCACTATCAAGAATAATCCTTAACTCAGATGACCTAAAAGCATCAATACCAAAATCCAAAACGATTATAATGGTTAATACAAGAGCCATGGTTAAGAAAAATAACGAGAAAACTGATATAAACAAAGACGAACCAATCGCAACAACAGGGACTGATCACCCCGCGATGTGGAAAACAGATAGACCTTTAGAAGTGAGAAAGGTACTAAAAATAGGTACGCAGAGAATTAAGAACAACGTTGAATTCATAATATACAACCATTCATACAGTAAAGCACTAGGAAAATTTCTTTTGAGAAATGATGTAAATGGAAGTCAAGCATTAGAGTTTGCTCTTCTAGAAATGTGCAAAATCGCGAAACAATATGGAAGAAATAAGCTAGCATGGTCAGAAGAAGATCATTTATTCGAAGAATATTCCCAACAAACTATTAAGGAAATAGCCAACAGAGCCATTACCAAGTTTGAAATAATCCTGTTTACTCCAACTAGATGGATAACAACAGAAAAAGATAGGCTGAGAATAATTTCAGATTATCATATGACCCCTTCGGGAGGACATATAGGCCAGTACAGACTGTACCAGAAAATAAGGGAAAAATATAAATGGAAAAATATGAAAGATGATATCAAGAAATACGTACGAAATTGTAAAGCATGCATAGTTAATAAGACGACTAGACATACTAAAGAAAAAACAGTTGTAACTACAACACCGACAAAACCATTTAACATAATTTCAATCGACACAGTAGGACCTCTAACAAAAACTAACAAAAACAACAGGTATGCAATAACCATACAATGTGACTTAACGAAATATATCGTAGTAATACCTATCCATAACAAAGAAGCAAACACTATAGCCAAGGCATTGGTAGAAAACTTCATCCTTACATTCGGAACATTTATAGAATTAAAATCAGATCAAGGACTAGAATATAACAATGAAATATTACACAAAATCTCAGAAATTTTAAAAATCAAACAAACTTTTAGCACAGCTTACCACCCGCAGACAATAGGATCATTAGAGAGAAATCATAGATGTCTAAACGAATACCTAAGAAGCTATACAAACGAACATCATGATGACTGGGACGATTGGACAAAATTTTACGAATTTGTTTACAATACAACAGAACACTCAGACACAAACTACACACCATACGAACTAGTATTTGGTAGAAAAGCGAATTTACCACAAGATATATTTAAAACAAAAATTGAACCAGTTTATAATATTGACCAATATTATTTCGAAATGAAATATAAACTCCAAAAATCAAACGAAATTGCCAGAGAAAATTTGATAAAAGCAAAAATTAAAAGACAGCAAACCTTAAATAAAGATACAGTACCACTTATTATAAACTTAGGAGATCAGGTATATTTGGAAAATGAAAATAGGAAAAAATTAGATCCAGTCTACATTGGACCTTTCACAGTAGTAAGTGACCAAGGGCCTAATTGCGTAATACAAAATAATACAACAAAGAAAATCTCTACAGTACACAAAAATAGATTAATTAAGTACACAGGAGAATAACTTCAATCATTGTAATTCATTACGTTATTCTATTAAAGGGGGGAGGTGTAGCATGCACATGCACATGCTATACTGTTTTCAATCAGTTCACACACATTTCTTATTACACTTAATAAACACAAAATTGTCAACACAACACAACACACAAAAAGACCAAATTCCAACCACTCAAGATACCAACACAACCCAAACCACATAAATAACCTTACGTCAGGAATTGTAAGTCAGCAGAAAAACCCTTATCCAAAAACACTTAAAACACACAAGCGACACACAACCCCGGAGGTGCGAAAAAACCTTACCCAGCACAAAACGCTTCAAGTGGGTAAAGCGTAAAAACACAGCATTGCATAATAGCAACCAACAGTTAATAAATAATGAAATAGGAGACACCGTACCTCGTGTGTACAAACAGAACCGTAAGCGTAGGAAACAAAACACCGCGTAAGCGTCAGAACCCAGAACTGACCTTACATAATAAGCACAACCATATGTAAACACAAAACTTGACATTCAGCATAATTGACACAAAATAGAAAGTAAAGTAAAACCAAATCTAACTAAAAGGAAATGAATCGTATAAATAAAGATGTAAGATGAGACCGAGGGCTGCTCAGTTACACACAGTACGCACAGTGACACGGTTCAGTGGAGCCGTTCAAGTCTTATCGTAATTCGCACAAACAACACAAATATGTTAAATTAATTCATCGTGTCCACTCGTTACCTGGAGCCCTGATGGCTCCCAGTGATCATCCGAAACTAATGCTTTATTTTTTGACGAATTGACCTCGCGAGTGATAATTAATCCTTCTGCACCGCTGCTCTAACAATTGCAACCTGATACAGAATATTACAGTGCTAGTGTGTATGTCTGCTCATGAATAATAGTGTACCACTCCGGATACAAACTGCATATCATTGAGTGTGTATTCTGTGCGCGCCATATTCAAACTAATAAGCGGCGCATAGTGCTAGTGTGTATGTGTGCTCATGAATAATTGTGTACCACTCCGGATACAAACCGCATATCATTCAGTGTGTATTCTGTGCGCGCCAAATGAAAACCAATAAGCGGCGCGTAGTGCCAGTGTGAGTGTGCCCATGAATAATAGTGTACCACTCCGGATACAAACCGCATATCATTAAGTGTGTATTCTGTGCGCGCCTTATTGGAAATTACAAGCAGCGCGTAGTGTAAGTGTGCGTGTGTGTGCTCATAAATATTAGTGTACCGCTCCGGATACAAACCGCATATCATTAAGTGTGTATTCTGTGCGCGTCATATTGAAAATTATAAGCGGCGCGTAGTGCCAGTATGTATGTGTGCTCATGAATAATTGTGTACCACTCCGGATACAAACCGCATATCATTTAGTGTGTATTCTGTGCGCGCCATATTCAAACTAATAAGCGGCGCATAGTGCCAGTGTGTATGTGTGCTCATGAATAATTGTGTACCACTCCGGATACAAACCGCATATCATTTAGTGTGTATTCTGTGCGCGCCATATTCAAACTAAGAAGCGGCGCATAGTGCTAGTGTGTATGCGTGCTCATGAATAATTGTGTACCACTCCGGATACAAACTGCATATCATTAAGTGTGTATTCTGTGCGCGCCATATTCAAACTAATAAGCGGCGCATAGTGCTAGTGTGTATGTGTGCTCATGAATAATAGTGTACCACTCCGGATACAAACTGCATATCATTAAGTGTGTATTCTGTGCGCGCCATATTCAAACTAATAAGCGGCGCATAGTGCTAGTGTGTATGTGTGCTAATGAATAATAGTGTACCACTCCGGATACAAACCGCATATCATTCAGTGTGTATTCTGTACGCGCCATTTTCAAACCAATAAGCGGCGCGTAGTGCCAGTGTGTGAATGTGTGCTCATAAATATTTGTGTACCACTCCGGATACAAACTGCATATCATTAAGTGTGTATTCTGTGCACGCCATATTCAACTAATAAGCGGCGCGTAGTGCCAGTGTGTGTGTGTGCTCATGAATATTAGTGTACCACTCTGGATACAAACCGCATATCATTCAGTGTGTATTCTGTGCGCGCCATATTCAAACTAATAAGCGGCGCGTAGTGCCAGTGTGTGTATGTGTGCTCATGAATAATTGTGTACCACTCCGGATACAAACTGCATATCATTAAGTGTGTATTCTGTGCGCGTCATATTGAAAATTATAAGCAGCGCGTAGTGTAAGTGTGCGTGTGTGTGCTCATAAATAAAAGTGTACCACTCCGGATACAAACCGCATATCATTAAGTGTGTATTCTGTGCGCGCCATATTCAAACTTATAAGCGGCCCGTAGCGCTAGTGTGTATGTGTGCTCATAAATATTAGTGTACCACTCCGGATACAAACCGCATATCATTCAGTGTGTATTCTGTGCACGCTATATTCAAACCAATAAGCGGCGCGTAGTGCCAGTGTGTGAATGTGTGCTCATAAATATTTGTGTACCACTCCGGATACAAACTGCATATCATTCAGTGTGTATTCTGTGCACGCCATATTCAAACTAATAAGCGGCGCGTAGTGCCAGTGTGTGTGTGTGCTCATAAATATTAGTGTACCACTCCGGATACAAACCGCATATCATTCATTGTGTATTCTGTGCACGCCATATTCAAACTAATAAGCGGCGCGTAGCGCTAGTGTGTATGTGTACTCAGAAAAATTAGTGTACCACTCCGGATACAAACTGCATATCATTAAGTGTGTATTCTGTGCACGCCATATTCAAACTTATAAGCTGCGCGTAGTGCCAGTGTGAATGTGTGCTCATGAATAAAAGTGTACCACTCCGGATACAAACCGCATATCATTCAGTGTGTATTCTGTGCGTGTCATATTGAAAATTATAAGCAGCGCGTAGTGTAAGTGTGCGTGCGTGTGCTCATAAATAATTGTGTACCACTCCGGATACAAACCGCATATCATTAAGTGTGTATTCTGTGCGCGCCAAATTAAAACCAATAAGCGGCGCGTAGTGCCAGTGTGTGTATGTGTGCTCATGTATATTAGTGTACCACTCCGGATACAAACCGCATATCATTCAGTGTGTATTCTGTGCACGCCATATTCAAACCAATAAGCGGCGCGTAGTGCCAGTGTGTGTGTGTGCTCATAAATATTTGTGTACCACTCCGGATACAAACCGCATATCATTAAGTGTGTATTCTGTGCACGCCATATTCAAACTAATCAGCGGCGCGTAGTGCCAGTGTGTGTGTGCTCATGAATAATAGTGTACCACTCCGGATACAAACCGCATATCATTAAGTGTGTATTCTGTGCGCGCCATATTCAAACTAATAAGCGGCGCGTAGTGCCAGTGTGTATGTATGCTCATGAATAATTGTGTACCACTCCGGATACAAACCGCATATCATTAAGTGTGTATTCTGTGCACGCCATATTCAAACTTATAAGCGGCGCGTAGTGCCAGTGTGTGTGTGTGCTCATAAATATTTGTGTACCACTCCGGATACAAACCGCATATCATTCAGTGTGTATTCTGTGCACGCCATATTCAAACCAATAAGCGGCGCGTAGTGCCAGTGTGTGTGTGCTCATGAATAATAGTGTACCACTCCGGATACAAACCGCATATCATTCAGTGTGTATTCTGTGCGCGCCATATTCAAACCAATAAGCGGCGCATAGTGCCAGTGTGTGTGTGTATTTATAAATATTAGTGTACCACTCCGGATACAAACCGCATATCATTCAGTGTGTATTCTGTGCGCGCCATATTCAAACTTATAAGTGGCGCGTAGCTCTTGTGTGGATGTGTACTCATAAATTTTAGTGTACCACTCTGGATACAAACCGCATATCATTAAGTGTGTATTCTGTGCGCGCCATATTCAAACTAATAAGCGGCGCATAGTGCCAGTGTGTGTATGTGTGCTCATGAATAATAGTGTACCACTCCGGATACAAACTGCATATCATTAAGTGTGTATTATGTGCGCGCCATATTCAAACTAATAAGCGGCGCGTAGTGCCAGTGTGTGTATGTGTGCTCATGTATATTAGTGTACCACTCCGGATACAAACTGCATAAAATTAAGTGTGTATTCTGTGTGCGCCATATTCAAACTAATAAGCAGCGCATAGTGCCAGTGTGTGTGTGCTCATGAATAATAGTGTACCACTCCGGATACAAACCGCATATCATTCAGTGTGTATTCTGTGCGCGCCATATTCAAACCAATAAGCGGCGCATAGTGCCTGTGTGTGTGTGTATTTATAAATATTAGTGTACCACTCCGGATACAAACCGCATATCATTCAGTGTGTATTCTGTGCGCGCCATATTCAAACTTATAAGTGGCGCGTAGCTCTTGTGTGTATGTGTACTCATAAATTTTAGTGTACCACTCTGGATACAAACCGCATATCATTAAGTGTGTATTCTGTGCGCGCCATATTCAAACTAATAAGCGGCGCATAGTGCCAGTGTGTGTATGTGTGCTCATGAATAATAGTGTACCACTCCGGATACAAACTGCATATCATTAAGTGTGTATTATGTGCGCGCCATATTCAAACTAATAAGCGGCGCGTAGTGCCAGTGTGTGTATGTGTGCTCATGTATATTAGTGTACCACTCCGGATACAAACTGCATAAAATTAAGTGTGTATTCTGTGTGCGCCATATTCAAACCAATAAGCGGCGCGTAGTGCCAGTGTGTGTGTGCTCATGAATAATAGTGTACCACTCCGGATACAAACCGCATATCATTCAGTGTGTATTCTGTGCGCGCCATATTCAAACCAATAAGCGGCGCGTAGTGCCAGTGTGTGTGTGTACTCATAAATATTAGTGTACCACTCCGGATACAAACCGCATATCATTCAGTGTGTATTCTGTGCGCGCCATATTCAAACTTATAAGTGGCGCGTAGCTCTTGTGTGTATGTGTACTCATAAATTTTAGTGTACCACTCTGGATACAAACCGCATATCATTAAGTGTGTATTCTGTGCGCGCCATATTCAAACTAATTAGCGGCGCATAGTGCCAGTGTGTGTGTGTGTGCTCATAAATAATAGTGTACCACTCCGGATACAAACCGCATATCATTCAGTGTGTATTCTGTGCACGCCATATTCAAACCAATAAGCGGCGCGTAGTGCCAGTGTGTGTGTGCTCATGAATAATAGTGTACCACTCCGGATACAAACCGCATATCATTAAGTGTGTATTCTGTGCGCGCCATATTCAAACCAATAAGCGGCGCGTAGTGCCAGTGTGTGTGTGTACTCATAAATATTAGTGTACCACTCCGGATACAAACCGCATATCATTAAGTGTGTATTCTGTGCGCGCCATATTCAAACTAATAAGCGGCGCATAGTGCCAGTGTGTGTATGTGTGCTCATGAATAATAGTGTACCACTCCGGATACAAACTGCATATCATTAAGTGTGTATTCTGTGCGCGCCAAATTCAAACTTACAAGCGGCGCGTAGCGCTAGTGGGTATGTGTGCTCATAAATAATAGTGTACCACTCCGGATACAAACCGCCTATCATTAAGTGTGTATTCTGTGCGCGCCATATTCAAACTAATAAGCGGCGCGTAGTGCCAGTGTGTGTGTGTGTGTATGCTCATGAATGATAGTGTACCACTCCGGATACAAACCGCATATCATTCAGTGTATATTCTGTGCACGCCATATTCAAACCAATAAGCGGCGCGTAGTGCCAGTGTGTGTGTGTGCTCATGAATAATAGTGTACCACTCCGGATACAAACCGCATATCATTAAGTGTGTATTCTGTGCGCGCCATATTCAAACTAATAAGCGGCACGTAGTGCCAGTGTGTGTGTGTGCTCATGAATAATAGTGTACTACTCCGGATACAAACCGCATATCATTAAGTGTGTATTCTGTGCGCGCCAAATTCAAACTAATAAGCGGCGCGTAGTGCCAGTGTGTGTATGTGTGCTCATGTATATTAGTGTACCACTCCGGATACAAACCGCATATCATCAAGTGTGTATTCTGTGCACGCCATATTCAACTAATAAGCGGCGCGTAGTGCCAGTGTGTGTGTGTGCTCATGAATATTAGTGTACCACTCTGGATACAAACCGCATATCATTAAGTGTGTATTCTGTGCGCGCCATATTCAAACTAATAAGCGGCGCGTAGTGCCAGTGTGTGTATGTGTGCTCATGTATATTAGTGTATCACTCCGGATACAAACTGCATATCATTAAGTGTGTATTATGTGCGCGCCATATTCAAACTTATAAGCGGCGCGTAGTGCCAGTGTGTGTGTGCTCATAAATAATAGTGTACCACTCCGGATACAAACCGCCTATCATTAAGTGTGTATTCTGTGCGCGCCATATTCAAACTAATAAGCGGCGCGTAGTGCCAGTGTGTGTGTGTGTGTATGCTCATAAATATTAGTGTACCACTCCGGATACAAACCGCATATCATTCAGTGTGTATTCTGTGCGCGCCATATTCAAACCAATAAGCGGCGCGTAGTGCCAGTGTGTGTGTGTACTCATAAATATTAGTGTACCACTCCGGATACAAACCGCATATCATTAAGTGTGTATTCTGTGCGCGCCATATTCAAACTAATAAGCGGCGCGTAGTGCCAGTGTGTGTATGTGTGCTCATGTATATTAGTGTACCACTCCGGATACAAACTGCATGAAATTAAGTGTGTATTCTGTGTGCGCCATATTGAAACTTATAAGCAGCGCGTAGTGCCAGTGTGTGTGTGTGCTCATAAATAATAGTGTACCACTGCGGATACAAACTGCATATAATTAAGTGTGTATTCTGTGAGCGCTATATTCAAACTAATAAGCGGCGCGTAGTGCCAGTGTGTGTATGTGTGCTCATGTATATTAGTGTATCACTCCGGATACAAACTGCATATCATTAAGTGTGTATTATGTGCGCGCCATATTCAAACTTATAAGCGGCGCGTAGTGCCAGTGTGTGTGTGCTCATGAATAATAGTGTACCACTCCGGATACAAACCGCATATAATTAAGTGTGTATTCTGTGCGCGCTATATTCAAACTAATAAGCGGCGCGTAGTGCCAGTGTGTGTGTGTGCTCATGAATATTAGTGTACCACTCCGGATACAAACCGCATATCATTCAGTGTGTATTCTGTGCGCGCCATATTCAAACTAAGAAGCGGCGCATAGTGCTAGTGTGTATGTGTGCTCATGAATAATTGTGTACCACTCCGGATACAAACCGCATATCATTCATTGTGTATTCTGTGCACGCCATATTCAAACTAATAAGCGGCGCGTAGTGCCAGTGTGTGTATGTGTGCTCATGTATATTAGTGTATCACTCCGGATACAAACTGCATATCATTAAGTGTGTATTCTGTGCGCGCCATATTCAAACTAATAAGCGGCGCGTAGTGCCAGTGTGTGTGTGCTCATGAATAATAGTGTACCACTCCGGATACAAACCGCATATCATTAAGTGTGTATTCTGTGCGCGCTATATTCAAACTAATAAGCGGCGCGTAGTGCCAGTGTGTGTGTGTGCTCATAAATATTGGTGTACCACTCCGGATATAAACCGCATATCATTCATTGTGTATTCTGTGCACGCCATATTCAAACCAATAAGCGGCGCGTAGTGCCAGTGTGTGTGTGCTCATGAATAATAGCGTACCACTCCGGATACAAACCGCATATCATTCATTGTGTATTCTGTGCACGCCATATTCAAACTAATAAGCGGCGCGTAGTGCCAGTGTGTGTATGTGTGCTCATGTATATTAGTGTATCACTCCGGATACAAACTGCATATCATTAAGTGTGTATTATGTGCGCGCCATATTCAAACTTATAAGCGTCGCGTAGCTCTAGTGTGTATGTGTACTCATAAATATTAGTGTACCACTCCGGATACAAACCGCATATCATTAAGTGTGTATTCTGTGCGCGCCATATTCAAACTAATAAGCGGCGCGTAGTGCCAGTGTGTGTGTGTGTGCTCATGAATAATTGTGTACCACTCCGGATACAAACTGCGTATCATTAAGTGTGTATTCTGTGCGCGCCATATTCAAACTAATAAGCGGCGCGTAGCTCTAGTGTGTTTGTGTACTCATAAATATTAGTGTACCACTCCGGATACAAACCGCATATCATTAAGTGTGTATTCTGTGCGCGCCATATTCAAACCAATAAGCGGCGCGTAGTGCCAGTGTGTGCTCATAAATATTGGTGTACCACTCCGGATACAAACCGCATATCATTGAGTGTGTATTCTGTGCGCGCCATATTCAAACTAATAAGCAGCGCGTAGCGCTAGTGTGTGTGTCCGTGCTCATGAATAATAGTGTACCACTCCGGATACAAACTGCATATCATTAAGTGTGTATTCTGTGCGCGCCATATTCAAACCAATAAGCGGCGCGTAGTGCCAGTGTGTGTGTGTGTCCTCATAAATATTTGTGTACCACTCCGGATACAAACCGCATATCATTAAGTGTGTATTCTGTGCACGCCATATTTAAACCAATAAGCGGCACGTAGTGCCAGTGTGTGTGTGCTCATGAATAATAGTGTACCACTCCGGATACAAACCGCATATCATTAAGTGTGTATTCTGTGCGCGCCATATTCAAACCAATAAGCGGCGCGTAGTGCCAGTGTGTGTGTGTGTCCTCATAAATATTTGTGTACCACTCCGGATACAAACCGCATATCATTAAGTGTGTATTCTGTGCACGCCATATTTAAACCAATAAGCGGCACGTAGTGCCAGTGTGTGTGTGCTCATGAATAATAGTGTACCACTCCGGATACAAACTGCATATCATTAAGTGTGTATTCTGTGCGCGCCATATTCAAACTTACAAGCGGCGCGTAGCGCTAGTGTATGTGTGTGCTCATAAATATAAGTGTACCACTCCGGATACAAACCGCATATCATTAAGTGTGTATTCTGTGCACGCCATATTCAAACTAATAAGCGGCACGTAGTGCCAGTTTGTGTGTGTGTGTGTTTGCTCATGAATATTAGTGTACCACTCCGGATACAAACCGCATATCATTCAGTGTGTATTCTGTGCGCGCCATATTGAAAATTTTAAGCAGCGCGTAGTGTAAGTAAGCGTGTGTGTGCTCATAAATAAAAGTGTACCACTCCGGATACAAACCGCATATCATTAAGTGTGTATTCTGTGCGCGCCATATTCAAACTAATAAGCGGCGCGTAGCGCTAGTGTGTGTGTGTGCTCATAAATATTAGTGTACCACTCCGGATACAAACTGCATATCATTAAGTGTGTATTCTGTGCGCGCCATATTCAAACTAATAAGCGGCGGGTAGTGCCAGTGTGTATGTGTGCACATGAATAATAGCGTACCACTCCGGATACAAACCGCATATCATTGAGTGTGTATTCTGTGCGCGCCATATTCAAACCAATAAGCGGCGCGTAGTGCCAGTGTGTGTGTGCTCATAAATATTGGTGTACCACTCCGGATACAAACTGCATATCATTAAGTGTGTATTCTGTGCGCGCCATATTCAAACTTACAAGCGGCGCGTAGCGCTAGTGTATGTGTGTGCTCATAAATATAAGTGTACCACTCCGGATACAAACCGCATATCATTGAGTGTGTATTCTGTGCGCGCCATATTCAAACCAATAAGCGGCGCGTAGTGCCAGTGTGTGTGTGTGTCCTCATAAATATTTGTGTACCACTCCGGATACAAACCGCATATCATTAAGTGTGTATTCTGTGCACGCCATATTTAAACCAATAAGCGGCACGTAGTGCCAGTGTGTGTGTGCTCATGAATAATAGTGTACCACTCCGGATACAAACCGCATATCATTAAGTGTGTATTCTGTGCGCGCCAAATTAAAACCAATAAGCTGCGCGTAGTGCCAGTGTGTGTGTGCTCATGAATAATAGTGTACCACTCCGGATACAAACTGCATATCATTAAGTGTGTATTCTGTGCGCGCCATATTCAAACTTACAAGCGGCGCGTAGCGCTAGTGTATGTGTGTGCTCATAAATATAAGTGTACCACTCCGGATACAAACCGCATATCATTGAGTGTGTATTCTGTGCGCGCCATATTCAAACTTACAAGCGGCGCGTAGCGCTAGTGTATGTGTGTGCTCATAAATATAAGTGTACCACTCCGGATACAAACCGCATATCATTAAGTGTGTATTCTGTGCACGCCATATTTAAACCAATAAGCGGCACGTAGTGCCAGTGTGTGTGTGCTCATGAATAATAGTGTACCACTCCGGATACAAACTGCATATCATTAAGTGTGTATTCTGTGCGCGCCAAATTAAAACCAATAAGCTGCGCGTAGTGCCAGTGTGTGTGTGCTCATGAATAATAGTGTACCACTCCGGATACAAACCGCATATCATTGAGTGTGTATTCTGTGCGCGCCATATTCAAACTAATAAGCAGCGCGTAGTGCCAGTGTGTGTGTACTCATGAATAATAGTGTACCACTCCGGATACAAACTGCATATCATTAAGTGTGTATTCTGTGCGCGCCATATTCAAACTTACAAGCGGCGCGTAGCGCTAGTGTATGTGTGTGCTCATAAATATAAGTGTACCACTCCGGATACAAACCGCATATCATTGAGTGTGTATTCTGTGCGCGCCATATTCAAACCAATAAGCGGCGCGTAGTGCCAGTGTGTGTGTGTGTCCTCATAAATATTTGTGTACCACTCCGGATACAAACCGCATATCATTAAGTGTGTATTCTGTGCACGCCATATTTAAACCAATAAGCGGCACGTAGTGCCAGTGTGTGTGTGCTCATGAATAATAGTGTACCACTCCGGATACAAACCGCATATCATTAAGTGTGTATTCTGTGCGCGCCAAATTAAAACCAATAAGCTGCGCGTAGTGCCAGTGTGTGTGTGCTCATGAATAATAGTGTACCACTCCGGATACAAACCGCATATCATTCAGTGTGTATTCTGTGCGCGCCATATTGAAAATTTTAAGCAGCGCGTAGTGTAAGTAAGCGTGTGTGTGCTCATAAATAAAAGTGTACCACTCCGGATACAAACCGCATATCATTAAGTGTGTATTCTGTGCGCGCCATATTCAAACTAATAAGCGGCGCGTAGCGCTAGTGTGTGTGTGTGCTCATAAATATTAGTGTACCACTCCGGATACAAACTGCATATCATTAAGTGTGTATTCTGTGCGCGCCATATTCAAACTAATAAGCGGCGCGTAGTGCCAGTGTGTGTGTGCTCATGAATAATAGTGTACCACTCCGGATACAAACCGCATATCATTAAGTGTGTATTCTGTGCACGCCATATTCAAACTAATCAGCGGCGCGTAGTGCCAGTGTGTATGTGTGCTCATGAATAAAAGTGTACCACTCCGGATACAAACCGCATATCATTAAGTGTGTATTCTGTGCGCGCCATATTCAAACTAATAAGCGGCACGTAGTGCCAGTGTGTGTGTGTGCTCATGTATATAAGTGTACCACTCAGAATACAAACCGCATATCATTAAGTGTGTATTCTGGGCACGCCATATTCAAACTTATAAGCGGCACGTAGTGCCAGTGTGTGTGTGTGCTCATGTATATAAGTGTACCACTCAGAATACAAACCGCATATCATTAAGTGTGTATTCTGGGCACGCCATATTCAAACTTATAAGCGGCGCGTAGTGCCAGTGTGTGTGTGCTCATGTATAATAGTGTACCACTCCGGATACAAACCGCATATCATTAAGTGTGTATTCTGTGCGCGCCATATTCAAACCAATAAGCGGCGCGTAGCTCTAGTGTGTATGTGTGCTCATGAATAATAGTGTACCACTCCGGATACAAACCGCATATCATTAAGTGTGTATTCTGTGCACGCCATATTCAAACTTATAAGCGGCACGTAGTGCCAGTGTGTGAATGTGTGCTCATAAATATTTGTGTACCACTCCGGATACAAACTGCATATCATTAAGTGTGTATTCTGTGCGCGCCATATTCAAACTTATAAGCGGCGCGTAGCGCTAGTGTGTATGTGTACTCAAAAATATTAGTGTACCACTCCGGATACAAACTGCATATCATTCAGTGTGTATTCTGTGCACGCCATATTCAAACCAATAAGCGGCGCGTAGTGCCAGCGTGTGTGTGCTCATGAATAATAGTGTATCACTCCGGATACAAACCGCATATCATTCAGTGTGTATTCTGTGCACGCCATATTCAAACTTATAAGCGGCACGTAGTGCCAGTGTGTGAATGTGTGCTCATAAATATTAGTGTACCACTCCGGATACAAACTGCATATCATTAAGTGTGTATTCTGCGCGTCATATTGAAAATTATAAGCAGCGCGTAGTGTAAGTGAGCGTGTGTGCTCATAAATATTAGTCTACCACTCCGGATACAAACCGCATATCATTAAGTGTGTATTCTGTGCACGCCATATTCAAACTTATAAGCGGCACGTAGTGCCAGTGTGTGAATGTGTGCTCATAAATATTAGTGTACCACTCCGGATACAAACTGCATATCATTAAGTGTGTATTCTGTGCGCGCCATATTCAAACTTATAAGCGGCGCGTAGCGCTAGTGTGTATGTGTACTCAAAAATATAAGTGTACCACTCCGGATACAAACTGCATATCATTCAGTGTGTATTCTGTGCACGCCATATTCAAACTTATAAGCGGCACGTAGTGCCAGTGTGTGAATGTGTGCTCATAAATAATAGTGTACCACTCCGGATACAAACCGCATATCATTAAGTGTGTATTCTGTGCGCGCCATATTCAAACTTATAAGCGGCGCGTAGCGCTAGTGTGTATGTGTACTCAAAAATATTAGTGTACCACTCCGGATACAAACTGCATATCATTCAGTGTGTATTCTGTGCACGCCATATTCAAACCAATAAGCGGCGCGTAGTGCCAGCGTGTGTGTGCTCATGAATAATAGTGTATCACTCCGGATACAAACCGCATATCATTCAGTGTGTATTCTGTGCACGCCATATTCAAACTTATAAGCGGCACGTAGTGCCAGTGTGTGAATGTGTGCTCATAAATATAAGTGTACCACTCCGGATACAAACTGCATATCATTAAGTGTGTATTCTGTGCGCGTCATATTGAAAATTATAAGCAGCGCGTAGTGTAAGTGTGTGTGTGTGTGCTCATAAATAAAAGTGTACCACTCCGGATACAAACCGCATATCATTAAGTGTGTATTCTGTGCGCGCCATATTCAAACTAATAAGCGGCGCGTAGCTCTAGTGTGTATGTGTGCTCATGAATAATTGTGTACCACTCCGGATACAAACTGCATATCATTAAGTGTGTATTCTGTGCACGCCATATTCAAACTTATAAGCGGCACGTAGTGCCAGTGTGTGAATGTGTGCTCATAAATATTAGTGTACCACTCCGGATACAAACTGCATATCATTAAGTGTGTATTCTGTGCGCGTCATATTGAAAATTATAAGCAGCGCGTAGTGTAAGTGAGCGTGTGTGCTCATAAATATTAGTGTACCACTCCGGATACAAACCGCATATCATTAAGTGTGTATTCTGTGCGCGCCATATTGAAAATTATAAGCAGCGCGTAGTGTCTGTGTGTATGTGTGCGTGTGTGTGCTCATAAATAATAGTGTACCACTCCAAATACAAACAGCATATCATTAAGTGTGTATTCTGTGCACGCCATATTCAAACTAATAAGCGGCGCGTCGTGTCAGTGTGTATGTGTGCTCATAAATATTAGTGTACCACTCCGGATACAAACCGCATATCATTAAGTGTGTATTCTGTGCGCGCCATATTCAAACTTATAAGCGGCGCGTAGTGCCAGTGTGTGTGTGCTCATGTATAATAGTGTACCACTCCGGATACAAACCGCATATCATTAAGTGTGTATTCTGTGCGCGCCATATTCAAACTAATAAGCGGCGCATAGCTCTAGTGTGTATGTGTACTCATAAATATTAGTGTACCACTCCGGATACAAACCGCATATCATTAAGTGTGTATTCTGTGCGCGCCATATTCAAACTAATAAGCGGCGCGTAGCTCTAGTGTGTATGTGTACTCATAAATATTAGTGTACCACTCCGGATACAAACCGCATATCATTAAGTGTGTATTCTGTGCGCGCCATATTCAAACTAATAAGCGGCGCGTAGCTCTAGTGTGTATGTGTACTCATAAATATTAGTGTACCACTCCGGATACAAACCGCATATCATTAAGTGTGTATTCTGTGCACGCCATATTCAAACCAATAAGCGGCGCGTAGTGCCAGTGTGTGTGTGTGCTCATGAATAATAGTGTACTACTCCGGATACAAACCGCATATCATTAAGTGTGTATTCTGTGCTCACCAAATTCAAACTAATAAGCGGCGCGTAGTGCCAGTGTGTGTATGTGTGCTCATGTATAATAGTGTACCACTCCGGATACAAACCGCATATCATTAAGTGTGTATTCTGTGCACGCCATATTCAAACTTATAAGCGGCGCGTAGTGCCAGTGTGTGTGTGCTCATGTATAATAGTGTACCACTCCGGATACAAACCGCATATCATTAAGTGTGTATTCTGTGCGCGCCATATTCAAACTAATAAGCGGCGCGTAGCTCTAGTGTGTATTTGTACTCATAAATATTAGTGTACCACTCCGGATACAAACCGCATATCATTAAGTGTGTATTCTGTGCGCGCCATATTCAAACTAATAAGCGGCGCGTAGCTCTAGTGTGTATGTGTACTCATAAATATTAGTGTACCACTCCGGATACAAACCGCATATCATTAAGTGTGTATTCTGTGCGCGCCATATTCAAACTTATAAGCGGCGCGTAGTGCCAGTGTGTGTGTGTGCTCATGAATATTAGTGTACCACTCCGGATACAAACTGCATATCATTAAGTGAGTATTCTGTGCACGCCATATTCAAACTAATAAGCGGCGCGTCGTGTCAGTGTGTGTGTGTGCTCATAAATATTTGTGTACCACTCCGGATACAAACCGCATATCATTAAGTGTGTATTCTGTGCGCGCCATATTCAATCTAATAAGCGGCGCGTAGTGCCAGTGTGTGTGTGCTCATGTATAATAGTGTACCACTCCGGATACAAACCGCATATCATTAAGTGTGTATTCTGTGCGCGCCATATTCAAACTAATAAGCGGCGCGTAGCTCTAGTGTGTATGTGTGCTCATAAATATTAGTGTACCACTCCGGATACAAACCGCATATCATTAAGTGTGTATTCTGTGCGCGTCATATTGAAAATTATAAGCAGCGCGTAGTGTAAGTGTGTGTGTGTGTGCTCATAAATATTAGTGTACCACTCCGGATACAAACTGCATATCATTAAGTGTGTATTCTGTGCACGCCATATTCAAACTAATAAGCGGCGCATAGTGCTAGTGTGTGTGTGTGCTCATGAATATAAGTGTACCACTCCGGATACAAACCGCATATCATTAAGTGTGTATTCTGTGCTCACCAAATTCAAACTAATAAGCGGCGCGTAGTGCCAGTGTGTGTGTATGCTCATAAATATTTGTGTACCACTCCGGATACAAACTGCATATCATTAAGTGTGTATTCTGTGCACGCCATATTCAAACCAATAAGCGGCTCGTAGTGCTAGTGTGTATGTGTGCTCATGAATAATTGTGTACCACTCCGGATACAAACTGCATAACATTTACGTGTGTATTCTGTGCGCGCCATATTCAAACCAATAAGCGGCGCGTAGTGCCAGTGTTTGTGTGTGCTCATAAATATTTGTGTACCACTCCGGATACAAACCGCATATCATTAAGTGTGTATTCTGTGCACGCCATATTCAAACTAATAAGCGGCGCGTAGTGCTAGTGTGTGTGTGTGCTCATGAATATAAGTGTACCACTCCGGATACAAACCGCATATCATTAAGTGTGTATTCTGTGCTCACCAAATTCAAACTAATAAGCGGCGCGTAGTGCTAGTGTGTATGTGTGCTCATGAATAATTGTGTACCACTCCGGATACAAACTGCATAACATTTACGTGTGTATTCTGTGCGCGCCATATTCAAACCAATAAGCGGCGCGTAGTGCCAGTGTTTGTGTGTGCTCATAAATATTTGTGTACCACTCCGGATACAAACCGCATATCATTAAGTGTGTATTCTGTGCACGCCATATTCAAACTAATAAGCGGCGCGTAGTGCTAGTGTGTGTGTGTGCTCATGAATATAAGTGTACCACTCCGGATACAAACCGCATATCATTAAGTGTGTATTCTGTGCTCACCAAATTCAAACTAATAAGCGGCGCGTAGTGCCAGTGTGTGTATGTGTGCTCATGTATAATAGTGTACCACTCCGGATACAAACCGCATATCATTAAGTGTGTATTCTGTGCACGCCATATTCAAACTTATAAGCGGCGCGTAGTGCCAGTGTGTGTGTGCTCATGTATAATAGTGTACCACTCCGGATACAAACCGCATATCATTAAGTGTGTATTCTGTGCGCGCCATATTCAAACTAATAAGCGGCGCGTAGCTCTAGTGTGTATTTGTACTCATAAATATTAGTGTACCACTCCGGATACAAACCGCATATCATTAAGTGTGTATTCTGTGCGCGCCATATTCAAACTAATAAGCGGCGCGTAGCTCTAGTGTGTATGTGTACTCATAAATATTAGTGTACCACTCCGGATACAAACCGCATATCATTAAGTGTGTATTCTGTGCACGCCATATTCAAACTTATAAGCGGCGCGTAGTGCCAGTGTGTGTGTGTGCTCATGAATATTAGTGTACCACTCCGGATACAAACTGCATATCATTAAGTGAGTATTCTGTGCACGCCATATTCAAACTAATAAGCGGCGCGTCGTGTCAGTGTGTGTGTGTGCTCATAAATATTTGTGTACCACTCCGGATACAAACCGCATATCATTAAGTGTGTATTCTGTGCGCGCCATATTCAATCTAATAAGCGGCGCGTAGTGCCAGTGTGTGTGTGCTCATGTATAATAGTGTACCACTCCGGATACAAACCGCATATCATTAAGTGTGTATTCTGTGCGCGCCATATTCAAACTAATAAGCGGCGCGTAGCTCTAGTGTGTATGTGTGCTCATAAATATTAGTGTACCACTCCGGATACAAACTGCATATCATTAAGTGTGTATTCTGTGCGCGTCATATTGAAAATTATAAGCAGCGCGTAGTGTAAGTGTGTGTGTGTGTGCTCATAAATATTAGTGTACCACTCCGGATACAAACTGCATATCATTAAGTGTGTATTCTGTGCACGCCATATTCAAACTAATAAGCGGCGCATAGTGCTAGTGTGTATGTGTGCTCATGAATAATTGTGTACCACTCCGGATACAAACTGCATAACATTTACGTGTGTATTCTGTGCGCGCCATATTCAAACCAATAAGCGGCGCGTAGTGCCAGTGTTTGTGTGTGCTCATAAATATTTGTGTACCACTCCGGATACAAACCGCATATCATTAAGTGTGTATTCTGTGCACGCCATATTCAAACTAATAAGCGGCGCGTAGTGCTAGTGTGTGTGTGTGCTCATGAATATAAGTGTACCACTCCGGATACAAACTGCATATCATTAAGTGTGTATTCTGTGCGCGCCATATTGAAATTTATAAGCGGCGCGTAGTGCCAGTGTGTGTGTATGCTCATAAATATTTGTGTACCACTCCGGATACAAACTGCATATCATTAAGTGTGTATTCTGTGCACGCCATATTCAAACTAATAAGCGGTGCGTAGTGCCAGTGTGTGTGTGTGCTCATGAATATTAGTGTACCACTCCGGATACAAACTGCATATCATTCAGTGTGTATTCTGTGCACGCCATATTCAAACTAATAAGCGGCGCGTAGTGCCAGTGTGTGTGTGTGCTCATGAATATAAGTGTACCACTCCGGATACAAACTGCATATCATTAAGTGTGTATTCTGTGCGCGCCATATTCAAACTTATAAGCGGCACGTAGCGCTAGTGTGTATGGGTACTCAAAAATATTAGTGTACCACTCCGGATACAAACTGCATATCATTAAGTGTGTATTCTGTGCACGCCATATTCAAACTAATAAGCGGCGCGTAGTGCCAGTGTGTGTGTGTGCTCATGAATATTAGTGTACCACTCCGGATACAAACTGCATATCATTAAGTGTGTATTCTGTGCACGCCATATTCAAACTTATAAGCGGCACGTAGTGCCAGTGTGTGAATGTGTGCTCATAAATATTAGTGTACCACTCCGGATACAAACTGCATATCATTAAGTGTGTATTCTGTGCACGCCATATTCAAACTTATAAGCGGCACGTAGTGCCAGTGTGTGAATGTGTGCTCATAAATATTAGTGTACCACTCCGGATACAAACTGCATATCATTTAGTGTGTATTCTGTGCACGCCATATTCAAACTAATAAGCGGCGCGTAGTGCCAGTGTGTGTGTGTGCTCATGAATATTAGTGTACCACTCCGGATACAAACTGCATATCATTAAGTGTGTATTCTGTGCACGCCATATTCAAACTAATAAGCGGCGCGTAGTGCCAGTGTGTGTGTGTGCTCATGAATATTAGTGTACCACTCCGGATACAAACTGCATATCATTAAGTGTGTATTCTGTGCACGCCATATTCAAACTTATAAGCGGCACGTAGTGCCAGTGTGTGAATGTGTGCTCATAAATATTAGTGTACCACTCCGGATACAAACTGCATATCATTCAGTGTGTATTCTGTGCGCGCCATATTCAAACTAAGAAGCGGCGCATAGTGCTAGTGTGTATGTGTGCTCATAAATATTAGTGTACCACTCCGGATACAAACTGCATATCATTAAGTGTGTATTCTGTGCGCGCCATATTCAAACTAAGAAGCGGCGCATAGTGCTAGTGTGTATGTGTGCTCATAAATATTAGTGTACCACTCCGGATACAAACTGCATATCATTAAGTGTGTATTCTGTGCGCGCCATATTCAAACTAAGAAGCGGCGCATAGTGCTAGTGTGTATGTGTGCTCATGAATAATAGTGTATCACTCCGGATACAAACTGCATATCATTCAGTGTGTATTATGTGCGCGCCATATTCAAACTAAGAAGCGGCGCATAGCTCTAGTGTGTATGTGTGCTCATGAATAATAGTGTATCACTCCGGATACAAACCGCATATCATTAAGTGTGTATTCTGTGCGCGCCATATTCAAACTAATAAGCGGCGCGTGAATAATTGTGTACCACTCCGGATACAAACCGCATATCATTAAGTGTGTATTCTGTGCGCGCCATATTCAAACTAAGAAGCGGCGCATAGTGCTAGTGTGTATGTGTGCTCATGAATAATTGTGTACCACTCCGGATACAAACTGCATATCATTAAGTGTGTATTCTGTGCGCGCCATATTCAAACTAATAAGCGGCACGTAGTGCTAGTCTGTATGTGTGCTCATGAATAATAGTGTATCACTCCGGATACAAACTGCATATCATTAAGTGTGTATTCTGTGCACGCCATATTGAAAATTATAAGCAGCGCGTAGTGTAAGTGTGCGTGTGTGTGCTCATAAATAAAAGTGTACCACTCCGGATACAAACTGCATATCATTAAGTGTGTATTCTGTGCGCGCCATATTCAAACTTATAAGCGGCACGTAGTGCCAGTGTGTGTGTGCTCATGAATAATAGTGTACCACTCCGGATACAAACCGCATATCATTAAGTGTGT
Source organism: Anopheles gambiae (assembly GCF_943734735.2). Taxonomy (NCBI): domain Eukaryota; kingdom Metazoa; phylum Arthropoda; class Insecta; order Diptera; family Culicidae; genus Anopheles; species Anopheles gambiae. The sequence goes on along the minus strand of NW_026902553.1, from coordinate 1,772,880 downwards.
ATTCTGTGCGCGCCATATTCAAACCAATAAGCGGCTCGTAGTGCCAGTGTGTGTGTGCTCATGAATAATAGTGTACCACTCCGGATACAAACTGCATATCATTAAGTGTGTATTCTGTGCGCGCCATATTCAAACTAAGAAGCGTCGCGTCGTGTCAGTGTGTGTGTGTGTGCTCATAAATATTTGTGTACCACTCCGGATACAAACCGCATATCATTAAGTGTGTATTCTGTGCACGCCATATTCAAACTTATAAGCGGCGCGTAGTGCCAGTGTGTGTGTGCTCATGTATAATAGTGTACCACTCCGGATACAAACTGCATATCATTAAGTGTGTATTCTGTGCGCGCCATATTCAAACTTATAAGCGGCGCGTAGTGTCAGTGTGTGTGTGTGTGCTCATAAATATTTGTGTACCACTCCGGATACAAACCGCATATCATTAAGTGTGTATTCTGTGCGCGCCATATTCAAACTAATAAGCGGCGCGTAGTGCTAGTGTGTTTGTGTGCTCATGAATAATTGTGTACCACTCCGGATACAAACTGCATATCATTAAGTGTGTATTCTGTGCGCGCCATATTCAAACTTATAAGCGGCACGTAGTGCCAGTGTGTGTGTGCTCATGAATAATAGTGTACCACTCCGGATACAAACCGCATATCATTAAGTGTGTATTCTGTGCGCGCCATATTCAAACCAATAAGCGGCTCGTAGTGCCAGTGTGTGTGTGCTCATGAATAATTGTGTACCACTCCGGATACAAACTGCATATCATTAAGTGTGTATTCTGTGCGCGCCATATTCAAACTAAGAAGCGTCGCGTCGTGTCAGTGTGTGTGTGTGCTCATAAATATTTGTGTACCACTCCGGATACAAACCGCGTATCATTAAGTGTGTATTCTGTGCACGCCATATTCAAACTTATAAGCGGCGCGTAGTGCCAGTGTGTGTGTGCTCATGTATAATAGTGTACCACTCCGGATACAAACCGCATATCATTAAGTGTGTATTCTGTGCGCGCCATATTCAAACTAATAAGCGGCGCGTAGCTCTAGTGTGTATGTGTACTCATAAATATTAGTGTACCACTCCGGATACAAACCGCATATCATTCAGTGTGTATTCTGTGCACGCCATATTCAAACCAATAAGCGGCGCGTAGTGCCAGTGTGTGTGTGTGCTCATGAATAATAGTGTACCACTCCGGATACAAACTGCATATCATTAAGTGTGTATTCTTTGCACGCCATATTCAAACTTATAAGCGGCGCGTAGTGCCAGTGTGTGTGTGTGCTCATGAATATTAGTGTACCACTCCGGATACAAACTGCATATCATTAAGTGAGTATTCTGTGCGCGCCATATTCAAACTTATAAGCGGCGCGTCGTGTCAGTGTGTGTGTGCTCATAAATATTTGTGTACCACTCCGGATACAAACCGCATATCATTAAGTGTGTATTCTGTGCACGCAATATTCAAACTTATAAGCGGCGCGTAGTGCCAGTGTGTGTGTGCTCATGTATAATAGTGTACCACTCCGGATACAAACCGCATATCATTAAGTGTGTATTCTGTGCGCGCCATATTCAAACTAATAAGCGGCGCGTAGCTCTAGTGTGTATGTGTACTCATAAATATTAGTGTACCACTCCGGATACAAACCGCATATCATTCAGTGTGTATTCTGTGCACGCCATATTCAAACCAATAAGCGGCGCGTAGTGCCAGTGTGTGTGTGTGCTCATGTATATTAGTGTACCACTCCGGATACAAACTGCATATCATTAAGTGTGTATTCTTTGTACGCCATATTCAAACTTATAAGCGGCGCGTAGTGCCAGTGTGTGTGTGTGCTCATCAATATTAGTGTACCACTCCGGATACAAACTGCATATCATTAAGTGTGTATTCTGTGCACGCCATATTCAAACCAGTAAGCGGCGCGTAGTGACAGTGTGTGTGTGTGCTCATGAATATTAGTGTACCACTCCGGATACAAACTGCATATCATTAAGTGAGTATTCTGTGCGCGCCATATTCAAACTTATAAGCGGCGCGTCGTGTCAGTGTGTGTGTGTGTGCTCATAAATATTAGTGTACCACTCCGGATACAAACCGCATATCATTAAGTGTGTATTCTGTGCGCGCCATATTCAAACTAAGAAGCGGCGCATAGTGCTAGTGTGTGTGTGTGCTCATGAATAATAGTGTACCACTCCGGATACAAACCGCATATCAGTAAGTGTGTATTCTGTGCGCGCCATATTCAAACTTATAAGCGGCGCGTAGTGCCAGTGTGTGTGTGTGCTCATCAATATTAGTGTACCACTCCGGATACAAACTGCATATCATTAAGTGTGTATTCTGTGCACGCCATATTCAAACTTATAAGCGGCGCGTAGTGCCAGTGTGTGTGTGTGCTCATGAATATTAGTGTACCACTCCGGATACAAACTGCATATCATTAAGTGTGTATTCTGTGCGCGCCATATTCAAACTAATAAGCGGCGCGTAGCTCTAGTGTGTATGTGTACTCATTAATATTAGTGTACCACTCCGTATACAAACTGCATATCATTAAGTGTGTATTCTGTGCGCGCCATATTCAAACTTATAAGCGGCGCGTCGTGTCAGTGTGTGTGTGTGCTCATAAATATTTGTGTACCACTCCGGATACAAACCGCATATCATTAAGTGTGTATTCTGTGCACGCCATATTCAAACTTATAAGCGGCGCGTAGTGCCAGTGTGTGTGTGCTCATGTATAATAGTGTACCACTCCGGATACAAACCGCATATCATTAAGTGTGTATTCTGTGCGCGCCATATTCAAACTAATAAGCGGCGCGTAGCTCTAGTGTGTATGTGTACTCATTAATATTAGTGTACCACTCCGTATACAAACTGCATATCATTAAGTGTGTATTCTGTGCGCGCCATATTCAAACTTATAAGCGGCGCGTCGTGTCAGTGTGTGTGTGTGCTCATAAATATTAGTGTACCACTCCGGATACAAACCGCATATCATTAAGTGTGTATTCTGTGCACGCCATATTCAAACTTATAAGCGGCGCGTAGTGCCAGTGTGTGTGTGCTCATGTATAATAGTGTACCACTCCGGATACAAACCGCATATCATTAAGTGTGTATTCTGTGCGCGCCATATTCAAACTAATAAGCGGCGCGTAGCTCTAGTGTGTATGTGTACTCATAAATATTAGTGTACCACTCCGGATACAAACCGCATATCATTCAGTGTGTATTCTGTGCACGCCATATTCAAACCAATAAGCGGCGCGTAGTGCCAGTGTGTGTGTGTGCTCATGTATATTAGTGTACCACTCCGGATACAAACTGCATATCATTAAGTGTGTATTCTTTGCACGCCATATTCAAACTTATAAGCGGCGCGTAGTGCCAGTGTGTGTGTGTGCTCATCAATATTAGTGTACCACTCCGGATACAAACTGCATATCATTAAGTGTGTATTCTGTGCGCGCCATATTCAAACTTATAAGCGGCGCGTAGTGCCAGTGTGTGTGTGTGCTCATGAATATTAGTGTACCACTCCGGATACAAACTGCATATCATTAAGTGAGTATTCTGTGCGCGCCATATTCAAACTTATAAGCGGCGCGTCGTGTCAGTGTGTGTGTGTGCTCATAAATATTTGTGTACCACTCCGGATACAAACCGCATATCATTAAGTGTGTATTCTGTGCACGCCATATTCAAACTTATAAGCGGCGCGTAGTGCCAGTGTGTGTGTGCTTATGTATAATAGTGTACCACTCCGGATACAAACCGCATATCATTAAGTGTGTATTCTGTGCGCGCCATATTCAAACTAATAAGCGGCGCGTAGCTCTAGTGTGTATGTGTGCTCATAAATATTAGTATACCACTCCGGATACAAACCGCATATCATTCAGTGTGTATTCTGTGCACGCCATATTCAAACCAATAAGCGGCGCGTAGTGCCAGTGTGTGTGTGTGCTCATGTATATTAGTGTACCACTCCGGATACAAACTGCATATCATTAAGTGTGTATTCTTTGCACGCCATATTCAAACCAATAAGCGGCGCGTAGTGCCAGTGTGTGTGTGTGCTCATGTATATTAGTGTACCACTCCGGATACAAACTGCATATCATTAAGTGTGTATTCTGTGCGCGCCATATTCAAACTTATAAGCGGCGCGTAGTGCCAGTGTGTGTGTGTGCTCATAAATATTTGTGTACCACTCCGGATACAAACTGCATATCATTAAGTGTGTATTCTGTGCGCGCCATATTCAAACTTATAAGCGGCGCGTAGCGCTAGTGTGTATGTGTACTCAAAAATATTAGTGTACCACTCCGGATACAAACTGCATATCATTCAGTGTGTATTCTGTGCACGCCATATTCAAACCAATAAGCGGCGCGTAGTGCCAGTGTGTGTATGTGTGCTCATAAATATTAGTGTACCTCTCCGGATACAAACCGCATATCATTAAGTGTGTATTCTGTGCACGCCATATTCAAACCAATAAGCGGCGCGTAGTGCCAGTGTGTGTGTGCTCATGAATAATAGTGTATCACTCCGGATACAAACCGCATATCATTCAGTGTGTATTCTGTGCACGCCATATTCAAACTTATAAGCGGCACGTAGTGCCAGTGTGTGAATGTGTGCTCATAAATATTAGTGTACCACTCCGGATACAAACTGCATATCATTAAGTGTGTATTCTGTGCGCGTCATATTGAAAATTATAAGCAGCGCGTAGTGTAAGTGTGTGTGTGTGTGCTCATAAATAAAAGTGTACCACTCCGGATACAAACCGCATATCATTAAGTGTGTATTCTGTGCACGCCATATTCAAACTAATAAGCGGCGCATAGTGCTAGTGTGTATGTGTGCTCAATAATATTGGTGTACCACTCCGGATACAAATTGCATATCATTAAGTGTGTATTCTGTGCGCGCCATATTCAAACTTATAAGCGGCACGTAGTGCCAGCGTGTGTGTGCTCATGAATAATAGTGTACCACTCCGGATACAAACCGCATATCATTCAGTGTGTATTCTGTGCGCGCCATATTCAAACTAATAAGCGGCGCATAGTGCTAGTGTGTATGTGTGCTCATGAATATTAGTGTACCACTCCGGATACAAACTGCAAATCATTAAGTGTGTATTCTGTGCGCGCCATATTCAAACTTATAAGCGGCGCGTAGCGCTAGAGTGTATGTGTACTCATAAATATTAGTGTACCACTCCGGATACAAACCGCATATCATTAAGTGTGTATTCTGTGCGCGCCATATTCAAACTAATAAGTGGCGCATAGTGCTAGTGTGTATGTGTGCTCATGAATAATAGTGTACCACTCCGGATACAAACCGCATATCATTGAGACTGTATTCTGTGCGCGCCATATTCAAACCAATAAGCGGCGCGTAGTGCCAGTGTGTATGTGTGCTCATGAATAATAGTGTACCACTCCGGATACAAACCGCATATCATTAAGTGTGTATTCTGTGCGCGCCATATTCAAACTAATAAGCGGCGCGTAGTGCCAGTGTGTGTGTGTGCTCATGAATATTAGTGTACCACTCCGGATACAAACTGCATATCATTCAGTGTGTATTCTGTGCACGCCATATTCAAACCAATAAGCGGCGCGTAGTGCCAGTGTGTGTGTGTGCTCATAAATATTTGTGTACCACTCCGGATACAAACTGCATATCATTAAGTGTGTATTCTGTGCACGCCATATTCAAACCAATAAGCGGCGCGTAGTGCCAGTGTGTATGTGTGCTCATGAATAATCGTGTACCACTCCGGATACAAACTGCATATCATTAAGTGTGTATTCTGTGCGCGCCATATTGAAATTTATAAGCGGCGCGTAGTGCCAGTGTGTGTGTGTGCTCATAAATATTTGTGTACCACTCCGGATACAAACTGCATATCATTAAGTGTGTATTCTGTGTGCGCCATATTCAAACTAATAAGCGGCACGTAGTGCCAGTGTGTATGTGTGCTCATGAATAATTGTGTGCCACTCCGGATACAAACTGCATATCATTAAGTGTGTATTCTGTGCACGCCATATTCAAACTAATAAGCGGCCCGTAGCGCTAGTGTGTGAATGTGTGCTTATGATAAAAAGTGTACAACTCCGGATACAAACCGCATATCATTCAGTGTGTATTCTGTGCACGCCATATTCAAACCAATAAGCGGCGCGTAGTGCCAGTGTGTGTGTGTGCTCATAAATATTTGTGTACCACTCCGGATACAAACCGCATATCATTAAGTGTGTATTCTGTGCACGCCATATTCAAACTTATAAGCGGCACGTAGTGCCAGTGTGTGAATGTGTGCTCATAAATATTTGTGTACCACTCCGGATACAAACTGCATATCATTAAGTGTGTATTCTGTGTGCGCCATATTCAAACTAATAAGCGGCGCGTAGCTCTAGTGTGTATGTGTGCTCATGAATAATTGTGTACCACTCCGGATACAAACCGCATATCATTCAGTGTGTATTCTGTGCACGCCATATTCAAACCAATAAGCGGCGCGTAGTGCTAGTGTGTGTGTGTGCTCATGAATATAAGTGTACCACTCCGGATACAAACTGCATATCATTAAGTGTGTATTCTGTGCGCGCCATATTGAAATTTATAAGCGGCGCGTAGTGCCAGTGTGTGTGTATGCTCATAAATATTTGTGTACCACTCCGGATACAAACTGCATATCATTAAGTGTGTATTCTGTGCACGCCATATTCAAACTAATAAGCGGCGCGTAGTGCCAGTGTGTGTGTGTGCTCATAAATATTTGTGTACCACTCCGGAAACAAACTGCATATCATTAAGTGTGTATTCTGTGCACGCCATATTCAAACCAATAAGCGGCTCGTAGTGCCAGTGTGTGTGTGTGTGTGTGTGTGTGTTTGCTCATGAATAATAGTGTATCACTCCGGATACAAACTGCATATCATTAAGTGTGTATTCTGTGCACGCCATATTCAAACTAATAAGCGGCGCGTAGTGCCAGTGTGTGTGTGTGCTCATAAATATTTGTGTGCCACTCCGGATACAAACTGCATATCATTAAGTGTGTATTCTGTGCACGCCATATTCAAACCAATTAGCGGCTCGTAGTGCTAGTGTGTATGTGTGCTCATGAATAATTGTGTACCACTCCGGATACAAACTGCATATCATTAAGTGTGTATTCTGTGCGCGCCATATTCAAACCAATAAGCGGCGCGTAGTGCCAGTGTGTGTGTGCTCATGAATAATAGTGTACCACTCCGGATACAAACCGCATATCATTCAGTGTGTATTCTGTGCACGCCATATTCAAACCAATAAGCGGCGCGTAGTGCCAGTGTGTGTGTGTGCTCATAAATATTTGTGTACCAATCTGGATACAAACTGCATATCATTAAGTGTGTATTCTGTGCGCGCCATATTCAAACTAATAAGCGGCCCGTAGCGCTAGTGTGTGAATGTGTGCTTATGATAAAAAGTGTACAACTCCGGATACAAACCGCATATCATTCAGTGTGTATTCTGTGCACGCCATATTCAAACCAATAAGCGGCGCGTAGTGCCAGTGTGTGTGTGTGCTCATAAATATTTGTGTACCACTCCGGATACAAACTGCATATCATTAAGTGTGTATTCTGTGCACGCCATATTCAAACCAATAAGCGGCTCGTAGTGCTAGTGTGTATGTGTGCTCATGAATAATAGTGTACCACTCCGGATACAAACCGCATATCATTCAGTGTGTATTCTGTGCGCGCCATATTCAAACTAATAAGCGGCGCGTAGCTCTAGTGTGTATGTGTGTGCTCATGAATAATTGTGTACCACTCCGGATACAAACTGCATATCATTAAGTGTGTATTCTGTGCACGCCATATTCAAACTAATAAGCGGCGCGTAGTGCCAGTGTGTGTGTGTGCTCATAAATATTTGTGTACCACTCCGGATACAAACTGCATATCATTAAGTGTGTATTCTGTGCGCGCCATATTCAAACTAATAAGCGGCCCGTAGCGCTAGTGTGTGAATGTGTGCTTATGATAAAAAGTGTACAACTCCGGATACAAACCGCATATCATTCAGTGTGTATTCTGTGCACGCCATATTCAAACCAATAAGCGGCGCGTAGTGCTAGTGTGTGTGTGTGCTCATGAATATAAGTGTACCACTCCGGATACAAACTGCATATCATTAAGTGTGTATTCTGTGCGCGCCATATTGAAATTTATAAGCGGCGCGTAGTGCCAGTGTGTGTGTATGCTCATAAATATTTGTGTACCACTCCGGATACAAACTGCATATCATTAAGTGTGTATTCTGTGCACGCCATATTCAAACTAATAAGCGGCGCGTAGTGCCAGTGTGTGTGTGTGCTCATAAATATTTGTGTACCACTCCGGAAACAAACTGCATATCATTAAGTGTGTATTCTGTGCACGCCATATTCAAACCAATAAGCGGCTCGTAGTGCTAGTGTGTATGTGTGCTCATGAATAATTGTGTACCACTCCGGATACAAACTGCATATCATTAAGTGTGTATTCTGTGCGCGCCATATTCAAACCAATAAGCGGCTCGTAGTGCCAGTGTGTGTGTGTGCTCATGAATAATAGTGTACCACTCCGGATACAAACCGCATATCATTCAGTGTGTATTCTGTGCACGCCATATTCAAACCAATAAGCGGCGCGTAGTGCTAGTGTGTATGTGTGCTCATGAATAATTGTGTACCACTCCGGATACAAACTGCATATCATTAAGTGTGTATTCTGTGCGCGCCATATTCAAACCAATAAGCGGCGCGTAGCTCTAGTGTGTATGTGTGCTCATAAATATTAGTGTACCACTCCGGATACAAACCGCATATCATTCAGTGTGTATTCTGTGCACGCCATATTCAAACCAATAAGCGGCGCGTAGTGCCAGTGTGTGTGTGTGCTCATAAATATAAGTGTACCACTCCGGATACAAACCGCATATCATTCAGTGTGTATTCTGTGCACGCCATATTCAAACCAATAAGCGGCGCGTAGTGCCAGTGTGTGTGTGTGCTCATAAATATAAGTGTACCACTCCGGATACAAACTGCATATCATTAAGTGTGTATTCTGTGCGCGACATATTGAAATTTATAAGCGGCGCGTAGTGCCAGTGTGTGTGTATGCTCATAAATATTTGTGTACCACTCCGGATACAAACTGCATATCATTAAGTGTGTATTCTGTGCACGCCATATTCAAACTAATAAGCGGCGCGTAGTGCCAGTGTGTGTGTGTGCTCATAAATATTTGTGTACCACTCCGGAAACAAACTGCATATCATTAAGTGTGTATTCTGTGCACGCCATATTCAAACCAATAAGCGGCTCGTAGTGCTAGTGTGTATGTGTGCTCATGAATAATTGTGTACCACTCCGGATACAAACTGCATATCATTAAGTGTGTATTCTGTGCGCGCCATATTCAAACCAATAAGCGGCGCGTAGTGCCAGTGTGTGTGTGCTCATGAATAATAGTGTACCACTCCGGATACAAACCGCATATCATTCAGTGTGTATTCTGTGCACGCCATATTCAAACCAATAAGCGGCGCGTAGTGCCAGTGTGTGTGTGTGCTCATAAATATTTGTGTACCAATCTGGATACAAACTGCATATCATTAAGTGTGTATTCTGTGCGCGCCATATTCAAACTAATAAGCGGCCCGTAGCGCTAGTGTGTGAATGTGTGCTTATGATAAAAAGTGTACAACTCCGGATACAAACCGCATATCATTCAGTGTGTATTCTGTGCACGCCATATTCAAACCAATAAGCGGCGCGTAGTGCCAGTGTGTGTGTGTGCTCATAAATATTTGTGTACCACTCCGGATACAAACTGCATATCATTAAGTGTGTATTCTGTGCACGCCAAATTCAAACCAATAAGCGGCTCGTAGTGCTAGTGTGTATGTGTGCTCATGAATAATTGTGTACCACTCCGGATACAAACTGCATATCATTAAGTGTGTATTCTGTGCGCGCCATATTCAAACCAATAAGCGGCGCGTAGCTCTAGTGTGTATGTGTGCTCATAAATATTAGTGTACCACTCCGGATACAAACCGCATATCATTCAGTGTGTATTCTGTGCACGCCCTATTCAAACCAATAAGCGGCGCGTAGTGCTAGTGTGTGTGTGTGCTCATGAATATAAGTGTACCACTCCGGATACAAACTGCATATCATTAAGTGTGTATTCTGTGCACGCCATATTCAAACTAATAAGCGGCGCGTAGTGCCAGTGTGTGTGTGTGCTCATAAATATTTGTGTACCACTCCGGAAACAAACTGCATATCATTAAGTGTGTATTCTGTGCGCGCCATATTCAAACCAATAAGCGGCGCGTAGTGCCAGTGTGTGTGTATGCTCATAAATATTTGTGTACCACTCCGGATACAAACTGCATATCATTAAGTGTGTATTCTGTGCACGCCATATTCAAACTAATAAGCGGCGCGTAGTGCCAGTGTGTGTGTGTGCTCATAAATATTTGTGTACCACTCCGGAAACAAACTGCATATCATTAAGTGTGTATTCTGTGCACGCCATATTCAAACCAATAAGCGGCGCGTAGTGCTAGTGTGTATGTGTGCTCATGAATAATTGTGTACCACTCCGGATACAAACTGCATATCATTCAGTGTGTATTCTGTGCACGCCATATTCAAACCAATAAGCTGCTCGTAGTGCTAGTGTGTATGTGTGCTCATGAATAATTGTGTACCACTCCGGATACAAACTGCATATCATTCAGTGTGTATTCTGTGCACGCCATATTCAAACCAATAAGCGGCTCGTAGTGCTAGTGTGTATGTGTGCTCATGAATAATTGTGTACCACTCCGGATACAAACTGCATATCATTAAGTGTGTATTCTGTGCACGCCATATTCAAACCAATAAGCGGCTCGTAGTGCTAGTGTGTATGTGTGCTCATGAATAATTGTGTACCACTCCGGATACAAACTGCATATCATTAAGTGTGTATTCTGTGCGCGCCATATTCAAACCAATAAGCGGCGCGTAGTGCCAGTGTTTGTGTGTGCTCATAAATATTAGTGTACCACTCCGGATACAAACTGCATATCATTCAGTGTGTATTCTGTGCGCGCCATATTCAAACTTATAAGCGGTACGTAGTGCCAGTGTGTCCGGTATGGCCGGTCTCGTAGTACAGTCGTCAACTCGTACTACTTAATAACATGCCCGTCATGGGTTCAATCCCCAAACAGACCGTGCCGCCATACGTAGGATTGACTATCCTGCTATGGTGGGGAATCAATTAGTCACTGAAAGCCAAGCCCACAAGTGGGTCCTGCCTTGACCGACATCGGTTGTTGAGCCAGAGAAGAAGAAGAAGTGCCAGTGTGTGTGTGTGCTCATAAATATTAGTGTACCACTCCGGATACAAACTGCATATCATTAAGTGTGTATTCTGTGCACGCCATAATCAAACTTATAAGCGGCACGTAGTGCCAGTGTGTGTGTGTGCTCATAAATATTAGTGTACCACTCCGGATACAAACTGCATATCATTAAGTGTGTATTCTGTGCACGCCATATTCAAACTTATAAGCGGCACGTAGTGCCAGTGTGTGAATGTGTGCTCATAAATATTTGTGTACCAATCCGGATACAAACTGCATATCATTAAGTGTGTATTCTGTGCGCGCCATATTCAAACTTATAAGCGGCGCGTAGCGCTAGTGTGTATGGGTACTCAAAAATATTAGTGTACCACTCCGGATACAAACTGCATATCATTAAGTGTGTATTCTGTGCACGCCATATTCAAACTAATAAGCGGTACGTAGTGCCAGTGTGTGAATGTGTGCTCATAAATATTAGTGTACCACTCCGGATACAAACTGCATATCATTAAGTGTGTATTCTGTGCACGCCATATTCAAACTAATAAGCGGCGCGTAGTGCCAGTGTGTGTGTGTGCTCATGAATATTAGTGTACCACTCCGGATACAAACTGCATATCATTAAGTGTGTATTCTGTGCACGCCATATTCAAACTTATAAGCGGCACGTAGTGCCAGTGTGTAAATGTGTGCTCATTAATATTAGTGTACCACTCCGGATACAAACTGCATATCATTCAGTGTGTATTCTGTGCACGCCATATTCAAACCAATAAGCGGCGCGTAGTGCCAGTGTGTGTGTGTGCTCATGAATATTAGTGTACCACTCCGGATACAAACCGCATATCATTGAGTGTGTATTCTGTGCGCGCCATATTCAAACTAAGAAGCGGCGCATAGTGCTAGTGTGTATGTGTGCTCATGAATAATAGTGTATCACTCCGGATACAAACCGCATATCATTAAGTGTGTATTCTGTGCGCGCCATATTCAAACTAATAAGCGGCGCGTGAATAATAGTGTACCACTCCGGATACAAACTGCATATCATTAAGTGTGTATTCTGTGCGCGCCATATTCAAACTAAGAAGCGGCGCATAGTGCTAGTGTATGTGTGCTCATGAATAATTGTGTACCACTCCGGATACAAACTGCATATCATTAAGTGTGTATTCTGTGCGCGCCATATTCAAACTAAGAAGCGGCGCATAGTGCTAGTGTGTATGTGTGCTCATAAATATTAGTGTACCACTCCGGATACAAACTGCATATCATTAAGTGTGTATTCTGTGCGCGTCATATTGAAAATTTTAAGCAGCGCGTAGTGTAAGTGTGCGTGTGTGTGCTCATAAATAAAAGTGTACCACTCCGGATACAAACTGCATATCATTAAGTGTGTATTCTGTGCGCGCCATATTCAAACTAAGAAGCGGCGCATAGTGCTAGTGTGTATGTGTGCTCATAAATATTAGTGTACCACTCCGGATACAAACTGCATATCATTAAGTGTGTATTCTGTGCGCGCCATATTCAAACTAAGAAGCGTCGCGTAGTGCCAGTGTGTGTGTGCTCATGAATAATAGTGTACCACTCCGGATACAAACCGCATATCATTAAGTGTGTATTCTGTGCGCGCCATATTCAAACTAAGAAGCGGCGCATAGTGCTAGTGTGTGTGTGTGCTCATAAATATTAGTGTACCACTCCGGATACAAACTGCATATCATTAAGTGTGTATTCTGTGCGCGTCATATTGAAAATTTTAAGCAGCGCGTAGTGTAAGTGTGCGTGTGTGTGCTCATAAATAAAAGTGTACCACTCCGGATACAAACTGCATATCATTAAGTGTGTATTCTGTGCACGCCATATTCAAACCAATAAGCGGCGCGTAGTGCTAGTGTGTGTGTGTGCTCATGAATATAAGTGTACCACTCCGGATACAAACTGCATATCATTAAGTGTGTATTCTGTGCGCGCCATATTGAAATTTATAAGCGGCGCGTAGTGTAAGTGTGCGTGTGTGTGCTCATAAATAAAAGTGTACCACTCCGGATACAAACTGCATATCATTAAGTGTGTATTCTGTGCGCGCCATATTCAAACTAAGAAGCGGCGCATAGTGCTAGTGTGTATGTGTGCTCATAAATATTAGTGTACCACTCCGGATACAAACTGCATATCATTAAGTGTGTATTCTGTGCGCGCCATATTCAAACTAAGAAGCGTCGCGTAGTGCCAGTGTGTGTATGTGTGCTTATGAATATTAGTGTACCACTCCGGATACAAACTGCATATCATTAAGTGTGTATTCTGTGCGCGCCATATTCAAACTTATAAGCGGCGCGTAGCGCTAGAGTGTATGTGTACTCATAAATATTAGTGTACCACTCTGGATACAAACCGCATATCATTCAGTGTGTATTCTGTGCACGCCATATTCAAACCAATAAGCGGCGCGTAGCGCTATAGTGTATGTGTACTCATAAATATTAGTGTACCACTCCGGATACAAACCGCATATCATTAAGTGTGTATTCTGTGCGCGCCATATTCAAACTAATAAGCGGCGCGTAGTGCTAGTGTGTATGTGTGCTCAATAATATTGGTGTTCCACTCCGGATACAAACTGCATATCATTAAGTGTGTATTCTGTGCGCGCCATATTCAAACTTATAAGCGGCACGTAGTGCCAGCGTGTGTGTGCTCATGAATAATAGTGTACCACTTCGGATACAAACCGCATATCATTAAGTGTGTATTCTGTGCGCGCCATATTCAAACTAATCAGCGGCGCGTAGTGCCAGTGTGTGTGTGTGCGTGTGTGCTCATAAATATTTGTGTACCACTCCGGATACAAACTGCATATCATTAAGTGTGTATTCTGTGCGCGCCATATTCAAACCAATAAGCGGCTCGTAGTTCTAGTGTGTATGTGTGCTCATAAATAAAAGTGTACCACTCCGGATACAAACCGCATATCATTAAGTGTGTATTCTGTGCGCGTCATATTGAAAATTATAAGCGGCGCGTAGTGTAAGTGTGTGTGTGTGTGCTCATAAATAAAAGTGTACCACTCCGGATACAAACTGCATATCATTAAGTGTGTATTCTGTGCACGCCATATTCAAACCAATAAGCGGCGCGTAGTGCCAGTGTGTGTGTGTGCTCATGTATATAAGTGTACCACTCCGGATACAAACCGCATATCATTAAGTGTGTATTCTGTGCGCGCCATATTCAAACTAATAAGCGGCGCATAGTGCTAGTGTGTATGTGTGCTCATCAATATTAGTGTACCACTCCGGATACAAACTGCATATCATTAAGTGTGTATTCTGTGCGCGCCATATTCAAACTTATAAGCGGCGCGTAGCGCTTGAGTGTATGTGTACTCATAAATATTAGTGTACCACTCTGGATACAAACCGCATATCATTCAGTGTGTATTCTGTGCACGCCATATTCAAACCAATAAGCGGCGCGTAGCGCTATAGTGTATGTGTACTCATAAATATTAGTGTACCACTCCGGATACAAACCGCATATCATTAAGTGTGTATTCTGTGCGCGCCATATTCAAACCAATAAGCGGCGCGTAGTGCCAGTGTGTGTGTGTGTGTTCTCATAAATATTGGTGTACCACTCCGGATACAAACCGCATATCATTAAGTGTGTATTCTGTGCGCGCCATATTCAAACCAATAAGCGGCGCGTAGTGCCAGTGTGTGTGTGCTCATAAATATTGGTGTACCACTTCGGATACAAATCGCATATCATTAAGTGTGTATTCTGTGCGCGCCATATTCAAACTAATAAGCGGCGCATAGCACTAGTGTGTGTGTCCGTGCTCATGAATAATAGTGTACCACTCCGGATACAAACCGCATATCATTAAGTGTGTATTCTGTGCGCGCCAAATTCAAACTAATAAGCGGCGCGTAGCTCTAGGGTGTGTGTGTACTCATAAATATAAGGGTACCGCTCCGGATACAAACCGCATATCATTAAGTGTGTATTCTGTGCGCGCCATATTCAAACCAATAAGCGGTGCGTAGTGCCAGTGTGTGTGTGTACTCATAAATATAAGTGTACCACTCCGGATACAAACCGCATATCATTAAGTGTGTATTCTGTGCGCGCCATATTCAAACTAATAAGCGGCGCGTAGTGCCAGTGTGTGTGTGTGCTCATGAATAATATTGTACCACTCCGGATACAAACCGCATATCATTAAGTGTGTATTCTGTGCGCGCCATATTCAAACTAATAAGCGGCGCGTAGCTCTAGTGTGTGTGTGTGCTCATGAATAATAATGTACCACTCCGGATACAAACCGCATATCATTAAGTGTGTATTCTGTGCGCGCCATACTCAAACTTATAAGCGGCGCAGAGTGCCAGTGTGTGTGTGTGCTCATAAATATTAGTGTACCACTCCGCATACAAGCCGCATATCATTAAGTGTGTATTCTTTGCGCGCCATATTCAAACTAATAAGCGGCGCGTAGTGCCAGTGTGTATGTGTGCTCATGAATAATAGTGTACCACTCCGGATACAAACCGCATATCATTAAGTGTGTATTCTGTGCACGCCATATTCAAACCAATAAGCGGCGCGTAGTGCCAGTGTGTGTGTGTGTGTTTGCTCATGAATAATAATGTACCACTCCGGATACAAACCGCATATCATTAAGTGTGTATTCTGTGCGCGCCATATTCAAACCAATAAGCGGCGCGTAGTGCCAGTGTGTGTGTGTGCTCATAAATATTTGTGTACCACTCCGGATACAAACCGCATATCATTAAGTGTGTATTCTGTGCGCGCCATATTCAAACTAATAAGCGGCGCGTAGCTCTAGTGTGTGTGTGTGCTCATGAATAATAATGTACCACTCCGGATACAAACCGCATATCATTAAGTGTGTATTCTGTGCGCGCTATATTCAAACTAATAAGCGGCGCGTAGTGCCAGTGTGTGTGTGTGCTCATAAATATTTGTGTACCACTCCGGATACAAACCGCATATCATTCATTGTGTATTCTGTGCACGCCATATTCAAACCAATAAGCGGCGCGTAGCTCTAGTGTGTGTGTGTACTCATAAATATAAGTGTACCACTCCGGATACAAACCGCATATCATTAAGTGTGTATTCTGTGCGCGCCATATTCAAACTAATAAGCGGCGCGTAGCTCTAGTGTGTGTGTGTGCTCATGAATAATAATGTACCACTCCGGATACAAACCGCATATCATTAAGTGTGTATTCTGTGCGCGCCATATTCAAACTTATAAGCGGCGCAGAGTGCCAGTGTGTGTGTGTGCTCATAAATATTAGTGTACCACTCCGCATACAAGCCGCATATCATTAAGTGTGTATTCTGTGCGCGCCATATTCAAACTAATAAGCAGCGCGTGGTGTCTGTATGTATGTGTGCGTGTGTGTGCTCATAAATAATAGTGTACCACTCCAGATACAAACCGCATATCATTAAGTGTGTATTCTGTGCACGCCATATTCAAACTTATAAGCAGCGCGTAGTGCCAGTGTTTGAATGTGTGCTCATGAATAATAGTGTACCACTCCGGATACAAACCGCATATCATTGAGTGTGTATTCTGTGCGCGCCATATTAAAACTAATAAGCGGCGCGTAGTGTCTGTGTGTATGTGTGTGTGTGTGCTCATGAATAATAGTGTACCACTCCGGATACAAACTGCATATCATTAAGTGTGTATTCTGTGCGCGCCATATTGAAAATTATAAGCGGCGCGTAGTGTAAGTGTGCGTGTGTGTGCTCATAAATAAAAGTGTACCACTCCGGATACAAACCGCATATCATTGAGTGTGTATTCTGTGCGCGCCATATTCAAACTTATAAGCAGCGCGTAGCGCTAGTGTGAATGTGTGCTCATAAATAATAGTGTACCACTCCAGACACAATCTTCATATCATTGTGTGTGTATTCTGTGCGCGCCATATTCAAACTTATAAGCGGCGCGTAGCGCTAGTGTGTATGTGTACTCATAAATATTAGAGTACCACTCCGGATACAAACCGCATATCATTAAGTGTGTATTCTGTGCGCGCCAAATTAAAACCAATAAGCGGCGTGTAGTGCCAGTGTGTGTGTGTGCTCATGAATAATAGTGTACCACTCCGGATACAAACCGCATATCATTCAGTGTGTATTCTGTGCGCGCCATATTCAAACTAATAAGCGGCGCGTAGCTCTAGTGTGTATGTGTATTCATAAATATTAGTGTACCACTCCGGATACAAACCGCATATCATTCAGTGTGTATTCTGTGCACGCCATATTCAAACCAATAAGCGGCGCGTAGTGCCAGTGTGTGTGTGCTCATGAATAATAGTGTACCACTCCGGATACAAACCGCATATCATTCAGTGTGTATTCTGTGCACGCCATATTCAAACTAATAAGCGGCGCATAGTGCCAGTGTGTGTATGTGTGCTCATGAATAATAGTGTACCACTCCAGATACAAACCGCATATCATTAAGTGTGTATTCTGTGCGCGCCATTGTCAAACTAATAAGCGGCGCGTAGCTCTAGTGTGTATGTGTACTCATAAATATTAGTGTACCACTCCGGATACAAACCGCATATCATTAAGTGTGTATTCTGTGCGCGCCATATTGAAAATTATAAGCGGCGCGTAGTGTAAGTGTGCGTGTGCTCATGAATATTAGTGTACCACTCCGGATACAAACTGCAAATCATTAAGTGTGTATTCTGTGCGCGCCATATTGAAAATTATAAGCAGCGCGTAGTGTAAGTGTGCGTGTGTGTGCTCATAAATAAAAGTGTACCACTCCAGACACAAACTTCATATCATTGTGTGTGTATTCTGTGCGCGCCATTGTCAAACTAATAAGCGGCGCGTAGCTCTAGTGTGTATGTGTACTCATAAATATTAGTGTACCACTCCGGATACAAACCGCATATCATTAAGTGTGTATTCTGTGCGCGCCATATTGAAAATTATAAGCGGCGCGTAGTGTAAGTGTGCGTGTGCTCATGAATATTAGTGTACCACTCCGGATACAAACTGCAAATCATTAAGTGTGTATTCTGTGCGCGCCATATTGAAAATTATAAGCAGCGCGTAGTGTAAGTGTGCGTGTGTGTGCTCATAAATAAAAGTGTACCACTCCAGACACAAACTTCATATCATTGTGTGTGTATTCTGTGCGCGCCATTGTCAAACTAATAAGCGGCGCGTAGCTCTAGTGTGTATGTGTACTCATAAATATTTGTGTACCACTCCGGATACAAACCGCATATCATTAAGTGTGTATTCTGTGCGCGCCATATTGAAAATTAAAAGCAGCGCGTAGTGTCTGTATGTATGTGTGCGTGTGTGTGCTCATAAATAATAGTGTACCACTCCAGATACAAACCGCATATCATTAAGTGTGTATTCTGTGCACGCCATATTCAAACTTATAAGCAGCGCGTAGTGCCAGTGTTTGAATGTGTGCTCATGAATAATAGTGTACCACTCCGGATACAAACCGCATATCATTAAGTGTGTATTCTGTGCGCGCCATATTCAAACTTATCAGCGGCGCATAGTGCCAGTGTGTGTGTGTGCTCATAAATATTAGAGTACCACTCCGGATACAAACCGCATATCATTAGGTGTGTATTCTGTGCGCGCCATATTCAAACTAATTAGCGGCGCGTAGCGCTATTGTGTATGTGTACTTATAAATATTAGTGTACCACTCCGGATACAAACCGCATATCATTGAGTGTGTATTCTGTGCGCGCCATATTCAAACTTATAAGCGGCGCGTAGTGCCAGTGTGTGTGTGTGTGTTTGCTCATGAATAATAGTGTACCACTCCGGATACAAACCGCATATCATTAAGTGTGTATTCTGTGCGCGCCATATTCAAACTTATAAGCAGCGCGTAGCGCTAGTGTGTATGTGTACTTATAAATATTAGTGTACCACTCCGGATACAAACCGCATATCATTGAGTGTGTATTCTGTGCACGCCATATTCAAACTTATAAGCGGCGCGTAGCGCTAGTGTGCATGTGTACTCATAAATATTAGTGTACCACTCCGGATACAAACTGCATATCATTAAGTGTGTATTCTTAACGCGCCATATTCAAACCAATAAGCGGCGCGTAGTGCCAGTGTGAATGTGTGCTCATAAATATTAGAGTACCACTCCGGATACAAACCGCATATCATTAGGTGTGTATTCTGTGCGCGCCATATTCAAACTAATTAGCGGCGCGTAGCGCTATTGTGTATGTGTACTTATAAATATTAGTGTACCACTCCGGATACAAACCGCATATCATTGAGTGTGTATTCTGTGCGTGCCATATTCAAACTTATAAGCGGCGCGTAGTGCCAGTGTGTGTGTGTGTGTTTGCTCATGAATAATAGTGTACCACTCCGGATACAAACCGCATATCATTGAGTGTGTATTCTGTGCGCGCCATATTCAAACTAATAAGCGGCGCGTAGTGCCAGTGTGTGTGTGTGCTCATAAATATTAGTGTACCACTCCGGATACAAACCGCATATCATTGAGTGTGTATTCTGTGCACGCCATATTCAAACTTATAAGCGGCGCGTAGCGCTAGTGTGCATGTGTACTCATAAATATTAGTGTACCACTCCGGATACAAACTGCATATCATTAAGTGTGTATTCTGTGCGCGCCATATTCAAACTTATAAGCAGCGCGTAGTGCCAGTGTGAATGTGTGCTCATAAATATTAGAGTACCACTCCGGATACAAACCGCATATCATTAGGTGTGTATTCTGTGCGCGCCATATTCAAACTAATTAGCGGCGCGTAGCGCTATTGTGTATGTGTACTTATAAATATTAGTGTACCACTCCGGATACAAACCGCATATCATTGAGTGTGTATTCTGTGCGCGCCATATTCAAACTTATAAGCGGCGC
Source organism: Anopheles gambiae (assembly GCF_943734735.2). Lineage (NCBI taxonomy): Eukaryota > Metazoa > Arthropoda > Insecta > Diptera > Culicidae > Anopheles > Anopheles gambiae. The sequence goes on along the minus strand of NW_026902553.1, from coordinate 1,752,448 downwards.
GTAGTGCCAGTGTGTGTGTGTGTGTTTGCTCATGAATAATAGTGTACCACTCCGGATACAAACCGCATATCATTGAGTGTGTATTCTGTGCGCGCCATATTCAAACTAATAAGCGGCGCGTAGTGCCAGCGTGTGTGTGCTCATGAATAATAGTGTACCACTCCGGATACAAACTGCATATCATTAAGTGTGTATTCTGTGCGCGCCATATTCAAACTAATAAGCGGCGCGTAGTGCCAGTGTGTGTGTGTGCTCATGAATAATAGTGTACAACTCCGGATACAAACCGCATATCATTAAGTGTGTATTCTGTGCTCGCCAAATTCAAACTAATAAGCGGCGCGTAGCTCTAGTGTGTGTGTGTGTGCTCATAAATATTTGTGTACCACTCCGGATACAAACCGCATATCATTCAGTGTGTATTCTGTGCGCGCCATATTCAAACTAATAAGCGGCGCGTAGCTCTAGTGTGTATGTGTACTCATAAATATTAGTGTACCACTCCGGATACAAACCGCATATCATTAAGTGTGTATTCTGTGCACGCCATATTCAAACTAATAAGCGGCACGTAGTGCCAGCGTGTGTGTGCTCATGAATAATAGTGTACCACTCCGGATACAAACTGCATATCATTAAGTGTGTATTCTGTGCGCGCCATATTCAAACCAATAAGCGGCGCGTAGTGCCAGCGTGTGTGTGCTCATGAATAATAGTGTACCACTCCGGATACAAACCGCATATCATTCAGTGTGTATTCTGTGCGCGCCATATTCAAACTAATAAGCGGCGCGTAGCTCTAGTGTGTATGTGTACTCATAAATATTAGTGTACCACTCCGGATACAAACCGCATATCATTCAGTGTGTATTCTGTGCACGCCATATTCAAACTAATAAGCGGCACGTAGTGCCAGCGTGTGTGTGCTCATGAATAATAGTGTACCACTCCGGATACAAACTGCATATCATTAAGTGTGTATTCTGTGCGCGCCATATTCAAACCAATAAGCGGCGCGTAGTGCCAGCGTGTGTGTGGTCATGAATAATAGTGTACCACTCCGGATACAAACCGCATATCATTCAGTGTGTATTCTGTGCGCGCCATATTCAAACTAATAAGCGGCGCGTAGCTCTAGTGTGTATGTGTACTCATAAATATTAGTGTACCACTCCGGATACAAACCGCATATCATTCAGTGTGTATTCTGTGCGCGCCATATTCAAACTAATAAGCGGCGCGTAGCTCTAGTGTGTATGTGTACTCATAAATATTAGTGTACCACTCCGGATACAAACCGCATATCATTAAGTGTGTATTCTGTGCACGCCATATTCAAACTAATAAGCGGCACGTAGTGCCAGCGTGTGTGTGCTCATGAATAATAGTGTACCACTCCGGATACAAACTGCATATCATTAAGTGTGTATTCTGTGCGCGCCATATTAAAACCAATAAGCGGCGCGTAGCTCTAGTGTGTATGTGTACTCATCAATATTAGTGTACCACTCCGGATACAAACCGCATATCATTAAGTGTGTATTCTGTGCACGCCATATTCAAACTAATAAGCGGCACGTAGTGCCAGCGTGTGTGTGCTCATAAATAATAGTGTACCACTCCGGATACAAACTGCATATCATTAAGTGTGTATTCTGTGCACGCCATATTCAAACTAATAAGCGGCGCGTAGTGCCAGTGTGTGTGTGCTCATGTATAATAGTGTACCACTCCGGATACAAACCGCATATCATTAAGTGTGTATTCTGTGCGCGCCATATTCAAACTAATAAGCGGCGCATAGTGCTAGTGTGTATGTGTGCTCATGAATAATTGTGTACCACTCCGGATACAAACCGCATATCATTCAGTGTGTATTCTGTGCACGTCATATTCAAACTTATAAGCGGCGCGTAGTGCCAGTGTGTGTATGTGTGCTCATGTATATTAGTGTACCACTCCGGATACAAACTGCATATCATTCAGTGTGTATTCTGTGCACGCCATATTCAAACCAATAAGCGGCGCGTAGTGCCAGTGTGTGTATGTGTGCTCATGTATATTAGTGTACCACTCCGGATACAAACCGCATATCATTCAGTGTGTATTATGTGCGCGCCATATTAAAATTAATAAGCGGCGCGTAGTGTCTGTGTGTATGTGTGTGTATGTGTACTCATGAATAATAGTGTACCACTCCGGATACAAACCGCATATCATTAAGTGTGTATTCTGTGCGCGCCATATTCAAACCAATAAGCGGCGCGTAGTGCCAGTGTGTATGTGTGCTCATAAATAATAGTGTACCACTCCGGATACAAACCGCCTATCATTAAGTGTGTATTCTGTGCGCGCCATATTCAAACTTATAAGCGGCGCGTAGTGCCAGTGTGTGTGTGTGTGTTTGCTCATGAATAATAGTGTACCACTCCGGATACAAACTGCATATCATTAAGTGTGTATTCTGTGCACGCCATATTCAAACTAATAAGCGGCGCGTAGTGCCAGTGTGTGTGTGCTCATGTATAATAGTGTACCACTCCGGATACAAACCGCATATCATTAAGTGTGTATTCTGTGCTTGCCAAATTCAAACTAATAAGCGGCGAGTAGTGCCAGTGTGTGTATGTGTGCTCATGAATAATAGTGTATCACTCCGGATACAAACCGCATATCATTCAGTCTGTATTCTGTGCACGCCATATTCAAACTTATAAGCGGCGCGTAGTGCCAGTGTGTGTGTGCTCATGTATAATAGTGTACCACTCCGGATACAAACCGCATATCATTAAGTGTGTATTCTGTGCGCGCCATATTCAAACTAATAAGCGGCGCATAGTGCTAGTGTGTATGTGTGCTCATGAATAATTGTGTACCACTCCGGATACAAACTGCATATCATTCAGTGTGTATTCTGTGCACGCCAAATTCAAACTTATAAGCGGCGCGTAGTGCCAGTGTGTGTATGTGTGCTCATGTATATTAGTGTACCACTCCGGATACAAACTGCATATCATTCAGTGTGTATTCTGTGCACGCCATATTCAAACCAATAAGCGGCGCGTAGTGCCAGTGTGTGTGTGCTCATGAATATTAGTGTACCACTCCGGATACAAACCGCATATCATTCAGTGTGTATTCTGTGCACGTCATATTCAAACTTATAAGCGGCACGTAGTGCCAGTGTGTGAATGTGTGCTCATAAATATTAGTGAACCACTCCGGATACAAACCGCATATCATTAAGTGTGTATTCTGTGCACGCCATATTCAAACTTATAAGCGGCGCGTAGTGCCAGTGTGTGTGTTCTCATGTATAATAGTGTACCACTCCGGATACAAACCGCATATCATTAAGTGTGTATTCTGTGCGCGCCATATTAAAACCAATAAGCGGCGCGTAGTGCCAGCGTGTGTGTGCTCATGAATAATAGTGTACCACTCCGGATACAAACCGCATATCATTAAGTGTGTATTCTGTGCACGCCATATTCAAACTTATAAGCGGCGCGTAGTGCCAGTGTGTGTGTGCTCATGAATAATAGTGTACCACTCCGGATACAAACCGCATATCATTAAGTGTGTATTCTGTGCGCGCCATATTCAAACCAATAAGCGGCGCGTAGCTCTAGTGTGTATGTGTACTCATAAATATTAGTGTACCACTCCGGATACAAACCGCATATCATTCAGTGTGTATTCTGTGCACGCCATATTCAAACCAATAAGCGGCGCGTAGTGCCAGTGTGTGTGTGTGCTCATGTATATTAGTGTACCACTCCGGATACAAACCGCATATCATTAAGTGTGTATTCTGTGCGCGCCATATTCAAACTAATAAGCGGCGCGTAGTGCCAGTGTGTGTGTGTGCTCATGAATATTAGTGTACCACTCCGGATACAAACTGCATATCATTAAGTGTGTATTCTGTGCGCGTCATATTGAAAATTATAAGCAGCGCGTAGTGTAAGTGTGTGTGTGTGTGCTCATAAATAAAAGTGTACCACAGTGTGTGTGTGTGCTCATAAATAAAAGTCTACCACTCCGGATACAAACTGCATATCATTAAGTGTGTAGTCTGTGCGCGCCATATTCAAACTTATAAGCGGCGCGTAGTGCCAGTGTGTGTGTGTGCTCATGAATATTAGTGTACCACTCCGGATACAAACTGCATATCATTCAGTGTGTATTCTGTGCACGCCATATTCAAACCAATAAGCGGCGCGTAGTGCCAGTGTGTGTGTGTGCTCATAAATATTTGTGTACCACTCCGGATACAAACTGCATATCATTAAGTGTGTATTCTGTGCGCGCCATATTCAAACTTATAAGCGGCACGTAGTGCCAGCGTGTGTGTGCTCATGAATAATAGTGTACCACTCCGGATACAAACCGCATATCATTCAGTGTGTATTCTGTGCGCGCCATATTGAAAATTATAAGCGGCGCGTAGTGTAAGTGTGCGTGTGCTCATGAATATTAGTGTACCACTCCGGATACAAACTGCAAATCATTAAGTGTGTATTCTGTGCGCGCCATATTGAAAATTATAAGCAGCGCGTAGTGTAAGTGTGCGTGTGTGTGCTCATAAATAAAAGTGTACCACTCCAGACACAAACTTCATATCATTGTGTGTGTATTCTGTGCGCGCCATTGTCAAACTAATAAGCGGCGCGTAGCTCTAGTGTGTATGTGTACTCATAAATATTTGTGTACCACTCCGGATACAAACCGCATATCATTAAGTGTGTATTCTGTGCGCGCCATATTGAAAATTAAAAGCAGCGCGTAGTGTCTGTATGTATGTGTGCGTGTGTGTGCTCATAAATAATAGTGTACCACTCCAGATACAAACCGCATATCATTAAGTGTGTATTCTGTGCACGCCATATTCAAACTTATAAGCAGCGCGTAGTGCCAGTGTTTGAATGTGTGCTCATGAATAATAGTGTACCACTCCGGATACAAACCGCATATCATTAAGTGTGTATTCTGTGCGCGCCATATTCAAACTTATCAGCGGCGCATAGTGCCAGTGTGTGTGTGTGCTCATAAATATTAGAGTACCACTCCGGATACAAACCGCATATCATTAGGTGTGTATTCTGTGCGCGCCATATTCAAACTAATTAGCGGCGCGTAGCGCTATTGTGTATGTGTACTTATAAATATTAGTGTACCACTCCGGATACAAACCGCATATCATTGAGTGTGTATTCTGTGCGTGCCATATTCAAACTTATAAGCGGCGCGTAGTGCCAGTGTGTGTGTGTGTGTTTGCTCATGAATAATAGTGTACCACTCCGGATACAAACCGCATATCATTAAGTGTGTATTCTGTGCGCGCCATATTCAAACTTATAAGCAGCGCGTAGCGCTAGTGTGTATGTGTACTTATAAATATTAGTGTACCACTCCGGATACAAACCGCATATCATTGAGTGTGTATTCTGTGCACGCCATATTCAAACTTATAAGCGGCGCGTAGCGCTAGTGTGCATGTGTACTCATAAATATTAGTGTACCACTCCGGATACAAACTGCATATCATTAAGTGTGTATTCTTAACGCGCCATATTCAAACCAATAAGCGGCGCGTAGTGCCAGTGTGAATGTGTGCTCATAAATATTAGAGTACCACTCCGGATACAAACCGCATATCATTAGGTGTGTATTCTGTGCGCGCCATATTCAAACTAATTAGCGGCGCGTAGCGCTATTGTGTATGTGTACTTATAAATATTAGTGTACCACTCCGGATACAAACCGCATATCATTGAGTGTGTATTCTGTGCGTGCCATATTCAAACTTATAAGCGGCGCGTAGTGCCAGTGTGTGTGTGTGTGTTTGCTCATGAATAATAGTGTACCACTCCGGATACAAACCGCATATCATTGAGTGTGTATTCTGTGCGCGCCATATTCAAACTAATAAGCGGCGCGTAGTGCCAGTGTGTGTGTGTGCTCATAAATATTAGTGTACCACTCCGGATACAAACCGCATATCATTGAGTGTGTATTCTGTGCACGCCATATTCAAACTTATAAGCGGCGCGTAGCGCTAGTGTGCATGTGTACTCATAAATATTAGTGTACCACTCCGGATACAAACTGCATATCATTAAGTGTGTATTCTGTGCGCGCCATATTCAAACTTATAAGCAGCGCGTAGTGCCAGTGTGAATGTGTGCTCATAAATATTAGAGTACCACTCCGGATACAAACCGCATATCATTAGGTGTGTATTCTGTGCGCGCCATATTCAAACTAATTAGCGGCGCGTAGCGCTATTGTGTATGTGTACTTATAAATATTAGTGTACCACTCCGGATACAAACCGCATATCATTAAGTGTGTATTCTGTGCGTGCCATATTCAAACTTATAAGCGGCGCGTAGTGCCAGTGTGTGTGTGTGTGTTTGCTCATGAATAATAGTGTACCACTCCGGATACAAACCGCATATCATTGAGTGTGTATTCTGTGCGCGCCATATTCAAACTAATAAGCGGCGCGTAGTGCCAGTGTGTGTGTGTGCTCATAAATATTAGTGTACCACTCCGGATACAAACCGCATATCATTAAGTGTGTATTCTGTGCGCGCCATATTCAAACTTATAAGCGGCGCGTAGTGTAAGTGTGCGTGTGTGTGCTCATAAATAAAAGTGTACCACTCCGGATACAAACCGCATATCATTGAGTGTGTATTCTGTGCGCGCCATATTCAAACTTATAAGCAGCGCGTAGCGCTAGTGTGAATGTGTACTCATAAATATTAGAGTACCACTCCGGATACAAACCGCATATCATTGAGTGTGTATTCTGTGCGCGCCATTGTCAAACTAATAAGCGGCGCGTAGCTCTAGTGTGTATGTGTACTCATAAATATTAGTGTACCACTCCGGATACAAACCGCATATCATTAAGTGTGTATTCTGTGCGCGCCATATTAAAACTAATAAGCGGCGCGTAGTGTCTGTGTGTGTGTGTGTGTGTGCTCATGAATAATAGTGTACCACTCCGGATACAAACCGCATATAATTAAGTGTGTATTCTGTGCGCGCTATATTCAAACTAATAAGCGGCGCGTAGTGCCAGTGTGTGTGTGTGCTCATAAATATTAGTGTACCACTCCGGATACAAACCGCATATCATTAAGTGTGTATTCTGTGCGCGCCATATTCAAACTTATAAGCGGCGCGTAGTGTAAGTGTGCGTGTGTGTGCTCATAAATAAAAGTGTACCACTCCGGATACAAACCGCATATCATTGAGTGTGTATTCTGTGCGCGCCATATTCAAACTTATAAGCAGCGCGTAGCGCTAGTGTGAATGTGTACTCAAAAATATTAGAGTACCACTCCGGATACAAACCGCATATCATTGAGTGTGTATTCTGTGCGCGCCATTGTCAAACTAATAAGCGGCGCGTAGCTCTAGTGTGTATGTGTACTCATAAATATTAGTGTACCACTCCGGATACAAACCGCATATCATTAAGTGTGTATTCTTAGCGCGCCATATTCAAACCAATAAGCGGCGCGTAGTGCCAGTGTGTGTGTGTGCTCATGAATATTAGTGTACCACTCCGGATAAAAACTGCATATCATTAAGTGTGTATTCTGTGCGCGCCATTTTCAAACTTATAAGCGGCGCGTAGTGCCAGTGTGTATGTGTACTCATAAATATTAGTGTACCACTCCGGATACAAACTGCATATCATTAAGTGTGTATTCTGTGCGCGCCATATTGAAATTGTAAGCAGCGCGTAGTGTAAGTGTGCGTGTGCTCATAAATATTAGTGTACCACTCCGGATACAAACTGCATATCATTAAGTGTGTATTCTGTGCGCGCCATATTCAAACTAATAAGCGGCGCGTAGTGTCTGTGTGTATGTGTGTGTGTGTGTGTGCTCATGAAGAATAGTGTACCACTCCGGATACAAACTGCAAATCATTAAGTGTGTATTCTGTGCGCGCCATATTCAAACTTATAAGCGGCGCGTAGTGCCAGTGTGTGTGTGTGCTCATGAATATTAGTGTACCACTCCGGATACAAACCGCATATCATTAAGTGTGTATTCTTTGCGCGCCATATTCAAACTTATAAGCGGTGCGTAGTGCCAGTGTGTATGTGTGCTCATGAATAATAGTGTACCACTCCGGATACAAACTGCATATCATTAAGCGTGTATTCTGTGCGCGCCATATTGAAAATTATAAGCAGCTCGTAGTGTCTGTGTGTATTTGTGCGTGTTTGTGCTCATAAATAATAGTGTACCACTCCAGATACAAACTGCATATCATTAAGTGTGTATTCTGTGCACGCCATATTCAAACTTATAAGCAGCGCGTAGTGCCAGTGTGTGAATGTGTGCTCATAAATATTAGTGTACCACTCGGGATACAAACCGCATATCATTAAGTGTGTATTCTGTGCGCGCCATATTCAAACTTATAAGCGGCGCGTAGTGCCAGTGTGTGTTAGCTCATGAATATTAGTGTACCACTCCGGATACAAACCGCATATCATTGAGTGTGTATTCTGTGCGCGCCATATTCAAACCAATAAGCGGCGCGTAGCGCTAGTGTGTATGTGTACTCATAAATATTAGTGTACCACTCCGGATACAAACTGCATATCATTAAGTGTGTATTCTGTGCGCGCCATATTCAAACTTATAAGCAGCGCGTAGTGTAAGTGTGCGTGTGTGTGCTCATAAATATTAGTGTACCACTCCGGATACAAACTGCAAATCATTGAGTGTGTATTCTGTGCGCGCCATATTAAAACTAATAAGCGGTGCGTAGTGCCAGTGTGTGTGTGCTCATGAATAATAGTGTACCACTCCGGATACAAACCGCATATCATTAAGTGTGTATTCTGTGCGCGCCATATTGAAAATTATAAGCGGCGCGTAGTGCCAGTGTGTGTGTGTGTGCTCATAAATATTAGTGTACCACTCCGGATTCAAACTGCATATCATTAAGTGTGTATTCTGTGCGCGCCATATTGAAATTATAAGCAGCGCGTAGTGTAAGTGTGCGTGTGTGTGCTCATAAATATTAGTGTACCACTCCGGATACAAACTGCAAATCATTAAGTGTGTATTCTGTGCGCGCCATATTCAAACTTATAAGCGGCGCGTAGTGTCTGTGTGTATGTGTGTGTGTGTGTGCTCATGAATAATAGTGTACCACTCCGGATACAAACCGCATATCATTAAGTGTGTATTCTGTGCGCGCCATATTCAAACTAATAAGCGGTGCGTAGTGCCAGTGTGTATGTGTGCTCATAAATATTAGTGTACCACTCCGGATACAAACTGCATATCATTAAGTGTGTATTCTGTGCGCGCCATATTGAAAATTATAAGCAGCGCGTAGTGTCTGTGTGTATGTGTGTGTGTGTGTGCTCATGAATAATAGTGTACCACTCCGGATACAACCTGCAAATCATTAAGTGTGTATTCTGTGCGCGCCATATTCAAACTAATAAGCGGCGCGTAGTGTCTGTGTGTATGTGTGTGTGTGTGTGCTCATGAATAATAGTGTACCACTCCGGATACAAACTGCAAATCATTAAGTGTGTATTCTGTGCGCGCCATATTAAAACTAATAAGCGGCGCGTAGTGCCAGTGTGTAAGTGTGTGAATGTGTGCTCATAAATAATAGTGTACCACTCCGGATACAAACTGCATATCATTAAGTGTGTATTCTGTGCACGCCATATTCAAACTTATAAGCAGCGCGTAGTGTAAGTGTGCGTGTGTGTGCTCATAAATATTAGTGTACCACTCCGGATACAAACCGCATATCATTAAGTGTGTATTCTGTGCGCACCATATTAAAACTAATCAGCGGCGCGTAGCGCTAGTGTGTGTGTGTGCTCATGAAAAATAGTGTACCACTCCGGATACAAACTGCATATCATTAAGTGTGTATTCTGTGCGCGCCATATTGAAATTATAAGCAGCGCGTAGTGTAAGTGTGCGTGTGTGTGCTCATAAATATTAGTGTACCACTCCGGATACAAACTGCAAATCATTAAGTGTGTATTCTGTGCGCGCCATATTCAAACTAATAAGCGGCGCGTAGTGTCTGTGTGTATGTGTGTGTGTGTGTGTGCTCATGAATAATAGTGTACCACTCCGGATACAAACCGCATATCATTAAGTGTGTATTCTGTGCACGCCATATTCAAACTTATAAGCAGCGCGTAGTGAAAGTGTGCGTGTGTGTGCTCATAAATATTAGTGTACCACTCCGGATACAAACTGCATATCATTAAGTGTGTATTCTGTGCACGCCATATTCAAACTTATAAGCGGCACGTAGTGCCAGTGTGTGAATGTGTGCTCATAAATATTTGTGTACCACTCCGGATACAAACTGCATATCATTAAGTGTGTATTCTGTGCACGCCATATTCAAACTTATAAGCAGCGCGTAGTGCCAGTGTGTGAATGTGTGCTCATAAATATTAGTGTACCACTCGGGATACAAACCGCATATCATTAAGTGTGTATTCTGTGCGCGCCATATTCAAACTTATAAGCGGCGCGTAGTGCCAGTGTGTGTTAGCTCATGAATATTAGTGTACCACTCCGGATACAAACCGCATATCATTGAGTGTGTATTCTGTGCGCGCCATATTCAAACCAATAAGCGGCGCGTAGCGCTAGTGTGTATGTGTGCTCATGAAAAATAGTGTACCACTCCGGATACAAACTGCATATCATTAAGTGTGTATTCTGTGCGCGCCATATTCAAACTTATAAGCGGCGCGTAGTGTAAGTGTGCGTGTGTGTGCTCATAAATATTAGTGTACCACTCCGGATACAAACCGCCTATCATTAAGTGTGTATTCTGTGCGCGCCATATTCAAACTTATAAGCGGTGCGTAGTGCCAGTGTGTATGTGTGCTCATGAATAATAGTGTACCACTCCGGATACAAACCGCATATCATTGAGTGTGTATTCTGTGCGCGCCATATTAAAACTAATAAGCGGCGCGTAGTGTCTGTGTGTATGTGTGTGTGTGTGCTCAAGAAAAATAGTGTACCACTCCGGATACAAACCGCATATCATTAAGTGTGTATTCTGTGCACGCCATATTCAAACTTATAAGCAGCGCGTAGTGAAAGTGTGCGTGTGTGTGCTCATAAATATTTGTGTACCACTCCGGATACAAACTGCATATCATTAAGTGTGTATTCTGTGCGCGCCATATTGAAATTATAAGCAGCGCGTAGTGTAAGTGTGCGTGTGTGTGCTCATAAATATTAGTGTACCACTCGGGATACAAACCGCATATCATTAAGTGTGTATTCTGTGCGCGCCATATTCAAACTTATAAGCGGCGCGTAGTGCCAGTGTGTGTTAGCTCATGAATATTAGTGAACCACTCCGGATACAAACCGCATATCATTGAGTGTGTATTCTGTGCGCGCCATATTCAAACCAATAAGCGGCGCGTAGCGCTAGTGTGTATGTGTACTCATAAATATTAGTGTACCACTCCGGATACAAACTGCATATCATTAAGTGTGTATTCTGTGCGCGCCATATTGAAAATTATAAGCAGCGCGTAGTGTCTGTGTGTATTTGTGCGTGTTTGTGCTCATAAATAATAGTGTACCACTCCAGATACAAACCGCATATCATTAAGTGTGTATTCTGTGCACGCCATATTCAAACTTATAAGCAGCGCGTAGTGCCAGTGTGTGAATGTGTGCTCATAAATATTTGTGTACCACTCCGGATACAAACCGCATATCATTCATTGTGTATTCTGTGCACGCCATATTCAAACCAATAAGCGGCGCGTAGCTCTAGTGTGTGTGTGTACTCATAAATATAAGTGTACCACTCCGGATACAAACCGCATATCATTAAGTGTGTATTCTGTGCGCGCCATATTCAAACTAATAAGCGGCGCGTAGCTCTAGTGTGTGTGTGTGCTCATGAATAATAATGTACCACTCCGGATACAAACCGCATATCATTAAGTGTGTATTCTGTGCGCGCCATATTCAAACTTATAAGCGGCGCAGAGTGCCAGTGTGTGTGTGTGCTCATAAATATTAGTGTACCACTCCGCATACAAGCCGCATATCATTAAGTGTGTATTCTTTGCGCGCCATATTCAAACTTATAAGCAGCGCGTGGTGTCTGTATGTATGTGTGCGTGTGTGTGCTCATAAATAATAGTGTACCACTCCAGATACAAACCGCATATCATTAAGTGTGTATTCTGTGCACGCCATATTCAAACTTATAAGCAGCGCGTAGTGCCAGTGTTTGAATGTGTGCTCATGAATAATAGTGTACCACTCCGGATACAAACCGCATATCATTAAGTGTGTATTCTGTGCGCGCCATATTCAAACATATAAGCAGCGCGTAGTGTAAGTGTGCGTGTGTGTGCTCATAAATATTAGTGTACCACTCCGGATACAAACCGCATATCATTAAGTGTGTATTCTGTGCGCACCATATTAAAACTAATCAGCGGCGCGTAGCGCTAGTGTGTGTGTGTGCTCATGAAAAATAGTGTACCACTCCGGATACAAACTGCATATCATTAAGTGTGTATTCTGTACGCGCCATATTGAAATTATAAGCAGCGCGTAGTGTAAGTGTGCGTGTGTGTGCTCATAAATATTAGTGTACCACTCCGGATACAAACTGCAAATCATTAAGTGTGTATTCTGTGCGCGCCATATTCAAACTAATAAGCGGCGCGTAGTGTCTGTGTGTATGTGTGTGTGTGTGTGTGCTCATGAATAATAGTGTACCACTCCGGATACAAACCGCATATCATTAAGTGTGTATTCTGTGCGCGCCATATTCAAACCAATAAGCGGCGCGTAGTGCCAGTGTGTGTGTGCTCATGAATAATAGTGTACCACTCCGGATACAAACCGCATATCATTAAGTGTGTATTCTGTGCACGCCATATTCAAACTAATAAGCGGCGCGTAGTGCCAGTGTGTGTGTGTGCTCATAAATATTTGTGTACCACTCCGGAAACAAACTGCATATCATTAAGTGTGTATTCTGTGCGCGCCATATTCAAACTAATAAGCGGCCCGTAGCGCTAGTGTGTGAATGTGTGCTTATGATAAAAAGTGTACAACTCCGGATACAAACCGCATATCATTCAGTGTGTATTCTGTGCACGCCATATTCAAACCAATAAGCGGCGCGTAGTGCCAGTGTGTGTGTGTGCTCATGAATATAAGTGTACCACTCCGGATACAAACTGCATATCATTAAGTGTGTATTCTGTGCGCGCCATATTGAAATTTATAAGCGGCGCGTAGTGCCAGTGTGTGTGTATGCTCATAAATATTTGTGTACCACTCCGGATACAAACTGCATATCATTAAGTGTGTATTCTGTGCACGCCATATTCAAACTAATAAGCGGCGCGTAGTGCCAGTGTGTGTGTGTGCTCATAAATATTTGTGTACCACTCCGGAAACAAACTGCATATCATTAAGTGTGTATTCTGTGCACGCCATATTCAAACCAATAAGCGGCTCGTAGTGCTAGTGTGTATGTGTGCTCATGAATAATTGTGTACCACTCCGGATACAAACTGCATATCATTAAGTGTGTATTCTGTGCGCGCCATATTCAAACCAATAAGCGGCTCGTAGTGCCAGTGTGTGTGTGTGCTCATGAATAATAGTGTACCACTCCGGATACAAACCGCATATCATTCAGTGTGTATTCTGTGCACGCCATATTCAAACCAATAAGCGGCGCGTAGTGCTAGTGTGTATGTGTGCTCATGAATAATTGTGTACCACTCCGGATACAAACTGCATATCATTAAGTGTGTATTCTGTGCGCGCCATATTCAAACTAATAAGCGGCGCGTAGCTCTAGTGTGTATGTGTGCTCATAAATATTAGTGTACCACTCCGGATACAAACCGCATATCATTCAGTGTGTATTCTGTGCACGCCATATTCAAACCAATAAGCGGCGCGTAGTGCCAGTGTGTGTGTGTGCTCATAAATATAAGTGTACCACTCCGGATACAAACCGCATATCATTCAGTGTGTATTCTGTGCACGCCATATTCAAACTTATAAGCGGCGCGTAGTGCCAGTGTGTGTGTGTGCTCATAAATATAAGTGTACCACTCCGGATACAAACTGCATATCATTAAGTGTGTATTCTGTGCGCGACATATTGAAATTTATAAGCGGCGCGTAGTGCCAGTGTGTGTGTATGCTCATAAATATTTGTGTACCACTCCGGATACAAACTGCATATCATTAAGTGTGTATTCTGTGCACGCCATATTCAAACTAATAAGCGGCGCGTAGTGCCAGTGTGTGTGTGTGCTCATAAATATTTGTGTACCACTCCGGAAACAAACTGCATATCATTAAGTGTGTATTCTGTGCACGCCATATTCAAACCAATAAGCGGCTCGTAGTGCTAGTGTGTATGTGTGCTCATGAATAATTGTGTACCACTCCGGATACAAACTGCATATCATTAAGTGTGTATTCTGTGCGCGCCATATTCAAACCAATAAGCGGCGCGTAGTGCCAGTGTGTGTGTGCTCATGAATAATAGTGTACCACTCCGGATACAAACCGCATATCATTCAGTGTGTATTCTGTGCACGCCATATTCAAACCAATAAGCGGCGCGTAGTGCCAGTGTGTGTGTGTGCTCATAAATATTTGTGTACCAATCTGGATACAAACTGCATATCATTAAGTGTGTATTCTGTGCGCGCCATATTCAAACTAATAAGCGGCCCGTAGCGCTAGTGTGTGAATGTGTGCTTATGATAAAAAGTGTACAACTCCGGATACAAACCGCATATCATTCAGTGTGTATTCTGTGCACGCCATATTCAAACCAATAAGCGGCGCGTAGTGCCAGTGTGTGTGTGTGTGCTCATAAATATTTGTGTACCACTCCGGATACAAACTGCATATCATTAAGTGTGTATTCTGTGCACGCCAAATTCAAACCAATAAGCGGCTCGTAGTGCTAGTGTGTATGTAGGCTCATGAATAATTGTGTACCACTCCGGATACAAACTGCATATCATTAAGTGTGTATTCTGTGCGCGCCATATTCAAACCAATAAGCGGCGCGTAGCTCTAGTGTGTATGTGTGCTCATAAATATTAGTGTACCACTCCGGATACAAACCGCATATCATTCAGTGTGTATTCTGTGCACGCCATATTCAAACCAATAAGCGGCGCGTAGTGCTAGTGTGTGTGTGTGCTCATGAATATAAGTGTACCACTCCGGATACAAACTGCATATCATTAAGTGTGTATTCTGTGCACGCCATATTCAAACTAATAAGCGGCGCGTAGTGCCAGTGTGTGTGTGTGCTCATAAATATTTGTGTACCACTCCGGAAACAAACTGCATATCATTAAGTGTGTATTCTGTGCGCGCCATATTCAAACCAATAAGCGGCGCGTAGTGCCACTGTGTGTGTATGCTCATAAATATTTGTGTACCACTCCGGATACAAACTGCATATCATTAAGTGTGTATTCTGTGCACGCCATATTCAAACTAATAAGCGGCGCGTAGTGCCAGTGTGTGTGTGTGCTCATAAATATTTGTGTACCACTCCGGAAACAAACTGCATATCATTAAGTGTGTATTCTGTGCACGCCATATTCAAACCAATAAGCGGCGCGTAGTGCTAGTGTGTATGTGTGCTCATGAATAATTGTGTACCACTCCGGATACAAACTGCATATCATTCAGTGTGTATTCTGTGCACGCCATATTCAAACCAATAAGCTGCTCGTAGTGCTAGTGTGTATGTGTGCTCATGAATAATTGTGTACCACTCCGGATACAAACTGCATATCATTCAGTGTGTATTCTGTGCACGCCATATTCAAACCAATAAGCGGCTCGTAGTGCTAGTGTGTATGTGTGCTCATGAATAATTGTGTACCACTCCGGATACAAACTGCATATCATTAAGTGTGTATTCTGTGCACGCCATATTCAAACCAATAAGCGGCTCGTAGTGCTAGTGTGTATGTGTGCTCATGAATAATTGTGTACCACTCCGGATACAAACTGCATATCATTAAGTGTGTATTCTGTGCGCGCCATATTCAAACCAATAAGCGGCGCGTAGTGCCAGTGTTTGTGTGTGCTCATAAATATTAGTGTACCACTCCGGATACAAACCGCATATCATTCAGTGTGTATTTTGTGCGCGCCATATTCAAACTTATAAGCGGTACGTAGTGCCAGTGTGTCCGGTATGGCCGGTCTCGTAGTACAGTCGTCAACTCGTACTACTTAATAACATGCCCGTCATGGGTTCAATCCCCAAACAGACCGTGCCGCCATACGTAGGATTGACTATCCTGCTATGGTGGGGAATCAATTAGTCACTGAAAGCCAAGCCCACAAGTGGGTACAGGCAGGCCTTGACCGACATCGGTTGTTGAGCCAGAGAAGAAGAAGAAGTGCCAGTGTGTGTGTGTGCTCATAAATATTAGTGTACCACTCCGGATACAAACTGCATATCATTAAGTGTGTATTCTGTGCACGCCATAATCAAACTTATAAGCGGCACGTAGTGCCAGTGTGTGTGTGTGCTCATAAATATTAGTGTACCACTCCGGATACAAACTGAATATCATTAAGTGTGTATTCTGTGCACGCCATATTCAAACTTATAAGCGGCACGTAGTGCCAGTGTGTGAATGTGTGCTCATAAATATTAGTGTACCACTCCGGATACAAACTGCATATCATTAAGTGTGTATTCTGTGCACGCCATATTCAAACCAATAAGCGGCGCGTAGTGCCAGTGTGTGTGTGTGCTCAAAAATATTTGTGTACCAATCCGGATACAAACTGCATATCATTCAGTGTGTATTCTGTGCACGCCATATTCAAACTAATAAGCGGCGCGTAGTGCCAGTGTGTGTGTGTGCTCATGAATATAAGTGTACCACTCCGGATACAAACTGCATATCATTAAGTGTGTATTCTGTGCGCGCCATATTCAAACTTATAAGCGGCGCGTAGCGCTAGTGTGTATGGGTACTCAAAAATATTAGTGTACCACTCCGGATACAAACTGCATATCATTAAGTGTGTATTCTGTGCACGCCATATTCAAACTAATAAGCGGCGCGTAGTGCCAGTGTGTGTGTGTGCTCATGAATATTAGTGTACCACTCCGGATACAAACTGCATATCATTAAGTGTGTATTCTGTGCACGCCATATTCAAACTTATAAGCGGCACGTAGTGCCAGTGTGTAAATGTGTGCTCATTAATATTAGTGTACCACTCCGGATACAAACTGCATATCATTCAGTGTGTATTCTGTGCACGCCATATTCAAACCAATAAGCGGCGCGTAGTGCCAGTGTGTGTGTGTGCTCATGAATATTAGTGTACCACTCCGGATACAAACCGCATATCATTGAGTGTGTATTCTGTGCGCGCCATATTCAAACTAAGAAGCGGCGCATAGTGCTAGTGTGTATGTGTGCTCATGAATAATAGTGTATCACTCCGGATACAAACCGCATATCATTAAGTGTGTATTCTGTGCGCGCCATATTCAAACTAATAAGCGGCGCGTGAATAATAGTGTACCACTCCGGATACAAACTGCATATCATTAAGTGTGTATTCTGTGCGCGCCATATTCAAACTAAGAAGCGGCGCATAGTGCTAGTGTATGTGTGCTCATGAATAATTGTGTACCACTCCGGATACAAACTGCATATCATTAAGTGTGTATTCTGTGCGCGCCATATTCAAACTAAGAAGCGGCGCATAGTGCTAGTGTGTATGTGTGCTCATAAATATTAGTGTACCACTCCGGATACAAACTGCATATCATTAAGTGTGTATTCTGTGCGCGTCATATTGAAAATTTTAAGCAGCGCGTAGTGTAAGTGTGCGTGTGTGTGCTCATAAATAAAAGTGTACCACTCCGGATACAAACCGCATATCATTAAGTGTGTATTCTGTGCGCGCCATATTCAAACTAAGAAGCGGCGCATAGTGCTAGTGTGTATGTGTGCTCATAAATATTAGTGTACCACTCCGGATACAAACTGCATATCATTAAGTGTGTATTCTGTGCGCGTCATATTGAAAATTTTAAGCAGCGCGTAGTGTAAGTGTGCGTGTGTGTGCTCATAAATAAAAGTGTACCACTCCGGATACAAACTGCATATCATTAAGTGTGTATTCTGTGCGCGCCATATTCAAACTAAGAAGCGGCGCATAGTGCTAGTGTGTATGTGTGCTCATAAATATTAGTGTACCACTCCGGATACAAACTGCATATCATTAAGTGTGTATTCTGTGCGCGCCATATTCAAACTAAGAAGCGTCGCGTAGTGCCAGTGTGTGTGTGCTCATGAATAATAGTGTACCACTCCGGATACAAACCGCATATCATTAAGTGTGTATTCTGTGCGCGCCATATTCAAACTAAGAAGCGGCGCATAGTGCTAGTGTGTGTGTGTGCTCATAAATATTAGTGTACCACTCCGGATACAAACTGCATATCATTAAGTGTGTATTCTGTGCGCGTCATATTGAAAATTTTAAGCAGCGCGTAGTGTAAGTGTGCGTGTGTGTGCTCATAAATATTAGTGTACCACTCCGGATACAAACCGCATATCATTAAGTGTGTATTCTGTGCGCGCCATATTCAAACCAATAAGCGGCGCGTAGTGCCAGTGTGTGTGTGTGCTCATAAATAAAAGTGTACCACTCCGGATACAAACCGCATATCATTAAGTGTGTATTCTGTGCGCGTCATATTGAAAATTATAAGCAGCGCGTAGTGTAAGTGTGTGTGTGTGTGCTCATAAATAAAAGTGTACCACTCCGGATACAAACTGCATATCATTAAGTGTGTATTCTGTGCACGCCATATTCAAACCAATAAGCGGCGCGTAGTGCCAGTGTGTGTGTGTGCTCATGTATATAAGTGTACCACTCCGGATACAAACCGCATATCATTAAGTGTGTATTCTGTGCGCGCCATATTCAAACTAATAAGCGGCGCATAGTGCTAGTGTGTATGTGTGCTCATCAATATTAGTGTACCACTCCGGATACAAACTGCATATCATTAAGTGTGTATTCTGTGCGCGCCATATTCAAACTTATAAGCGGCGCGTAGCGCTTGAGTGTATGTGTACTCATAAATATTAGTGTACCACTCTGGATACAAACCGCATATCATTCAGTGTGTATTCTGTGCACGCCATATTCAAACCAATAAGCGGCGCGTAGCGCTATAGTGTATGTGTACTCATAAATATTAGTGTACCACTCCGGATACAAACCGCATATCATTAAGTGTGTATTCTGTGCGCGCCATATTCAAACCAATAAGCGGCGCGTAGTGCCAGTGTGTGTGTGTGTGTTCTCATAAATATTGGTGTACCACTCCGGATACAAACCGCATATCATTAAGTGTGTATTCTGTGCGCGCCATATTCAAACCAATAAGCGGCGCGTAGTGCCAGTGTGTGTGTGCTCATAAATATTGGTGTACCACTTCGGATACAAATCGCATATCATTAAGTGTGTATTCTGTGCGCGCCATATTCAAACTAATAAGCGGCGCATAGCACTAGTGTGTGTGTCCGTGCTCATGAATAATAGTGTACCACTCCGGATACAAACCGCATATCATTAAGTGTGTATTCTGTGCGCGCCAAATTCAAACTAATAAGCGGCGCGTAGCTCTAGGGTGTGTGTGTACTCATAAATATAAGGGTACCGCTCCGGATACAAACCGCATATCATTAAGTGTGTATTCTGTGCGCGCCATATTCAAACCAATAAGCGGTGCGTAGTGCCAGTGTGTGTGTGTACTCATAAATATAAGTGTACCACTCCGGATACAAACCGCATATCATTAAGTGTGTATTCTGTGCGCGCCATATTCAAACTAATAAGCGGCGCGTAGTGCCAGTGTGTGTGTGTGCTCATAAATATTTGTGTACCACTCCGGATACAAACCGCATATCATTAAGTGTGTATTCTGTGCGCGCCATATTCAAACTAATAAGCGGCGCGCAGCTCTAGTGTGTGTGTGTGCTCATGAATAATAATGTACCACTCCGGATACAAACCGCATATCATTAAGTGTGTATTCTGTGCGCGCCATATTCAAACTTATAAGCGGCGCAGAGTGCCAGTGTGTGTGTGTGCTCATAAATATTAGTGTACCACTCCGCATACAAGCCGCATATCATTAAGTGTGTATTCTTTGCGCGCCATATTCAAACTAATAAGCGGCGCGTAGTGCCAGTGTGTATGTGTGCTCATGAATAATAGTGTACCACTCCGGATACAAACCGCATATCATTAAGTGTGTATTCTGTGCACGCCATATTCAAACCAATAAGCGGCGCGTAGTGCCAGTGTGTGTGTGTGTGTTTGCTCATGAATAATAATGTACCACTCCGGATACAAACCGCATATCATTAAGTGTGTATTCTGTGCGCGCCATATTCAAACTAATAAGCGGCGCGTAGTGCCAGTGTGTGTGTGTGCTCATAAATATTTGTGTACCACTCCGGATACAAACCGCATATCATTAAGTGTGTATTCTGTGCGCGCCATATTCAAACTAATAAGCGGCGCGTAGCTCTAGTGTGTGTGTGTGCTCATGAATAATAATGTACCACTCCGGATACAAACCGCATATCATTAAGTGTGTATTCTGTGCGCGCTATATTCAAACTAATAAGCGGCGCGTAGTGCCAGTGTGTGTGTGTGCTCATAAATATTTGTGTACCACTCCGGATACAAACCGCATATCATTCATTGTGTATTCTGTGCACGCCATATTCAAACCAATAAGCGGCGCGTAGCTCTAGTGTGTGTGTGTACTCATAAATATAAGTGTACCACTCCGGATACAAACCGCATATCATTAAGTGTGTATTCTGTGCGCGCCATATTCAAACTAATAAGCGGCGCGTAGCTCTAGTGTGTGTGTGTGCTCATGAATAATAATGTACCACTCCGGATACAAACCGCATATCATTAAGTGTGTATTCTGTGCGCGCCATATTCAAACTTATAAGCGGCGCAGAGTGCCAGTGTGTGTGTGTGCTCATAAATATTAGTGTACCACTCCGCATACAAGCCGCATATCATTAAGTGTGTATTCTGTGCGCGCCATATTCAAACTAATAAGCAGCGCGTGGTGTCTGTATGTATGTGTGCGTGTGTGTGCTCATAAATAATAGTGTACCACTCCAGATACAAACCGCATATCATTAAGTGTGTATTCTGTGCACGCCATATTCAAACTTATAAGCAGCGCGTAGTGCCAGTGTTTGAATGTGTGCTCATGAATAATAGTGTACCACTCCGGATACAAACCGCATATCATTGAGTGTGTATTCTGTGCGCGCCATATTAAAACTAATAAGCGGCGCGTAGTGTCTGTGTGTATGTGTGTGTGTGTGCTCATGAATAATAGTGTACCACTCCGGATACAAACTGCATATCATTAAGTGTGTATTCTGTGCGCGCCATATTGAAAATTATAAGCGGCGCGTAGTGTAAGTGTGCGTGTGTGTGCTCATAAATAAAAGTGTACCACTCCGGATACAAACCGCATATCATTGAGTGTGTATTCTGTGCGCGCCATATTCAAACTTATAAGCAGCGCGTAGCGCTAGTGTGAATGTGTGCTCATAAATAATAGTGTACCACTCCAGACACAATCTTCATATCATTGTGTGTGTATTCTGTGCGCGCCATATTCAAACTTATAAGCGGCGCGTAGCGCTAGTGTGTATGTGTACTCATAAATATTAGAGTACCACTCCGGATACAAACCGCATATCATTAAGTGTGTATTCTGTGCGCGCCAAATTAAAACCAATAAGCGGCGTGTAGTGCCAGTGTGTGTGTGTGCTCATGAATAATAGTGTACCACTCCGGATACAAACCGCATATCATTCAGTGTGTATTCTGTGCGCGCCATATTCAAACTAATAAGCGGCGCGTAGCTCTAGTGTGTATGTGTATTCATAAATATTAGTGTACCACTCCGGATACAAACCGCATATCATTCAGTGTGTATTCTGTGCACGCCATATTCAAACCAATAAGCGGCGCGTAGTGCCAGTGTGTGTGTGCTCATGAATAATAGTGTACCACTCCGGATACAAACCGCATATCATTCAGTGTGTATTCTGTGCACGCCATATTCAAACTAATAAGCGGCGCATAGTGCCAGTGTGTGTATGTGTGCTCATGAATAATAGTGTACCACTCCGGATACAAACCGCATATCATTAAGTGTGTATTCTGTGCGCGCCATTGTCAAACTAATAAGCGGCGCGTAGCTCTATTGTGTATGTGTACTCATAAATATTAGTGTACCACTCCGGATACAAACCGCATATCATTAAGTGTGTATTCTGTGCGCGCCATATTGAAAATTATAAGCGGCGCGTAGTGTAAGTGTGCGTGTGCTCATGAATATTAGTGTACCACTCCGGATACAAACTGCAAATCATTAAGTGTGTATTCTGTGCGCGCCATATTGAAAATTATAAGCAGCGCGTAGTGTAAGTGTGCGTGTGTGTGCTCATAAATAAAAGTGTACCACTCCAGACACAAACTTCATATCATTGTGTGTGTATTCTGTGCGCGCCATTGTCAAACTAATAAGCGGCGCGTAGCTCTAGTGTGTATGTGTACTCATAAATATTAGTGTACCACTCCGGATACAAACCGCATATCATTAAGTGTGTATTCTGTGCGCGCCATATTGAAAATTATAAGCGGCGCGTAGTGTAAGTGTGCGTGTGCTCATGAATATTAGTGTACCACTCCGGATACAAACTGCAAATCATTAAGTGTGTATTCTGTGCGCGCCATATTGAAAATTATAAGCAGCGCGTAGTGTAAGTGTGCGTGTGTGTGCTCATAAATAAAAGTGTACCACTCCAGACACAAACTTCATATCAATGTGTGTGTATTCTGTGCGCGCCATTGTCAAACTAATAAGCGGCGCGTAGCTCTAGTGTGTATGTGTACTCATAAATATTTGTGTACCACTCCGGATACAAACCGCATATCATTAAGTGTGTATTCTGTGCGCGCCATATTGAAAATTAAAAGCAGCGCGTAGTGTCTGTATGTATGTGTGCGTGTGTGTGCTCATAAATAATAGTGTACCACTCCAGATACAAACCGCATATCATTAAGTGTGTATTCTGTGCACGCCATATTCAAACTTATAAGCAGCGCGTAGTGCCAGTGTTTGAATGTGTGCTCATGAATAATAGTGTACCACTCCGGATACAAACCGCATATCATTGAGTGTGTATTCTGTGCGCGCCATATTAAAACTAATAAGCGGCGCGTAGTGTCTGTGTGTATGTGTGTGTGTGTGCTCATGAATAATAGTGTACCACTCCGGATACAAACCGCATATCATTAGGTGTGTATTCTGTGCGCGCCATATTCAAACTAATTAGCGGCGCGTAGCGCTATTGTGTATGTGTACTTATAAATATTAGTGTACCACTCCGGATACAAACCGCATATCATTGAGTGTGTATTCTGTGCGCGCCATATTCAAACTTATAAGCGGCGCGTAGTGCCAGTGTGTGTGTGTGTGTTTGCTCATGAATAATAGTGTACCACTCCGGATACAAACAGCATATCATTAAGTGTGTATTCTGTGCGCGCCATATTCAAACTTATAAGCAGCGCGTAGCGCTAGTGTGAATGTGTACTCATAAATATTAGAGTACCACTCCGGATACAAACCGCATATCATTGAGTGTGTATTCTGTGCACGCCATATTCAAACTTATAAGCGGCGCGTAGCGCTAGTGTGCATGTGTACTCATAAATATTAGTGTACCACTCCGGATACAAACTGCATATCATTAAGTGTGTATTCTTAACGCGCCATATTCAAACCAATAAGCGGCGCGTAGTGCCAGTGTGAATGTGTGCTCATAAATATTAGAGTACCACTCCGGATACAAACCGCATATCATTAGGTGTGTATTCTGTGCGCGCCATATTCAAACTAATTAGCGGCGCGTAGCGCTATTGTGTATGTGTAATTATAAATATTAGTGTACCACTCCGGATACAAACCGCATATCATTGAGTGTGTATTCTGTGCGTGCCATATTCAAACTTATAAGCGGCGCGTAGTGCCAGTGTGTGTGTGTGTGTTTGCTCATGAATAATAGTGTACCACTCCGGATACAAACCGCATATCATTGAGTGTGTATTCTGTGCGCGCCATATTCAAACTAATAAGCGGCGCGTAGTGCCAGTGTGTGTGTGTGCTCATAAATATTAGTGTACCACTCCGGATACAAACCGCATATCATTAAGTGTGTATTCTGTGCGCGCCATATTCAAACTTATAAGCGGCGCGTAGTGTAAGTGTGCGTGTGTGTGCTCATAAATAAAAGTGTACCACTCCGGATACAAACCGCATATCATTGAGTGTGTATTCTGTGCGCGCCATATTCAAACTTATAAGCAGCGCGTAGCGCTAGTGTGAATGTGTACTCATAAATATTAGAGTACCACTCCGGATACAAACCGCATATCATTGAGTGTGTATTCTGTGCGCGCCATTGTCAAACTAATAAGCGGCGCGTAGCGCTAGTGTGTATGTGTACTCATAAATATTAGTGTACCACTCCGGATACAAACCGCATATCATTAAGTGTGTATTCTGTGCGCGCCATATTAAAACTAATAAGCGGCGCGTAGTGTCTGTGTGTGTGTGTGTGTGTGCTCATGAATAATAGTGTACCACTCCGGATACAAACCGCATATAATTAAGTGTGTATTCTGTGCGCGCTATATTCAAACTAATAAGCGGCGCGTAGTGCCAGTGTGTGTGTGTGCTCATAAATATTAGTGTACCACTCCGGATACAAACCGCATATCATTAAGTGTGTATTCTGTGCGCGCCATATTCAAACTTATAAGCGGCGCGTAGTGTAAGTGTGCGTGTGTGTGCTCATAAATAAAAGTGTACCACTCCGGATACAAACCGCATATCATTGAGTGTGTATTCTGTGCGCGCCATATTCAAACTTATAAGCAGCGCGTAGCGCTAGTGTGAATGTGTACTCAAAAATATTAGAGTACCACTCCGGATACAAACCGCATATCATTGAGTGTGTATTCTGTGCGCGCCATTGTCAAACTAATAAGCGGCGCGTAGCTCTAGTGTGTATGTGTACTCATAAATATTAGTGTACCACTCCG
The DNA here is from genome assembly GCF_943734735.2 of Anopheles gambiae. Lineage (NCBI taxonomy): Eukaryota > Metazoa > Arthropoda > Insecta > Diptera > Culicidae > Anopheles > Anopheles gambiae. Next base: position 1,727,156 of record NW_026902553.1, on the reverse strand, counting down.
GATACAAACCGCATATCATTAAGTGTGTATTCTGTGCGCGCCATATTGAAAATTATAAGCGGCGCGTAGTGCCAGTGTGTGTGTGTGTGCTCATGAATAGTAGTGTACCACTCCGGATACAAACCGCATATCATTGAGTGTGTATTCTGTGCGCGCCATTGTCAAACTTATAAGCGGCGCGTAGCTCTAGTGTGTATGTGTACTCATAAATATTAGTGTACCACTCCGGATACAAACCGCATATCATTGAGTGTGTATTCTGTGCGCGCCATATTCAAACTTATAAGCGGCGCGTAGCGCTAGTGTGCATGTGTACTCATAAATATTAGTGTACCACTCCGGATACAAACTGCATATCATTAAGTGTGTATTCTTAGCGCGCCATATTCAAACCAATAAGCGGCGCGTAGTGCCAGTGTGTGTGTGTGCTCATGAATAATAGTGTACCACTCCAGACACAAACTTCATATCATTGTGTGTGTATTCTGTGCGCGCCATATTTAAACTTATAAGCGGCGCGTAGCGCTAGTGTGCATGTGTACTCATAAATATTAGTGTACCACTCCGGATACAAACTGCATATCATTAAGTGTGTATTCTTAGCGCGCCATATTCAAACCAATAAGCGGCGCGTAGTGCCAGTGTGTGTGTGTGCTCATGAATATTAGTGTACCACTCCGGATAAAAACTGCATATCATTAAGTGTGTATTCTGTGCGCGCCATTTTCAAACTTATAAGCGGCGCGTAGTGCCAGTGTGTATGTGTACTCATAAATATTAGTGTACCACTCCGGATACAAACTGCATATCATTAAGTGTGTATTCTGTGCGCGCCATATTGAAATTGTAAGCAGCGCGTAGTGTAAGTGTGCGTGTGCTCATAAATATTAGTGTACCACTCCGGATACAAACTGCATATCATTAAGTGTGTATTCTGTGCGCGCCATATTCAAACTAATAAGCGGCGCGTAGTGTCTGTGTGTATGTGTGTGTGTGTGTGTGCTCATGAAGAATAGTGTACCACTCCGGATACAAACTGCAAATCATTAAGTGTGTATTCTGTGCGCGCCATATTCAAACTTATAAGCGGCGCGTAGTGCCAGTGTGTGTGTGTGCTCATGAATATTAGTGTACCACTCCGGATACAAACCGCATATCATTAAGTGTGTATTCTTTGCGCGCCATATTCAAACTTATAAGCGGTGCGTAGTGCCAGTGTGTATGTGTGCTCATGAATAATAGTGTACCACTCCGGATACAAACTGCATATCATTAAGTGTGTATTCTGTGCGCGCCATATTGAAAATTATAAGCAGCTCGTAGTGTCTGTGTGTATTTGTGCGTGTTTGTGCTCATAAATAATAGTGTACCACTCCAGATACAAACTGCATATCATTAAGTGTGTATTCTGTGCGCGCCATATTCAAACTTATAAGCAGCGCGTAGTGCCAGTGTGTGAATGTGTGCTCATAAATATTAGTGTACCACTCGGGATACAAACCGCATATCATTAAGTGTGTATTCTGTGCGCGCCATATTCAAACTTATAAGCGGCGCGTAGTGCCAGTGTGTGTTAGCTCATGAATATTAGTGTACCACTCCGGATACAAACCGCATATCATTAAGTGTGTATTCTGTGCGCGCCATATTCAAACCAATAAGCGGCGCGTAGCGCTAGTGTGTATGTGTACTCATAAATATTAGTGTACCACTCCGGATACAAACTGCATATCATTAAGTGTGTATTCTGTGCGCGCCATATTGAAAATTATAAGCAGCGCGTAGTGTCTGTGTGTATTTGTGCGTGTTTGTGCTCATAAAAAAAAGTGTACCACTCCAGATTCAAACCGCATATCATTAAGTGTGTATTCTGTGCACGCCATATTCAAACTTATAAGCAGCGCGTAGTGCCAGTGTGTGAATGTGTGCTCATAAATATTAGTGTACCACTCGGGATACAAACCGCATATCATTAAGTGTGTATTCTGTGCGCGCCATATTCAAACTTATAAGCGGCGCGTAGTGCCAGTGTGTGTTAGCTCATGAATATTAGTGTACCACTCCGGATACAAACCGCATATCATTGAGTGTGTATTCTGTGCGCGCCATATTCAAACCAATAAGCGGCGCGTAGCGCTAGTGTGTATGTGTACTCATAAATATTAGTGTACCACTCCGGATACAAACTGCATATCATTAAGTGTGTATTCTGTGCGCGCCATATTCAAACTTATAAGCAGCGCGTAGTGTAAGTGTGCGTGTGTGTGCTCATAAATATTAGTGTACCACTCCGGATACAAACCGCATATCATTGAGTGTGTATTCTGTGCGCGCCATATTAAAACTAATAAGCGGCGCGTAGTGTCTGTGTGTATGTGTGTGTGTGTGTGCTCATGAAAAATAGTGTACCACTCCGGATACAAACCGCATATCATTAAGTGTGTATTCTGTGCGCGCCATATTGAAAATTATAAGCGGCGCGTAGTGCCAGTGTGTGTGTGTGTGCTCATAAATATTAGTGTACCACTCCGGATTCAAACTGCATATCATTAAGTGTGTATTCTGTGCGCGCCATATTGAAATTATAAGCAGCGCGTAGTGTAAGTGTGCGTGTGTGTGCTCATAAATATTAGTGTACCACTCCGGATACAAACTGCAAATCATTAAGTGTGTATTCTGTGCGCGCCATATTCAAACTTATAAGCGGCGCGTAGTGTCTGTGTGTATGTGTGTGTGTGTGTGCTCATGAATAATAGTGTACCACTCCGGATACAAACCGCATATCATTAAGTGTGTATTCTGTGCGCGCCATATTCAAACTAATAAGCGGTGCGTAGTGCCAGTGTGTATGTGTGCTCATAAATATTAGTGTACCACTCCGGATACAAACTGCATATCATTAAGTGTGTATTCTGTGCGCGCCATATTGAAAATTATAAGCAGCGCGTAGTGTCTGTGTGTATGTGTGTGTGTGTGTGCTCATGAATAATAGTGTACCACTCCGGATACAACCTGCAAATCATTAAGTGTGTATTCTGTGCGCGCCATATTCAAACTAATAAGCGGCGCGTAGTGTCTGTGTGTATGTGTGTGTGTGTGTGCTCATGAATAATAGTGTACCACTCCGGATACAAACTGCAAATCATTAAGTGTGTATTCTGTGCGCGCCATATTAAAACTAATAAGCGGCGCGTAGTGCCAGTGTGTAAGTGTGTGAATGTGTGCTCATAAATAACAGTGTACCAATCCGGATACAAACCGCATATCATTAAGTGTGTATTCTGTGCACGCCATATTCAAACTTATAAGCAGCGCGTAGTGTAAGTGTGCGTGTGTGTGCTCATAAATATTAGTGTACCACTCCGGATTGAAACCGCATATCATTAAGTGTGTATTCTGTGCGCGCCATATTTAAACTTATAAGCGGCGCGTAGCGCTAGTGTGTGTGTGTGCTCATGAAGAATAGTGTACCACTCCGGATACAAACTGCATATCATTAAGTGTGTATTCTGTGCGCGCCATATTGAAATTATAAGCAGCGCGTAGTGTAAGTGTGCGTGTGTGTGCTCATAAATATTAGTGTACCACTCCGGATACAAACTGCAAATCATTAAGTGTGTATTCTGTGCGCGCCATATTCAAACTAATAAGCGGCGCGTAGTGTCTGTGTGTATGTGTGTGTGTGTGTGCTCATGAATAATAGTGTACCACTCCGGATACAAACTGCATATCATTAAGTGTGTATTCTGTGCGCGCCATATTCAAACTTATAAGCGGCGCGTAGTGTAAGTGTGCGTGTGTGTGCTCATAAATATTAGTGTACCACTCCGGATACAAACCGCCTATCATTAAGTGTGTATTCTGTGCGCGCCATATTCAAACTTATAAGCGGTGCGTAGTGCCAGTGTGTATGTGTGCTCATGAATAATAGTGTACCACTCCGGATACAAACCGCATATCATTGAGTGTGTATTCTGTGCGCGCCATATTAAAACTAATAAGCGGCGCGTAGTGTCTGTGTGTATGTGTGTGTGTGTGCTCAAGAAAAATAGTGTACCACTCCGGATACAAACCGCATATCATTAAGTGTGTATTCTGTGCGCGCCATATTCAAACTTATAAGCGGCGCGTAGTGTAAGTGTGCGTGTGTGTGCTCATAAATATTAGTGTACCACTCCGGATACAAACCGCATATCATTAAGTGTGTATTCTGTGCACGCCATATTCAAACTTATAAGCAGCGCGTAGTGAAAGTGTGCGTGTGTGTGCTCATAAATAATAGTGTACCACTCCGGATACAAACTGCATATCATTAAGTGTGTATTCTGTGCGCGCCATATTGAAATTATAAGCAGCGCGTAGTGTAAGTGTGCGTGTGTGTGCTCATAAATATTAGTGTACCACTCGGGATACAAACCGCATATCATTAAGTGTGTATTCTGTGCGCGCCATATTCAAACTTATAAGCGGCGCGTAGTGCCAGTGTGTGTTAGCTCATGAATATTAGTGTACCACTCCGGATACAAACCGCATATCATTGAGTGTGTATTCTGTGCGCGCCATATTCAAACCAATAAGCGGCGCGTAGCGCTAGTGTGTATGTGTACTCATAAATATTAGTGTACCACTCCGGATACAAACTGCATATCATTAAGTGTGTATTCTGTGCGCGCCATATTGAAAATTATAAGCAGCGCGTAGTGTCTGTGTGTATTTGTGCGTGTTTGTGCTCATAAATAATAGTGTACCACTCCAGATACAAACCGCATATCATTAAGTGTGTATTCTGTGCACGCCATATTCAAACTTATAAGCAGCGCGTAGTGCCAGTGTGTGAATGTGTGCTCATAAATATTAGTGTACCACTCGGGATACAAATCGCATATCATTAAGTGTGTATTCTGTGCGCGCCATATTCAAACTAATAAGCAGCGCGTAGCGCTAGTGTGTGTGTCCGTTTTCATGAATAATAGTGTACCACTCCGGATACAAACTGCATATAATTAAGTGTGTATTCTGTGCGCGCTATATTCAAACTAATAAGCGGCGCGTAGTGCCAGTGTGTGTGTGTGCTCATAAATATTTGTGTACCACTCCGGATACAAACCGCATATCATTCATTGTGTATTCTGTGCACGCCATATTCAAACCAATAAGCGGCGCGTAGCTCTAGTGTGTGTGTGTACTCATAAATATAAGTGTACCACTCCGGATACAAACCGCATATCATTAAGTGTGTATTCTGTGCGCGCCATATTCAAACTAATAAGCGGCGCGTAGCTCTAGTGTGTGTGTGTGCTCATGAATAATAATGTACCACTCCGGATACAAACCGCATATCATTAAGTGTGTATTCTGTGCGCGCCATATTCAAACTTATAAGCGGCGCAGAGTGCCAGTGTGTGTGTGTGCTCATAAATATTAGTGTACCACTCCGCATACAAGCCGCATATCATTAAGTGTGTATTCTTTGCGCGCCATATTCAAACTTATAAGCAGCGCGTAGTGTCTGTATGTATGTGTGCGTGTGTGTGCTCATAAATAATAGTGTACCACTCCAGATACAAACCGCATATCATTAAGTGTGTATTCTGTGCACGCCATATTCAAACTTATAAGCAGCGCGTAGTGCCAGTGTTTGAATGTGTGCTCATGAATAATAGTGTACCACTCCGGATACAAACCGCATATCATTGAGTGTGTATTCTGTGCGCGCCATATTAAAACTAATTAGCGGCGCGTAGTGAATAATAGTGTACCACTCCGGATACAAACTGCAAATCATTAAGTGTGTATTCTGTGCGCGCCATATTAAAACTAATAAGCGGCGCGTAGTGCCAGTGTGTAAGTGTGTGAATGTGTGCTCATAAATAACAGTGTACCAATCCGGATACAAACCGCATATCATTAAGTGTGTATTCTGTGCACGCCATATTCAAACTTATAAGCAGCGCGTAGTGTAAGTGTGCGTGTGTGTGCTCATAAATATTAGTGTACCACTCCGGATACAAACCGCATATCATTAAGTGTGTATTCTGTGCGCACCATATTAAAACTAATCAGCGGGGCGTAGCGCTAGTGTGTGTGTGTGCTCATGAAAAATAGTGTACCACTCCGGATACAAACTGCATATCATTAAGTGTGTATTCTGTACGCGCCATATTGAAATTATAAGCAGCGCGTAGTGTAAGTGTGCGTGTGTGTGCTCATAAATATTAGTGTACCACTCCGGATACAAACTGCAAATCATTAAGTGTGTATTCTGTGCGCGCCATATTCAAACTAATAAGCGGCGCGTAGTGTCTGTGTGTATGTGTGTGTGTGTGTGCTCATGAATAATAGTGTACCACTCCGGATACAAACCGCATATCATTAAGTGTGTATTCTGTGCGCGCCATATTCAAACTTATAAGCGGCGCGTAGTGTAAGTGTGCGTGTGTGTGCTCATAAATATTAGTGTACCACTCCGGATACAAACCGCCTATCATTAAGTGTGTATTCTGTGCGCGCCATATTCAAACTTATAAGCGGTGCGTAGTGCCAGTGTGTATGTGTGCTCATGAATAATAGTGTACCACTCCGGATACAAACCGCATATCATTAAGTGTGTATTCTGTGCACGCCATATTCAAACTTATAAGCAGCGCGTAGTGAAAGTGTGCGTGTGTGTGCTCATAAATATTAGTGTACCACTCCGGATACAAACTGCATATCATTAAGTGTGTATTCTGTGCGCGCCATATTGAAATTATAAGCAGCGCGTAGTGTAAGTGTGCGTGTGTGTGCTCATAAATATTAGTGTACCACTCGGGATACAAACCGCATATCATTAAGTGTGTATTCTGTGCGCGCCATATTCAAACTTATAAGCGGCGCGTAGTGCCAGTGTGTGTTAGCTCATGAATATTAGTGTACCACTCCGGATACAAACCGCATATCATTGAGTGTGTATTCTGTGCGCGCCATATTCAAACCAATAAGCGGCGCGTAGCGCTAGTGTGTATGTGTACTCATAAATATTTGTGTACCACTCCGGATACAAACTGCATATCATTAAGTGTGTATTCTGTGCGCGCCATATTGAAAATTATAAGCAGCGCGTAGTGTCTGTGTGTATTTGTGCGTGTTTGTGCTCATAAATAATAGTGTACCACTCCAGATACAAACCGCATATCATTAAGTGTGTATTCTGTGCACGCCATATTCAAACTTATAAGCAGCGCGTAGTGCCAGTGTGTGAATGTGTGCTCATAAATATTAGTGTACCACTCGGGATACAAATCGCATATCATTAAGTGTGTATTCTGTGCGCGCCATATTCAAACTAATAAGCAGCGCGTAGCGCTAGTGTGTGTGTCCGTTTTCATGAATAATAGTGTACCACTCCGGATACAAACTGCATATAATTAAGTGTGTATTCTGTGCGCGCTATATTCAAACTAATAAGCGGCGCGTAGTGCCAGTGTGTGTGTGTGCTCATAAATATTTGTGTACCACTCCGGATACAAACCGCATATCATTCATTGTGTATTCTGTGCACGCCATATTCAAACCAATAAGCGGTGCGTAGCTCTAGTGTGTGTGTGTACTCATAAATATAAGTGTACCACTCCGGATACAAACCGCATATCATTAAGTGTGTATTCTGTGCGCGCCATATTCAAACTAATAAGCGGCGCGTAGCTCTAGTGTGTGTGTGTGCTCATGAATAATAATGTACCACTCCGGATACAAACCGCATATCATTAAGTGTGTATTCTGTGCGCGCCATATTCAAACTTATAAGCGGCGCAGAGTGCCAGTGTGTGTGTGTGCTCATAAATATTAGTGTACCACTCCGCATACAAGCCGCATATCATTAAGTGTGTATTCTTTGCGCGCCATATTCAAACTAATAAGCAGCGCGTGGTGTCTGTATGTATGTGTGCGTGTGTGTGCTCATAAATAATAGTGTACCACTCCAGATACAAACCGCATATCATTAAGTGTGTATTCTGTGCACGCCATATTCAAACTTATAAGCAGCGCGTAGTGCCAGTGTTTGAATGTGTGCTCATGAATAATAGTGTACCACTCCGGATACAAACCGCATATCATTGAGTGTGTATTCTGTGCGCGCCATATTAAAACTAATAAGCGGCGCGTAGTGTCTGTGTGTATGTGTGTGTGTGTGCTCATGAATAATAGTGTACCACTCCGGATACAAACCGCATATCATTAAGTGTGTATTCTGTGCGCGCCATATTCAAACTAATTAGCGGCGCGTAGCGCTATTGTGTATGTGTACTTATAAATATTAGTGTACCACTCCGGATACAAACCGCATATCATTGAGTGTGTATTCTGTGCGTGCCATATTCAAACTTATAAGCGGCGCGTAGTGCCAGTGTGTGTGTGTGTGCTCATGAATATTAGTGTACCACTCCGGATACAAACTGCATATCATTAAGTGTGTATTCTGTGCACGCCATATTCAAACTAATCAGCGGCGCGTAGTGCCAGTGTGTATGTGTGCTCATGAATAAAAGTGTACCACTCCGGATACAAACCGCATATCATTAAGTGTGTATTCTGTGCGCGCCATATTCAAACTAATAAGATGTGCATAGTGCTAGTGTGTATGTGTGCTCATGTATATTAGTGTACCACTCCGGATACAAGCCGCATATCATTAAGTGTGTATTCTTTGCGCGCCATATTCAAACTAATAAGCAGCGCGTGGTGTCTGTATGTATGTGTGCGTGTGTGTGCTCATAAATAATAGTGTACCACTCCAGATACAAACCGCATATCATTAAGTGTGTATTCTGTGCACGCCATATTCAAACTTATAAGCAGCGCGTAGTGCCAGTGTTTGAATGTGTGCTCATGAATAATAGTGTACCACTCCGGATACAAACCGCATATCATTGAGTGTGTATTCTGTGCGCGCCATATTAAAACTAATAAGCGGCGCGTAGTGTCTGTGTGTATGTGTGTGTGTGTGCTCATGAATAATAGTGTACCACTCCGGATACAAACCGCATATCATTAAGTGTGTATTCTGTGCGCGCCATATTCAAACTAATTAGCGGCGCGTAGCGCTATTGTGTATGTGTACTTATAAATATTAGTGTACCACTCCGGATACAAACCGCATATCATTGAGTGTGTATTCTGTGCGTGCCATATTCAAACTTATAAGCGGCGCGTAGTGCCAGTGTGTGTGTGTGTGCTCATGAATATTAGTGTACCACTCCGGATACAAACTGCATATCATTTAGTGTGTATTCTGTGCGCGCCATATTCAAACCAATAAGCGGCGCGTAGTGCCAGTGTGTGTGTGCTCATAAATATTGGTGTACCACTCCGGATACAAACCGCATATCATTAAGTGTGTATTCTGTGCGCGCCATATTCAAACTAATAAGCAGCGCGTAGCGCTAGTGTGTGTGTCCGTGCTCATGAATAATAGTGTACCACTCCGGATACAAACCGCATATCATTAAGTGTGTATTCTGTGCGCGCCATATTCAAACTAATAAGCGGCGCGTAGTGCCAGTGTGTGTGTGTGCTCATGAATAATAGTGTACCACTCTGGATACAAACCGCATATCATTCAGTGTGTATTCTGTGCGCGCCATATTCAAACTAATAAGCAGCGCGTAGCGCTAGTGTGTGTGTCCGTGCTCATGAATAATAGTGTACCACTCCGGATACAAACCGCATATCATTAAGTGTGTATTCTGTGCGCGCCATATTCAAACCAATAAGCGGCGCATAGTGCTAGTGTGTATGTGTGCTCATAAATATTAGTGTACCACTCCGGATACAAACCGCATATCATTGAGTGTGTATTCTGTGCGCGCCATATTAAAATTAATAAGCGGCGCGTAGTGTCTGTGTGTATGTGTGTGTATGTGTACTCATGAATAATAGTGTACCACTCCGGATACAAACCGCATATCATTAAGTGTGTATTCTGTGCGCGCCATATTCAAACTAATAAGCGGCGCGTAGTGCCAGTGTGTATGTGTGCTCATAAATAATAGTGTACCACTCCGGATACAAACCGCCTATCATTAAGTGTGTATTCTGTGCGCGCCATATTCAAACTAATAAGCAGCGCGTAGCGCTAGTGTGTGTGTCCGTGCTCATGAATAATAGTGTACCACTCTGGATACAAACCGCATATCATTCAGTGTGTATTCTGTGCGCGCCATATTCAAACTAATAAGCGGCGCGTAGCTCTAGTGTGTATGTGTGCTCATAAATATTAGTGTACCACTCCGGATACAAACCGCATATCATTGAGTGTGTATTCTGTGCGCGCCATATTAAAATTAATAAGCGGCGCGTAGTGTCTGTGTGTATGTGTGTGTATGTGTACTCATGAATAATAGTGTACCACTCCGGATACAAACCGCATATCATTAAGTGTGTATTCTGTGCGCGCCATATTCAAACCAATAAGCGGCGCGTAGTGCCAGTGTGTATGTGTGCTCATAAATAATAGTGTACCACTCCGGATACAAACCGCCTATCATTAAGTGTGTATTCTGTGCGCGCCATATTCAAACTAATAAGCAGCACGTAGCGCTATTGTGTGTGTCCGTGCTCATGAATAATAGTGTACCACTCCGGATACAAACCGCATATCATTAAGTGTGTATTCTGTGCGCGCCATATTCACACTAATAAGCGGCGCGTAGCTCTAGTGTGTATGTGTACTCATAAATATTAGTGTACCACTCCGGATACAAACCGCATATCATTCAGTGTGTATTCTGTGCGCGCCATATTCAAACTAATAAGCGGCGCGTAGTGCCAGTGTGTATGTGTGCTCATAAATAATAGTGTACCACTCCGGATACAAACCGCCTATCATTAAGTGTGTATTCTGTGCGCGCCATATTCAAACTAATAAGCAGCGCGTAGCGCTAGTGTGTGTGTCCGTGCTCATGAATAATAGTGTACCACTCCGGATACAAACCGCATATCATTAAGTGTGTATTCTGTGCGCGCCATATTCAAACTAATAAGCGGCGCGTAGTGCCAGTGTGTATGTGTGCTCATAAATAATAGTGTACCACTCCGGATACAAACCGCCTATCATTAAGTGTGTATTCTGTGCGCGCCATATTCAAACTAATAAGCGGCACGTAGTGCCAGTGTGTGTGTGTGTGTGTTTGCTCATGAATTATAGTGTACCACTCCGGATACAAACCGCATATCATTCAGTGTGTATTCTGTGCACGCCATATTCAAACCAATAAGCGGCGCGTTGTGCCTGTGTGTGTGTGCTCATAAATATTAGTGTACCACTCCGGATACAAACCGCATATCATTAAGTGTGTATTCTGTGCGCGCCATATTCAAACCAATAAGCGGCGCGTAGTGCCAGTGTGTGTGTGCTCATAAATATTGGTGTACCACTCCGGATACAAACCGCATATCATTAAGTGTGTATTCTGTGCGCGCCATATTCAAACTAATAAGCAGCACGTAGCGCGAGTGTGTGTGTCCGTGCTCATGAATAATAGTGTACCACTCCGGATACAAACCGCATATCATTAAGTGTGTATTCTGTGCGCGCCATATTCAAACCAATAAGCGGCGCGTAGTGCCAGTGTGTGTGTGCTCATAAATATTGGTGTACCACTCCGGATACAAACCGCATATCATTAAGTGTGTATTCTGTGCGCGCCATATTCAAACTAATAAGCAGCGCGTAGCGCTAGTGTGTGTGTCCGTGCTCATGAATAATAGTGTACCACTCCGGATACAAACCGCATATCATTAAGTGTGTATTCTGTGCGCGCCATATTCAAACTTATCAGCGGCGCATAGTGCCAGTGTGTGTGTGTGCTCATGAATAAAAGTGTACCACTCCGGATACAAACCGCATATCATTAAGTGTGTATTCTGTGCGCGCCATATTCAAACCAATAAGCGGCGCGTAGTGCCAGTGTGTGTGTGTGCTCATGAATAATAGTGTACCACTCCGGATACAAACCGCATATCATTTAGTGTGTATTCTGTGCGCGCCATATTCAAACCAATAAGCGGCGCGTAGTGCCAGTGTGTGTGTGCTCATAAATATTAGTGTACCACTCCGGATACAAACCGCATATCATTAAGTGTGTATTCTGTGCGCGCCATATTCAAACTAATAAGCAGCGCGTAGCGCTAGTGTGTGTGTCCGTGCTCATGAATAATAGTGTACCACTCCGGATACAAACCGCATATCATTAAGTGTGTATTCTGTGCGCGCCATATTCAAACTAATAAGCGGCGCGTAGTGCCAGTGTGTGTGTGTGTCCTCATGTAAATTAGTGTACCACTCCGGATACAAACCGCATATCATTAAGTGTGTATTCTGTGCGCGCCATATTCAAACTAATCAGCGGCGCGTAGTGCCAGTGTGTATGTGTGCTCATAAATAATAGTGTACCACTCCGGATACAAACCGCATATCATTCAGTGTATATTCTGTGCACGCCATATTCAAACCAATAAGCGGCGCATAGTGCTAGTGTGTGTGTGTGCTCATAAATATTTGTGTACCACTCCGGATACAAACCGCATATCATTCATTGTGTATTCTGTGCGCGCCATATTCAAACCAATAAGCGGCGCGTAGTGCCAGTGTGTGTGTGCTCATAAATAATAGTGTACCACTCCGGATACAAACCGCATATCATTAAGTGTGTATTCTGTGCGCGCCAAATTAAAACCAATAAGCGGCGCGTAGTGCCAGTGTGTGTGTGTGTCCTCATAAATATTAGTGTACCACTCCGGATACAAACCGCATATCATTCAGTGTGTATTCTGTGCACGCCATATTCAAATTTATAAGCGGCACGTAGTGCCAGTGTGTGTGTGCTCATGAATAATAGTGTACCACTCCGGATACAAACCGCATATCATTAAGTGTGTATTCTGTGCGCGCCATATTCAAACTTATCAGCGGCGCATAGTGCCAGTGTGTGTGTGTGCTCATAAATAATAGTGTACCACTCCGGATACAAACCGCATATCATTAAGTGTGTATTCTGTGCGCGCCATATTCAAACCAATAAGCGGCGCGTAGTGCCAGTGTGTGTGTGTGCTCATGAATTATAGTGTACCACTCTGGATACAAACCGCATATCATTAAGTGTGTATTCTGTGCACGCCATATTCAAACCAATAAGCGGCGCGTAGTGCCAGTGTGTGTGTGCTCATAAATAATAGTGTACCACTCCGGATACAAACCGCATATCATTAAGTGTGTATTCTGTGCGCGCCAAATTAAAACCAATAAGCGGCGCGTAGTGCCAGTGTGTGTGTGTGTCCTCATAAATATTAGTGTACCACTCCGGATACAAACCGCATATCATTAAGTGTGTATTCTGTGCACGCCATATTCAAATTTATAAGCGGCACGTAGTGCCAGTGTGTGTGTGCTCATGAATAATAGTGTACCACTCCGGATACAAACCGCATATCATTAAGTGTGTATTCTGTGCGCGCCATATTCAAACTTATCAGCGGCGCATAGTGCCAGTGTGTGTGTGTGCTCATAAATAATAGTGTACCACTCCGGATACAAACCGCATATCATTAAGTGTGTATTCTGTGCGCGCCATATTCAAACCAATAAGCGGCGCGTAGTGCCAGTGTGTGTGTGTGCTCATGAATTATAGTGTACCACTCTGGATACAAACCGCATATCATTAAGTGTGTATTCTGTGCACGCCATATTCAAACCAATAAGCGGCGCGTAGTGCCAGTGTGTGTGTGCTCATGAATAATAGTGTACCACTCCGGATACAAACCGCATATCATTAAGTGTGTATTCTGTGCGCGCCGTATTAAAACCAATAAGCGGCGCGTAGTGCCAGTGTGAGTGTGTGTTCATGAATAATTGTGTACCACTCCGGATACAAACTGCATATCATTGAGTGTATATTCTGTGCGCGCCATATTCAAACTAATAAGCGGCGCGTAGCTCTAGTGTGTATGTGTGCTCATAAATATTAGTGTACCACTCCGGATACAAACCGCATATCATTAAGTGTGTATTCTGTGCGCGCCATATTCAAACTAATAAGCGGCGCGTAGCTCTAGTGTGTATGTGTACTCATAAATATTAGTGTACCACTCCGGATACAAACCGCATATCATTCAGTGTTTATTCTGTGCACGCCATATTCAAACCAATAAGCGGCGCATAGTGCTAGTGTGTGTGTGTGCTCATAAATATTTGTGTACCACTCCGGATACAAACCGCATATCATTCATTGTGTATTCTGTGCGCGCCATATTCAAACCAATAAGCGGCGCGTAGTGCCAGTGTGTGTGTGCTCATAAATATTAGTGTACCACTCCGGATACAAACCGCATATCATTAAGTGTGTATTCTGTGCGCGCCAAATTAAAACCAATAAGCGGCGCGTAGTGCCAGTGTGTGTGTGTGTCCTCATAAATATTAGTGTACCACTCCGGATACAAACCGCATATCATTCAGTGTGTATTCTGTGCACGCCATATTCAAATTTATAAGCGGCACGTAGTGCCAGTGTGTGTGTGCTCATGAATAATAGTGTACCACTCCGGATACAAACCGCATATCATTAAGTGTGTATTCTGTGCGCGCCATATTCAAACTTATCAGCGGCGCATAGTGCCAGTGTGTGTGTGTGCTCATAAATAATAGTGTACCACTCCGGATACAAACCGCATATCATTAAGTGTGTATTCTGTGCGCGCCATATTCAAACCAATAAGCGGCGCGTAGTGCCAGTGTGTGTGTGTGCTCATGAATTATAGTGTACCACTCTGGATACAAACCGCATATCATTAAGTGTGTATTCTGTGCACGCCATATTCAAACCAATAAGCGGCGCGTAGTGCCAGTGTGTGTGTGCTCATAAATAATAGTGTACCACTCCGGATACAAACCGCATATCATTAAGTGTGTATTCTGTGCGCGCCAAATTAAAACCAATAAGCGGCGCGTAGTGCCAGTGTGTGTGTGTGTCCTCATAAATATTAGTGTACCACTCCGGATACAAACCGCATATCATTCAGTGTGTATTCTGTGCACGCCATATTCAAATTTATAAGCGGCACGTAGTGCCAGTGTGTGTGTGCTCATGAATAATAGTGTACCACTCCGGATACAAACCGCATATCATTAAGTGTGTATTCTGTGCGCGCCATATTCAAACTTATCAGCGGCGCATAGTGCCAGTGTGTGTGTGTGCTCATAAATAATAGTGTACCACTCCGGATACAAACCGCATATCATTAAGTGTGTATTCTGTGCGCGCCATATTCAAACCAATAAGCGGCGCGTAGTGCCAGTGTGTGTGTGTGCTCATGAATAATAGTGTACCACTCTGGATACAAACCGCATATCATTCAGTGTGTATTCTGTGCGCGCCATATTCAAACTAATAAGCAGCGCGTAGCGCTAGTGTGTGTGTCCGTGCTCATGAATAATAGTGTACCACTCCGGATACAAACCGCATATCATTAAGTGTGTATTCTGTGCGCGCCATATTCAAACTAATAAGCGGCGCGTAGTGCCAGTGTGTATGTGTGCTCATAAATAATAGTGTACCACTCCGGATACAAACCGCCTATCATTAAGTGTGTATTCTGTGCGCGCCATATTCAAACTAATAAGCAGCACGTAGCGCTAGTGTGTGTGTCCGTGCTCATGAATAATAGTGTACCACTCCGGATACAAACCGCATATCATTAAGTGTGTATTCTGTGCGCGCCATATTCAAACTAATAAGCGGCGCGTAGCTCTAGTGTGTATGTGTACTCATAAATATTAGTGTACCACTCCGGATACAAACCGCATATCATTCAGTGTGTATTCTGTGCGCGCCATATTCAAACTAATAAGCGGCGCGTAGTGCCAGTGTGTATGTGTGCTCATAAATAATAGTGTACCACTCCGGATACAAACCGCCTATCATTAAGTGTGTATTCTGTGCGCGCCATATTCAAACTAATAAGCAGCGCGTAGCGCTAGTGTGTGTGTCCGTGCTCATGAATAATAGTGTACCACTCCGGATACAAACCGCATATCATTAAGTGTGTATTCTGTGCGCGCCATATTCAAACTAATAAGCGGCGCGTAGTGCCAGTGTGTATGTGTGCTCATAAATAATAGTGTACCACTCCGGATACAAACCGCCTATCATTAAGTGTGTATTCTGTGCGCGCCATATTCAAACTAATAAGCGGCGCGTAGTGCCAGTGTGTGTGTGTGTGTGTTTGCTCATGAATTATAGTGTACCACTCCGGATACAAACCGCATATCATTAAGTGTGTATTCTGTGCGCGCCATATTCAAACTAATAAGCAGCGCGTAGCGCTAGTGTGTGTGTCCGTGCTCATGAATAATAGTGTACCACTCCGGATACAAACCGCATATCATTAAGTGTGTATTCTGTGCGCGCCATATTCAAACTAATAAGCGGCGCGTAGTGCCAGTGTGTGTGTGTGTCCTCATAAATATTGGTGTACCACTCCGGATACAAACCGCATATCATTAAGTGTGTATTCTGTGCGCGCCATATTCAAACTTATCAGCGGCGCATAGTGCCAGTGTGTGTGTGTGCTCATGAATAAAAGTGTACCACTCCGGATACAAACCGCATATCATTAAGTGTGTATTCTGTGCGCGCCATATTCAAACCAATAAGCGGCGCGTAGTGCCAGTGTGTGTGTGTGCTCATGAATAATAGTGTACCACTCCGGATACAAACCGCATATCATTTAGTGTGTATTCTGTGCGCGCCATATTCAAACCAATAAGCGGCGCGTAGTGCCAGTGTGTGTGTGCTCATAAATATTGGTGTACCACTCCGGATACAAACCGCATATCATTAAGTGTGTATTCTGTGCGCGCCATATTCAAACTAATAAGCAGCGCGTAGCGCTAGTGTGTGTGTCCGTGCTCATGAATAATAGTGTACCACTCCGGATACAAACCGCATATCATTAAGTGTGTATTCTGTGCGCGCCATATTCAAACTAATAAGCGGCGCGTAGTGCCAGTGTGTGTGTGTGTCCTCATAAATATTAGTGTACCACTCCGGATACAAACCGCATATCATTAAGTGTGTATTCTGTGCGCGCCATATTCAAACTTATCAGCGGCGCATAGTGCCAGTGTGTGTGTGTGCTCATGAATAAAAGTGTACCACTCCGGATACAAACCGCATATCATTAAGTGTGTATTCTGTGCGCGCCATATTCAAACCAATAAGCGGCGCGTAGTGCCAGTGTGTGTGTGTGCTCATGAATAATAGTGTACCACTCCGGATACAAACCGCATATCATTTAGTGTGTATTCTGTGCGCGCCATATTCAAACCAATAAGCGGCGTGTAGTGCCAGTGTGTGTGTGCTCATAAATATTGGTGTACCACTCCGGATACAAACCGCATATCATTAAGTGTGTATTCTGTGCGCGCTATATTCAAACTAATAAGCGGCGCGTAGTGTCTGTGTGTATGTGTGTGTATGTGTACTCATGAATAATAGTGTACCACTCCGGATACAAACCGCATATCATTAAGTGTGTATTCTGTGCGCGCCATATTCAAACTAATAAGCGGCGCGTAGTGCCAGTGTGTATGTGTGCTCATGAATAATAGTGTACCACTCTGGATACAAACCGCCTATCATTAAGTGTGTATTCTGTGCGCGCCATATTCAAACTAATAAGCAGCGCGTAGCGCTAGTGTGTGTGTCCGTGCTCATGAATAATAGTGTACCACTCTGGATACAAACCGCATATCATTCAGTGTGTATTCTGTGCGCGCCATATTCAAACTAATAAGCGGCGCGTAGCTCTAGTGTGTATGTGTGCTCATAAATATTAGTGTACCACTCCGGATACAAACCGCATATCATTGAGTGTGTATTCTGTGCGCGCCATATTAAAATTAATAAGCGGCGCGTAGTGTCTGTGTGTATGTGTGTGTATGTGTACTCATGAATAATAGTGTACCACTCCGGATACAAACCGCATATCATTAAGTGTGTATTCTGTGCGCGCCATATTCAAACCAATAAGCGGCGCGTAGTGCCAGTGTGTATGTGTGCTCATAAATAATAGTGTACCACTCCGGATACAAACCGCCTATCATTAAGTGTGTATTCTGTGCGCGCCATATTCAAACTAATAAGCAGCACGTAGCGCTAGTGTGTGTGTCCGTGCTCATGAATAATAGTGTACCACTCCGGATACAAACCGCATATCATTAAGTGTGTATTCTGTGCGCGCCATATTCACACTAATAAGCGGCGCGTAGCTCTAGTGTGTATGTGTACTCATAAATATTAGTGTACCACTCCGGATACAAACCGCATATCATTCAGTGTGTATTCTGTGCGCGCCATATTCAAACTAATAAGCGGCGCGTAGTGCCAGTGTGTATGTGTGCTCATAAATAATAGTGTACCACTCCGGATACAAACCGCCTATCATTAAGTGTGTATTCTGTGCGCGCCATATTCAAACTAATAAGCAGCACGTAGCGCTAGTGTGTGTGTCCGTGCTCATGAATAATAGTGTACCACTCCGGATACAAACCGCATATCATTAAGTGTGTATTCTGTGCGCGCCATATTCACACTAATAAGCGGCGCGTAGCTCTAGTGTGTATGTGTACTCATAAATATTAGTGTACCACTCCGGATACAAACCGCATATCATTCAGTGTGTATTCTGTGCGCGCCATATTCAAACTAATAAGCGGCGCGTAGTGCCAGTGTGTATGTGTGCTCATAAATAATAGTGTACCACTCCGGATACAAAACGCCTATCATTAAGTGTGTATTCTGTGCGCGCCATATTCAAACTAATAAGCAGCGCGTAGCGCTAGTGTGTGTGTCCGTGCTCATGAATAATAGTGTACCACTCCGGATACAAACCGCATATCATTAAGTGTGTATTCTGTGCGCGCCATATTCAAACTAATAAGCGGCGCGTAGTGCCAGTGTGTATGTGTGCTCATAAATAATAGTGTACCACTCCGGATACAAACCGCCTATCATTAAGTGTGTATTCTGTGCGCGCCATATTCAAACTAATAAGCGGCACGTAGTGCCAGTGTGTGTGTGTGTGTGTTTGCTCATGAATTATAGTGTACCACTCCGGATACAAACCGCATATCATTCAGTGTGTATTCTGTGCACGCCATATTCAAACCAATAAGCGGCGCGTTGTGCCTGTGTGTGTGTGCTCATAAATATTAGTGTACCACTCCGGATACAAACCGCATATCATTAAGTGTGTATTCTGTGCGCGCCATATTCAAACCAATAAGCGGCGCGTAGTGCCAGTGTGTGTGTGCTCATAAATATTGGTGTACCACTCCGGATACAAACCGCATATCATTAAGTGTGTATTCTGTGCGCGCCATATTCAAACTAATAAGCAGCACGTAGCGCTAGTGTGTGTGTCCGTGCTCATGAATAATAGTGTACCACTCCGGATACAAACCGCATATCATTAAGTGTGTATTCTGTGCGCGCCATATTCAAACCAATAAGCGGCGCGTAGTGCCAGTGTGTGTGTGCTCATAAATATTGGTGTACCACTCCGGATACAAACCGCATATCATTAAGTGTGTATTCTGTGCGCGCCATATTCAAACTAATAAGCAGCGCGTAGCGCTAGTGTGTGTGTCCGTGCTCATGAATAATAGTGTACCACTCCGGATACAAACCGCATATCATTAAGTGTGTATTCTGTGCGCGCCATATTCAAACTTATCAGCGGCGCATAGTGCCAGTGTGTGTGTGTGCTCATGAATAAAAGTGTACCACTCCGGATACAAACCGCATATCATTAAGTGTGTATTCTGTGCGCGCCATATTCAAACCAATAAGCGGCGCGTAGTGCCAGTGTGTGTGTGTGCTCATGAATAATAGTGTACCACTCCGGATACAAACCGCATATCATTTAGTGTGTATTCTGTGCGCGCCATATTCAAACCAATAAGCGGCGCGTAGTGCCAGTGTGTGTGTGCTCATAAATATTGGTGTACCACTCCGGATACAAACCGCATATCATTAAGTGTGTATTCTGTGCGCGCCATATTCAAACTAATAAGCAGCGCGTAGCGCTAGTGTGTGTGTCCGTGCTCATGAATAATAGTGTACCACTCCGGATACAAACCGCATATCATTAAGTGTGTATTCTGTGCGCGCCATATTCAAACTAATAAGCGGCGCGTAGTGCCAGTGTGTGTGTGTGTCCTCATAAATATTAGTGTACCACTCCGGATACAAACCGCATATCATTAAGTGTGTATTCTGTGCGCGCCATATTCAAACTAATCAACGGCGCGTAGTGCCAGTGTGTGTGTGCTCATGAATAATAGTGTACCACTCCGGATACAAACCGCATATCATTCAGTGTGTATTCTGTGCACGCCATATTCAAACCAATAAGCGGCGCGTAGTGCCAGTGTGTGTGTGCTCATGAATAATAGTGTACCACTCCGGATACAAACCGCATATCATTTAGTGTGTATTCTGTGCGCGCCATATTCAAACTAATAAGCGGCGCGTAGTGCCAGTGTGTGTGTGTGCTCATAAATATTTGTGTACCACTCCGGATACAAACCGCATATCATTCAGTGTGTATTCTGTGCGCGCCATATTCAAACTTACAAGCGGCGCGTAGCGCTAGTGTGTATGTGTGCTCATAAATATTAGTGTACCACTCCGGATACAAACCGCATATCATTAAGTGTGTATTCTGTGCGCGCCATATTCAAACTTACAAGCGACGCGTAGTGCCAGAGTGTGTGTGTGTGTTTGCTCATGAATAATAGTGTACCACTCCGGATACAAACCGCATATCATTTAGTGTGTATTCTGTTTACGCCATATTCAAACCAATAAGCGGCGCGTAGTGCCAGTGTGTGTGTGTGCTCATGAATAATAGTGTACTTCTCCGGATACAAACCGCATATCATTAAGTGTGTATTCTGTGCGCGCCAAATTCAAAATTACAAGCGGCGCGTAGTGCCAGTGTGTGTATGTGTGCTCATGTATATTAGTGTACCACTCCGGATACAAACTGCATATCATTAAGTGTGTATTCTGTGCGCGCCATATTCAAACTAATAAGCGGCGCGTAGTGCCAGTGTGTATGTGTGCTCATAAATATTAGTGTACCACTCCGGATACAAACCGCATATCATTAAGTGTGTATTCTGTGCGCGCCATATTCAAACTAATAAGCGGCACGTAGTGCCAGTGTGTGTGTGTGTGTTTGCTCATGAATAATAGTGTACCACTCCGGATACAAACCGCATATCATTCAGTGTGTATTCTGTGCACGCCATATTCAAACCAATAAGCGGCGCGTAGTGCCAGTGTGTATGTGTGCTCATGAATAATAGTGTACCACTCCGGATACAAACCGCATATCATTAAGTGTGTATTCTGTGCGCGCCAAATTAAAACCAATAAGCGGCGCGTAGTGCCAGTGTGTGTGTGTGCTCATGAATAATAGTGTACCACTCCGGATACAAACCGCATATCATTAAGTGTGTATTCTGTGCACGCCATATTCAAACTAATAAGCGGCACGTAGTGCCAGTGTGTGTGTGTGTGTTTGCTCATGAATAATAGTGTACCACTCCGGATACAAACTGCATATCATTAAGTGTGTATTCTGTGCACGCCATATTCAAACTAATAAGCGGCGCGTAGTGCCAGTGTGTGTGTGTGCTCATAAATATTAGTGTACCACTCCGGATACAGACCGCATATCATTTAGTGTGTATTCTGTTTACGCCATATTCAAACCAATAAGCGGCGCGTAGTGCCAGTGTGTGTGTGTGCTCATGAATAATAGTGTACTACTCCGGATACAAACCGCATATCATTAAGTGTGTATTCTGTGCGCGCCAAATTCAAACTAATAAGCGGCGCGTAGTGCCAGTGTGTGTATGTGTGCTCATGTATATTAGTGTACCACTCCGGATACAAACTGCATATCATTAAGTGTGTATTCTGTGCGCGCCATATTCAAACTAATAAGCGGCGCGTAGTGCCAGTGTGTATGTGTGCTCATAAATATTAGTGTACCACTCCGGATACAAACCGCATATCATTAAGTGTGTATTCTGTGCGCGCCATATTCAAACTAATAAGCGGCGCGTAGTGCCAGTGTGTGTGTGTGTGTTTGCTCATGAATAATAGTGTACCACTCCGGATACAAACCGCATATCATTCAGTGTGTATTCTGTGCACGCCATATTCAAACCAATAAGCGGCGCGTAGTGCCAGTGTGTGTGTGTGCTCATGAATAATAGTGTACCACTCCGGATACAAACCGCATATCATTAAGTGTGTATTCTGTGCGCGCCAAATTAAAACCAATAAGCGGCGCGTAGTGCCAGTGTGTGTGTGTGCTCATGAATAATAGTGTACCACTCCGGATACAAACCGCATATCATTAAGTGTGTATTCTGTGCACGCCATATTCAAACTAATAAGCGGCACGTAGTGCCAGTGTGTGTGTGTGTGTTTGCTCATGAATAATAGTGTACCACTCCGGATACAAACTGCATATCATTAAGTGTGTATTCTGTGCACGCCATATTCAAACTAATAAGCGGCGCGTAGTGCCAGTGTGTGTGTGTGCTCATAAATATTAGTGTACCACTCCGGATACAGACCGCATATCATTCATTGTGTATTCTGTTTACGCTATATTCAAACCAATAAGCGGCGCGTAGTGCCAGTGTGTGTGTGCTCATGAATAATAGTGTACCACTCCGGATACAAACCGCATATCATTAAGTGTGTATTCTGTGCGCGCCATATTCAAACTAATAAGCGGCGCGTAGCTCTAGTGTGTATGTGTACTCATAAATATTAGTGTACCACTCCGGATACAAACTGCATATCATTAAGTGTGTATTCTGTGCGCGCCATATTCAAACTTATAAGCGGCGCGTAGCTCTAGTGTGTATGTGTGCTCATAAATATTAGTGTACCACTCCGGATACAAACCGCATATCATTCAGTGTGTATTCTATGCACGCCATATTCAAACTAATAAGCGGCGCATAGTGCTAGTGTGTGTGTGTGCTCATAAATATTAGTGTACCACTCCGGATACAAACCGCATATCATTAAGTGTGTATTCTGTGCGCGCCATATTCAAACTAATCAGCGGCGCGTAGTGCCAGTGTGTGTGTGCTCATGAATAATAGTGTACCACTCCGGATACAAACCGCATATCATTCAGTGTGTATTCTGTGCACGCCATATTCAAACCAATAAGCGGCGCGTAGTGCCAGTGTGTGTGTGCTCATGAATAATAGTGTACCACTCCGGATACAAACCGCATATCATTAAGTGTGTATTCTGTGCACGCCATATTCAAACTAATCAGCGGCGCGTAGTGCCAGTGTGTGTGTGCTCATGAATAATTGTGTACCACTCCGGATACAAACCGCATATCATTCAGTGTGTATTCTGTGCACGCCATATTCAAACCAATAAGCGGCGCGTAGTGCCAGTGTGTGTGTGCTCATGAATAATAGTGTACCACTCCGGATACAAACCGCATATCATTCAGTGTGTATTCTGTGCACGCCATATTCAAACCAATAAGCGGCGCGTAGTGCCAGTGTGTGTGTGTTCATGAATAATAGTGTACCACTCCGGATACAAACCGCATATCATTAAGTGTGTATTATTTGCGCGGCATATTCAAACTAATAAGCGGCGCGTAGTGCCAGTGTGTGTGTGCTCATGAATAATAGTGTACCACTCCGGATACAAACCGCATATCATTAAGTGTGTATTCTGTGTGCGCCATATTCAAACTTATAAGCGGCGCGTAGTGCCAGTGTGTGTGTGTGCTCATAAATAATAGTGTACCACTCCGGATACAAACTGCATATCATTAAGTGTGTATTCTGTGCGCGCCATATTCAAACTTATAAGCGGCGCGTAGTGCCAGTGTGTGTGTGTGCTCATAAATATTAGTGTACCACTCCGGATACAAACCGCATATAATTAAGTGTGTATTCTGTGCGCGCTATATTCAAACTAATAAGCGGTGCGTAGTGCCAGTGTGTGTATGTGTGCTCATGAATAATAGTGTACCACTCCGGATACAAACTGCATATCATTAAGTGTGTATTATGTGCGCGCCATATTCAAACTTATAAGCGGCGCGTAGTGCCAGTGTGTGTGTGTGCTCATAAATATTAGTGTACCACTCCGGATACAAACCGCATATCATTCATTGTGTATTCTGTGCGCGCCATATTCAAACTTATAAGCGGCGCGTAGTGCCAGTGTGTGTGTGTGCTCATAAATATTAGTGTACCACTCCGGATACAAACCGCATATAATTAAGTGTGTATTCTGTGCGCGCTATATTCAAACTAATAAGCGGCGCGTAGTGCCAGTGTGTGTATGTGTGCTCATGTATATTAGTGTACCACTCCGGATACAAACTGCATATCATTAAGTGTGTATTATGTGCGCGCCATATTCAAACTTATAAGCGGCGCGTAGCTCTAGTGTGTATGTGTACTCATAAATATTTGTGTACCACTCCGGATACAAACCGCATATCATTCAGTGTGTATTCTGTGCGCGTCATATTGAAAATTATAAGCGGCGCGTAGTGCCAGTGTGTGTGTGTGCTCATAAATATTAGTGTACCACTCCGGATACAAACCGCATATCATTCAGTGTGTATTCTGTGCGCGCCAAATTAAAACCAATAAGCGGCGCGTAGTGCCAGTGTGAGTGTGTGCTCATAAATAATAGTGTACCACTCCGGATACAAACCGCATATCATTAAGTGAGTATTCTGTGCGCGCCAAATTAAA
The DNA here is from genome assembly GCF_943734735.2 of Anopheles gambiae. Classification (NCBI taxonomy): domain Eukaryota; kingdom Metazoa; phylum Arthropoda; class Insecta; order Diptera; family Culicidae; genus Anopheles; species Anopheles gambiae. The sequence goes on along the minus strand of NW_026902553.1, from coordinate 1,702,285 downwards.
ACCAATAAGCGGCGCGTAGTGCCAGTGTGAGTGTGCTCATGAATAATAGTGTACCACTCCGGATACAAACCGCATATCATTAAGTGTGTATTCTGTGCGCGCCAAATTAAAACCAATAAGCGGCGCGTAGTGCCAGTGTGTGTGTGTGCTCATGAATAATTGTGTACCACTCCGGATACAAACTGCATATCATTAAGTGTGTATTCTGTGCGCGCCATATTGGAAATTACAAGCAGCGCGTAGTGTAAGTGTGCGTGTGTGTGCTCATGAATAATAGTGTACCACTCCGGATACAAACCGCATATCATTTAGTGTGTATTCTGTGCGCGCAATATTGGAATTTACAAGCAGCGCGTAGTGTAAGTGTGCGTGTGTGTGCTCATAAATATTAGTGTACCGCTCCGGATACAAACCGCATATCATTAAGTGTGTATTCTGTGCGCGTCATATTGAAAATTATAAGCGGCGCGTAGTGCCAGTATGTATGTGTGCTCATGAATAATTGTGTACCACTCCGGATACAAACCGCATATCATTTAGTGTGTATTCTGTGCGCGCCATATTCAAAATTACAAGCGGCGCGTAGTGCCAGTGTGTATGTGTGCTCATGAATAATTGTGTACCACTCCGGATACAAACTGCATATCATTAAGTGTGTATTCTGTGCGCGCCATATTCAAACTAATAAGCGGCGCATAGTGCTAGTGTGTATGTGTGCTCAAGAATAATAGTGTACCACTCCGGATACAAACCGCATATCATTAAGTGTGTATTCTGTGCGCGCCATATTCAAACTAATAAGCAGCGCGTAGTGTAAGTGTTCGTGTGTGTGCTAATGAATAATGGTGTACCACTCCGGATACAAACTGCATATCATTAAGTGTGTATTCTGTGCACGCCATATTCAAACTAATAAGCGGCGCGTAGCGCTAGTGTGTATGTGTACTCATAAATATTAGTGTACCACTCCGGATACAAACTGCATATCATTCAGTGTGTATTCTGTGCGCGCCATATTCAAACTTATAAGCTGCGCGTAGTGCCAGTGTGTGTGTGCTCATGAATAATAGTGTACCACTCCGGATACAAACCGCATATCATTCAGTGTGTATTCTGTGCGCGCCATATTCAAACTAATAAGCAGCGCGTAGTGTAAGTGTTCGTGTGTGTGCTAATGAATAATAGTGTACCACTCCGAATACAAACTGCATTTCATTCAGTGTGTATTCTGTGCACGCCATATTCAAACCAATAAGCGGCGCGTAGTGCCAGTGTGTGAATGTGTGCTCATAAATATTTGTGTACCACTCCGGATACAAACTGCATATCATTAAGTGTGTATTCTGTGCACGCCATATTCAAACTAATAAGCGGCGCGTAGTGCCAGTGTGTGTGTGTGCTCATAAATATTAGTGTACCACTCCGGATACAAACCGCATATCATTCATTGTGTATTCTGTGCACGCCATATTCAAACTAATCAGCGGCGCGTAGTGCCAGTGTGTGTGTGCTCATGAATAATAGTGTACCACTCCGGATACAAACCGCATATCATTAAGTGTGTATTCTGTGCACGCCATATTCAAACTTATAAGCTGCGCGTAGTGCCAGTGTGAATGTGTGCTCATGAATAAAAGTGTACTACTCTGGATACAAACCGCATATCATTAAGTGTGTATTCTGTGCGTGTCATATTGAAAATTATAAGCGGCGCGTAGTGTAAGTGTGCGTGCGTGTGCTCATAAATAATTGTGTTCCACTCCGAATACAAACTGCATTTCATTCAGTGTGTATTCTGTGCACGCCATATTCAAACCAATAAGCGGCGCGTAGTGCCAGTGTGTGAATGTGTGCTCATAAATATTTGTGTACCACTCCGGATACAAACTGCATATCTTAAGTGTGTATTCTGTGCACGCCATATTCAAACCAATAAGCGGCGCGTAGTGCCAGTGTGTGTATGTGTGCTCATGAATAATAGTGTACCACTCCGGATACAAACTGCATATCATTAAGTGTGTATTATGTGCGTGCCATATTCAAACTAATAAGCGGCGCGTAGTGCCAGTGTGTGTATGTGTGCTCATGTATATTAGTGTACCACTCCGGATACAAACTGCATATAATTAAGTGTGTATTCTGTGTGCGCCATATTCAAACTTATAAGCGGCGCGTAGTGCCAGTGTGTGTGTGTGCTCATAAATAATAGTGTACCACTCCGGATACAAACTGCATATAATTAAGTGTGTATTCTGTGCGCGCTAAATTCAAACTAATAAGCGGCGCGTAGTGCCAGTGTGTGTATGTGTGCTCATGTATATCAGTGTACCACTCCGGATACAAACTGCATATCATTAAGTGTGTATTCTGTGCGCGCCATATTCAAACTTATAAGCGGCGCGTAGTGCCAGTGTGTGTGTGCTCATGAATAATATTGTACCACTCCGGATACAAACCGCATATAATTAAGTGTGTATTCTGTGCGCGCTATATTCAAACTAATAAGCGGCGCGTAGTGCCAGTGTGTGTGTGCTCATAAATATTGGTGTACCACTCCGGATACAAATCGCATATCATTAAGTGTGTATTCTGTGCGCGCCAAATTCAAACTAATAAGCGGCGCGTAGTGCTAGTGTGTATGTGTGCTCATGAATAATTGTGTACCACTCCGGATACAAACTGCATATCATTAAGTGTGTATTCTGTGCGCGCCATATTCAAACTAATAAGCGGCACGTAGTGCTAGTGTGTGAATGTGTGCTCATGAATATTAGTGTACCACTCCGGATACAAACCGCATATCATTAAGTGTGTATTCTGTGCACGCCATATTCAAACCAATAAGCGGCACGTAGTGCCAGTGTGTGTGTGCTCATGAATAATAGTGTACCACTCCGGATACAAACCGCATATCATTAAGTGTGTATTCTGTGCGCGCCAAATTAAAACCAATAAGCGGCGCGTAGTGCCAGTGTGTGTGTGTGCTCATGAATAATAGTGTACCACTCTGGATACAAACCGCATATCATTAAGTGTGTATTCTGTGCACGCCATATTCAAACCAATAAGCGGCGCGTAGTGCCAGTGTGTGTGTGCTCATGAATAATAGTGTACCACTCCGGATACAAACTGCATATCATTAAGTGTGTATTCTGTGCACGCCATATTCAAACTAATCAGCGGCGCGTAGTGCCAGTGTGTATGTGTGCTCATGAATAAAAGTGTACCACTCCGGATACAAACTGCGTATTATTAAGTGTGTATTCTGTGCAAGCCATATTCAAACTTATAAGCGGCGCGTAGTTCCAGTGTGTGAATGTGTGCTCATAAATAATAATGTACCACTCCGGATACAAACTGCATATCATTAAGAGTGTATTCTGTGCGCGTCATATTGAAAATTATAAGCAGCGCGTAGTGTAAGTGTGCGTGTGTGTACTCATAAATATTAGTGTACCACTCCGGATACAAACTGCATATCATTAAGTGTGTATTCTGTGCACGCCATATTCAAACTAATCAGCGGCGCGTAGTGCCAGTGTGTATGTGTGCTCATGAATAAAAGTGTACCACTCCGGATACAAACCGCATATCATTAAGTGTGTATTCTGTGCACGCCATATTCAAACTTATAAGCGGAACGTAGTGCCAGTGTGTGTGTGCTCATGTATAATAGTGTACCACTCCGGATACAAACCGCATATCATTAATTGTGTATTCTGTGCGCGCCATATTCAAACTAATAAGCGGCGCGTAGTGCCAGTGTGTATGTGTGCTCATGAATAATTGTGTACCACTCCGGATACAAACCGCATATCATTAAGTGTGTATTCTGTGCGCGCCATATTCAAACTTATAAGCGGCGCGTCGTGTCAGTGTGTGTGTGTGCTCATAAATATTTGTGTACCACTCCGGATACAAACCGCATATCATTAAGTGTGTATTCTGTGCGCGCCATATTCAAACTTATAAGCGGCGCGTAGTGCCAGTGTGTGTGTGCTCATGTATAATAGTGTACCACTCCGGATACAAACCGCATATCATTAAGTGTGTATTCTGTGCGCGCCATATTCAAACTAATAAGCGGCGCGTAGCTCTAGTGTGTATGTGTACTCATAAATATTAGTGTACCACTCCGGATACAAACCGCATATCATTAAGTGTGTATTCTGTGCGCGCCATATTTAAACTAATAAGCGGCGCGTAGCTCTAGTGTGTATGTGTACTCATAAATATTAGTGTACCACTCCGGATACAAACCGCATATCATTAAGTGTGTATTCTGTGCGCGCCATATTCAAACCAATAAGCGGCGCGTAGTGCCAGTGTGTGTGTGTGCTCATGAATAATAGTGTACTACTCCGGATACAAACCGCATATCATTAAGTGTGTATTCTGTGCTTGCCAAATTCAAACTAATAAGCGGCGAGTAGTGCCAGTGTGTGTATGTGTGCTCATGTATATTAGTGTACCACTCCGGATACAAACTGCATATCATTAAGTGTGTATTCTGTGCACGCCATATTCAAACTTATAAGCGGCGCGTAGTGCCAGTGTGTGTGTGTGCTCATGAATATTAGTGTACCACTCCGGATACAAACCGCATATCATTCAGTGTGTATTCTGTGCGCGCCATATTCAAACTAATAAACGGCGCGTAGCTCTAGTGTGTATGTGTACTCATAAATATTAGTGTACCACTCCGGATACAAACCGCATATCATTAAGTGTGTATTCTGTGCGCGCCATATTCAAACAAATAAGCGGCGCATAGTGCCAGTGTGTGTGTGTGTCCTCATAAATATTAGTGTACCACTCCGGATACAAACCGCATATCATTCAGTGTGTATTCTGTGCGCGCCATATTCAAACTTATAAGCGGCGCGTAGTGCCAGTGTGTGTATGTGTGCTCATGTATATTAGTGTACCACTCCGGATACAAACTGCATATCATTCAGTGTGTATTCTGTGCGCGCCATATTGAAAATTATAAGCAGCGCGTAGTGCCAGTGTGTGTGTGTGCTCATAAATAATAGTGTACCACTCCGGATACAAACTGCATATCATTAAGTGTGTATTCTGTGCGCGCCATATTCAAACTTATAAGCGACGCGTAGCGCTAGTGTGTATGTGTACTCAAAAATATTAGTGTACCACTCCGGATACAAACTGCATATCATTGAGTGTGTATTCTGTGCACGCCATATTCAAACCAATAAGCGGCGCGTAGTGCCAGTGTGTGTGTGCTCATGAATAATAGTGTATCACTCCGGATACAAACCGCATATCATTAAGTGTGTATTCTGTGCTCGCCAAATTCAAACTAATAAGTGGCGCGTAGCTCTAGTGTGTATGTGTACTCATAAATATTAGTGTACCACTCCGGATACAAACCGCATATCATTAAGTGTGTATTCTGTGCGCGCCATATTCAAACCAATAAGCGGCGCGTAGTGCCAGTGTGTGTGTGCTCATGAATAATAGTGAACTACTCCGGATACAAACCGCATATCATTAAGTGTGTATTCTGTGCTCGCCATATTCAAACTAATAAGCGGCGCGTAGTGCCAGTGTGTGTATGTGTGCTCATGTATATTAGTGTACCACTCCGGATACAAACTGCATATCATTAAGTGTGTATTCTGTGCGCGTCATATTGAAAATTATAAGCAGCGCGTAGTGTAAGTGTGTGTGTGTGTGCTCATAAATAAAAGTGTAGCACTCCGAATACAAACCGCATATCATTAAGTGTGTATTCTGTGCACGCCATATTCAAACTAATAAGCGGCACGTAGTGCCAGCGTGTGTGTGCTCATGAATAATAGTGTACCACTCCGGATACAAACTGCATATCATTAAGTGTGTATTCTGTGCGCGCCAAATTCAAACCAATAAGCGGCGCGTAGCTCTAGTGTGTATGTGTGCTCATGTATATTAGTGTACCACTCCGGATACAAACTGCATATCATTAAGTGTGTATTCTGTGCGCGCCATATTCAAACTAATCAGCGGCGCATAGTGCTAGTGTGTATGTGTGCTCATGAATAATTGTGTACCATTCCGGATACAAACCGCATATCATTAAGTGTGTATTCTGTGCTCGCCAAATTCAAACTAATAAGCGGCGCGTAGTGCCAGTGTGTGTATGTGTGCTCATGTATATTAGTGTACCACTCCGGATACAAACTGCATATCATTAAGTGTGTATTCTGTGCGCGTCATATTGAAAATTATAAGCAGCGCGTAGTGTAAGTGTGTGTGTGTGTGCTCATAAATAAAAGTGTACCACTCCGGATACAAACCTGATATCATTAAGTGAGTATTCTGTGCACGCCATATTCAAACTAATAAGCGGCGCATAGTGCTAGTGTGTATGTGTGCTCAATAATATTGGTGTTCCACTCCGGATACAAACTGCATATCATTAAGTGTGTATTCTGTGCGCGCCATATTCAAACTTATAAGCGGCACGTAGTGCCAGCGTGTGTGTGCTCATGAATAATAGTGTACCACTCCGGATACAAACCGCATATCATTCAGTGTGTATTCTGTGCGCGCCATATTCAAACTAATAAGCGGCGCGTAGCTCTAGTGTGTATGTGTACTCATAAATATTAGTGTACCACTCCGGATACAAACCGCATATCATTCAGTGTGTATTCTGTGCGCGCCATATTCAAACTTATAAGCGGCGCGTAGCTCTAGTGTGTATGTGTACTCATAAATATTAGTGTACCACTCCGGATACAAACCGCATATCATTAACTGTGTATTCTGTGCACGCCATATTCAAACTAATAAGCGGCACGAAGTGCCAGCGTGTGTGTGCTCATGAATAATAGTGTACCACTCCGGATACAAACTGCATATCATTAAGTGTGTATTCTGTGCGCGCCATATTCACACTAATAAGCGGCGCGTAGTGCCAGTGTGTGTGTGTGCTCATGAATAATAGTGTACAACTCCGGATACAAACCGCATATCATTAAGTGTGTATTCTGTGCTCGCCAAATTCAAACTAATAAGCGGCGCGTAGTGCCAGTGTGTGTATGTGTGCTCATGTTTATTAGTGTACCACTCCGGATACAAACCGCATATCATTAAGTGTGTATTCTGTGCGCGCCATATTCAAACTAATAAGCAGCGCGTAGCTCTAGTGTGTGTGTGTGCTCATAAATATTTGTGTACCACTCCGGATACAAACCGCATATCATTCAGTGTGTATTCTGTGCGCGCCATATTCAAACTAATAAGCGGCGCGTAGCTCTAGTGTGTATGTGTACTCATAAATATTAGTGTACCACTCCGGATACAAACCGCATATCATTAAGTGTGTATTCTGTGCGCGCCATATTCAAACTAATAAGCGGCGCGTAGCTCTAGTGTGTATGTGTACTCATAAATATTAGTGTACCACTCCGGATACAAACTGCATATCATTAAGTGTGTATTCTGTGCGCGCCATATTCAAACTTATAAGCGGCACGTAGTGCCAGCGTGTGTGTGCTCATGAATAATAGTGTACCACTCCGGATACAAACCGCATATCATTCAGTGTGTATTCTGTGCGCGCCAAATTAAAACTAATAAGCGGCGCGTAGCTCTAGTGTGTATGTGTACTCATAAATATTAGTGTACCACTCCGGATACAAACCGCATATCATTCAGTGTGTATCCTGTGCGCGCCATATTCAAACTAATAAGCGGCGCGTAGCTCTAGTGTGTATGTGTACTCATAAATATTAGTGTACCACTCCGGATACAAACCGCATATCATTCAGTGTGTATTCTGTGCGCGCCATATTCAAACTAATAAGCGGCGCGTAGCTCTAGTGTGTATGTGTACTCATAAATATTAGTGTACCACTCCGGATACAAACTGCATATCATTAAGTGTGTATTCTGTGCGCGCCATATTCAAACTTATAAGCGGCACGTAGTGCCAGCGTGTGTGTGCTCATGAATATTAGTGTACCACTCCGGATACAAACTGCATATCATTCAGTGTGTATTCTGTGCGCGCCATATTCAAACTAATAAGCGGCGCGTAGCTCTAGTGTGTATGTGTACTCATAAATATTAGTGTACCACTCCGGATACAAACCGCATATCATTCAGTGTGTATTCTGTGCGCGCCATATTCAAACTAATAAGCGGCGCGTAGCTCTAGTGTGTATGTGTACTCATAAATATTAGTGTACCACTCCGGATACAAACCGCATATCATTAAGTGTGTATTCTGTGCACGCCATATTCAAACTAATAAGCGGCACGTAGTGCCAGCGTGTGTGTGCTCATGAATAATAGTGTACCACTCCGGATACAAACTGCATATCATTAAGTGTGTATTCTGTGCGCGCCATATTAAAACCAATAAGCGGCGCGTAGCTCTAGTGTGTATGTGTACTCATCAATATTAGTGTACCACTCCGGATACAAACCGCATATCATTAAGTGTGTATTCTGTGCACGCCATATTCAAACTAATAAGCGGCACGTAGTGCCAGCGTGTGTGTGCTCATAAATAATAGTGTACCACTCCGGATACAAACTGCATATCATTAAGTGTGTATTCTGTGCACGCCATATTCAAACTAATAAGCGGCGCGTAGTGCCAGTGTGTGTGTGCTCATGAATAATAGTGTATCACTCCGGATACAAACCGCATATCATTCAGTCTGTATTCTGTGCACGCCATATTCAAACTTATAAGCGGCGCGTAGTGCCAGTGTGTGTGTGCTCATGTATAATAGTGTACCACTCCGGATACAAACCGCATATCATTAAGTGTGTATTCTGTGCGCGCCATATTCAAACTAATAAGCGGCGCATAGTGCTAGTGTGTATGTGTGCTCATGAATAATTGTGTACCACTCCGGATACAAACCGCATATCATTCAGTGTGTATTCTGTGCACGTCATATTCAAACTTATAAGCGTCGCGTAGTGCCAGTGTGTGTATGTGTGCTCATGTATATTAGTGTACCACTCCGGATACAAACTGCATATCATTCAGTGTGTATTCTGTGCACGCCATATTCAAACCAGTAAGCGGCGCGTAGCTCTAGTGTGTATGTGTACTCATAAATATTAGTGTACCACTCCGGATACAAACCGCATATCATTAAGTGTGTATTCTGTGCACGCCAAATTCAAACTTATAAGCGGCGCGTAGTGCCAGTGTGTGTATGTGTGCTCATGTATATTAGTGTACCACTCCGGATACAAACTGCATATCATTCAGTGTGTATTCTGTGCACGCCATATTCAAACCAATAAGCGGCGCGTAGTGCCAGTGTGTGTGTGCTCATGAATAATAGTGTATCACTCCGGATACAAACCGCATATCATTCAGTGTGTATTCTGTGCACGTCATATTCAAACTTATAAGCGGCACGTAGTGCCAGTGTGTGAATGTGTGCTCATAAATATTAGTGAACCACTCCGGATACAAACCGCATATCATTAAGTGTGTATTCTGTGCACGCCATATTCAAACTTATAAGCGGCGCGTAGTGCCAGTGTGTGTGTTCTCATGTATAATAGTGTACCACTCCGGATACAAACCGCATATCATTAAGTGTGTATTCTGTGCGCGCCATATTAAAACCAATAAGCGGCGCGTAGTGCCAGCGTGTGTGTGCTCATGAATAATAGTGTACCACTCCGGATACAAACCGCATATCATTAAGTGTGTATTCTGTGCACGCCATATTCAAACTTATAAGCGGCGCGTAGTGCCAGTGTGTGTGTGCTCATGTATAATAGTGTACCACTCCGGATACAAACCGCATATCATTAAGTGTGTATTCTGTGCGCGCCATATTCAAACCAATAAGCGGCGCGTAGCTCTAGTGTGTATGTGTACTCATAAATATTAGTGTACCACTCCGGATACAAACCGCATATCATTCAGTGTGTATTCTGTGCACGCCATATTCAAACCAATAAGCGGCGCGTAGTGCCAGTGTGTGTGTGTGCTCATGTATATTAGTGTACCACTCCGGATACAAACTGCATATCATTAAGTGTGTATTCTGTGCACGCCATATTCAAACTAATAAGCGGCGCGTAGTGCCAGTGTGTGTGTGTGCTCATGAATATTAGTGTACCACTCCGGATACAAACTGCATATCATTAAGTGTGTATTCTGTGCGCGTCATATTGAAAATTATAAGCAGCGCGTAGTGTAAGTGTGTGTGTGTGTGCTCATAAATAAAAGTGTACCACTCCGGATACAAACCGCATATCATTAAGTGTGTATTCTGTGCACGCCATATTCAAACTAATAAGCGGCGCATAGTGCTAGTGTGTATGTGTGCTCAATAATATTGGTGTACCACTCCGGATACAAACCGCATATCATTAAGTGTGTATTCTGTGCGCGTCATATTGAAAATTATAAGCAGCGCGTAGTGTAAGTGTGTGTGTGTGTGCTCATAAATAAAAGTGTACCACTCCGGATACAAACCTGATATCATTAAGTGAGTATTCTGTGCACGCCATATTCAAACTAATAAGCGGCGCATAGTGCTAGTGTGTATGTGTGCTCAATAATATTGGTGTTCCACTCCGGATACAAACTGCATATCATTAAGTGTGTATTCTGTGCGCGCCATATTCAAACTTATAAGCGGCACGTAGTGCCAGCGTGTGTGTGCTCATGAATAATAGTTTACCACTCCGGATACAAACCGCATATCATTCAGTGTGTATTCTGTGCGCGCCATATTCAAACTAATAAGCGGCGCGTAGCTCTAGTGTGTATGTGTACTCATAAATATTAGTGTACCACTCCGGATACAAACCGCATATCATTCAGTGTGTATTCTGTGCGCGCCATATTCAAACTTATAAGCGGCGCGTAGCTCTAGTGTGTATGTGTACTCATAAATATTAGTGTACCACTCCGGATACAAACCGCATATCATTAACTGTGTATTCTGTGCACGCCATATTCAAACTAATAAGCGGCACGAAGTGCCAGCGTGTGTGTGCTCATGAATAATAGTGTACCACTCCGGATACAAACTGCATATCATTAAGTGTGTATTCTGTGCGCGCCATATTCAAACTAATAAGCGGCGCGTAGTGCCAGTGTGTGTGTGTGCTCATGAATAATAGTGTACAACTCCGGATACAAACCGCATATCATTAAGTGTGTATTCTGTGCTCGCCAAATTCAAACTAATAAGCGGCGCATAGTGCTAGTGTGTATGTGTGCTCAATAATATTGGTGTTCCACTCCGGATACAAACTGCATATCATTAAGTGTGTATTCTGTGCGCGCCATATTCAAACTTATAAGCGGCACGTAGTGCCAGCGTGTGTGTGCTCATGAATAATAGTGTACCACTCCGGATACAAACCGCATATCATTCAGTGTGTATTCTGTGCGCGCCATATTCAAACTAATAAGCGGCGCGTAGCTCTAGTGTGTATGTGTACTCATAAATATTAGTGTACCACTCCGGATACAAACCGCATATCATTAAGTGTGTATTCTGTGCACGCCATATTCAAACTAATAAGCGGCACGTAGTGCCAGCGTGTGTGTGCTCATAAATAATAGTGTACCACTCCGGATACAAACTGCATATCATTAAGTGTGTATTCTGTGCGCGTCATATTGAAAATTATAAGCAGCGCGTAGTGTAAGTGTGTGTGTGTGTGCTCATAAATATTAGTGTACCACTCCGGATACAAACCGCATATCATTAAGTGTGTATTCTGTGCGCGCCATATTCAAACAAATAAGCGGCGCATAGTGCCAGTGTGTGTGTGTGCTCATGAATATTAGTGTACCACTCCGGATACAAACTGCATATCATTAAGTGTGTATTCTGTGCGCGTCATATTGAAAATTATAAGCAGCGCGTAGTGTAAGTGTGTGTGTGTGTGCTCATAAATATTAGTGTACCACTCCGGATACAAACCGCATATCATTCAGTGTGTATTCTGTGCACGTCATATTCAAACTTATAAGCGGCACGTAGTGCCAGTGTGTGAATGTGTGCTCATAAATATTAGTGAACCACTCCGGATACAAACCGCATATCATTAAGTGTGTATTCTGTGCACGCCATATTCAAACTAATAAGCGGCGCGTAGTGCCAGTGTGTGTGTGTGCTCATGAATATTAGTGTACCACTCCGGATACAAACTGCATATCATTAAGTGTGTATTCTGTGCGCGTCATATTGAAAATTATAAGCAGCGCGTAGTGTAAGTGTGTGTGTGTGTGCTCATAAATATTAGTGTACCACTCCGGATACAAACCGCATATCATTCAGTGTGTATTCTGTGCACGCCATATTCAAACTAATAAGCGGCACGAAGTGCCAGCGTGTGTGTGCTCATGAATAATAGTGTACCACTCCGGATACAAACTGCATATCATTAAGTGTGTATTCTGTGCACGCCATATTCAAACTAATAAGCGGCGCGTAGTGCCAGTGTGTGTGTGTGCTCATGAATATTAGTGTACCACTCCGGATACAAACTGCATATCATTAAGTGTGTATTCTGTGCGCGTCATATTGAAAATTATAAGCAGCGCGTAGTGTAAGTGTGTGTGTGTGTGTCCTCGTAAATATTAGTGTACCACTCCGGATACAAACCGCATATCATTAAGTGTGTATTCTGTGCGCGCCATATTCAAACAAATAAGCGGCGCATAGTGCCAGTGTGTGTGTGTGTCCTCATAAATATTAGTGTACCACTCCGGATACAAACCGCATATCATTCAGTGTGTATTCTGTGCGCGCCATATTCAAACTTATAAGCGGCGCGTAGTGCCAGTGTGTGTATGTGTGCTCATGTATATTAGTGTACCACTCCGGATACAAACTGCATATCATTCAGTGTGTATTCTGTGCGCGCCATATTGAAAATTATAAGCAGCGCGTAGTGCCAGTGTGTGTGTGTGCTCATAAATAATAGTGTACCACTCCGGATACAAACCGCATATCATTAAGTGTGTATTCTGTGCGCGCCATATTCAAACTTATAAGCGACGCGTAGCGCTAGTGTGTATGTGTACTCAAAAATATTAGTGTACCACTCCGGATACAAACTGCATATCATTGAGTGTGTATTCTGTGCACGCCATATTCAAACCAATAAGCGGCGCGTAGTGCCAGTGTGTGTGTGCTCATGAATAATAGTGTATCACTCCGGATACAAACCGCATATCATTAAGTGTGTATTCTGTGCTCGCCAAATTCAAACTAATAAGTGGCGCGTAGCTCTAGTGTGTATGTGTACTCATAAATATTAGTGTACCACTCCGGATACAAACCGCATATCATTAAGTGTGTATTCTGTGCGCGCCATATTCAAACCAATAAGCGGCGCGTAGTGCCAGTGTGTGTGTGCTCATGAATAATAGTGAACTACTCCGGATACAAACCGCATATCATTAAGTGTGTATTCTGTGCTCGCCATATTCAAACTAATAAGCGGCGCGTAGTGCCAGTGTGTGTATGTGTGCTCATGTATATTAGTGTACCACTCCGGATACAAACTGCATATCATTAAGTGTGTATTCTGTGCGCGTCATATTGAAAATTATAAGCAGCGCGTAGTGTAAGTGTGTGTGTGTGTGCTCATAAATAAAAGTGTACCACTCCGAATACAAACCGCATATCATTAAGTGTGTATTCTGTGCACGCCATATTCAAACTAATAAGCGGCACGTAGTGCCAGCGTGTGTGTGCTCATGAATAATAGTGTACCACTCCGGATACAAACTGCATATCATTAAGTGTGTATTCTGTGCGCGCCAAATTCAAACCAATAAGCGGCGCGTAGCTCTAGTGTGTATGTGTGCTCATGTATATTAGTGTACCACTCCGGATACAAACTGCATATCATTAAGTGTGTATTCTGTGCGCGCCATATTCAAACTAATCAGCGGCGCATAGTGCTAGTGTGTATGTGTGCTCATGAATAATTGTGTACCATTCCGGATACAAACCGCATATCATTAAGTGTGTATTCTGTGCTCGCCAAATTCAAACTAATAAGCGGCGCGTAGTGCCAGTGTGTGTATGTGTGCTCATGTATATTAGTGTACCACTCCGGATACAAACTGCATATCATTAAGTGTGTATTCTGTGCGCGTCATATTGAAAATTATAAGCAGCGCGTAGTGTAAGTGTGTGTGTGTGTGCTCATAAATAAAAGTGTACCACTCCGGATACAAACCTGATATCATTAAGTGAGTATTCTGTGCACGCCATATTCAAACTAATAAGCGGCGCATAGTGCTAGTGTGTATGTGTGCTCAATAATATTGGTGTTCCACTCCGGATACAAACTGCATATCATTAAGTGTGTATTCTGTGCGCGCCATATTCAAACTTATAAGCGGCACGTAGTGCCAGCGTGTGTGTGCTCATGAATAATAGTGTACCACTCCGGATACAAACCGCATATCATTCAGTGTGTATTCTGTGCGCGCCATATTCAAACTAATAAGCGGCGCGTAGCTCTAGTGTGTATGTGTACTCATAAATATTAGTGTACCACTCCGGATACAAACCGCATATCATTCAGTGTGTATTCTGTGCGCGCCATATTCAAACTTATAAGCGGCGCGTAGCTCTAGTGTGTATGTGTACTCATAAATATTAGTGTACCACTCCGGATACAAACCGCATATCATTAACTGTGTATTCTGTGCACGCCATATTCAAACTAATAAGCGGCACGAAGTGCCAGCGTGTGTGTGCTCATGAATAATAGTGTACCACTCCGGATACAAACTGCATATCATTAAGTGTGTATTCTGTGCGCGCCATATTCAAACTAATAAGCGGCGCGTAGTGCCAGTGTGTGTGTGTGCTCATGAATAATAGTGTACAACTCCGGATACAAACCGCATATCATTAAGTGTGTATTCTGTGCTCGCCAAATTCAAACTAATAAGCAGCGCGTAGCTCTAGTGTGTGTGTGTGCTCATAAATATTTGTGTACCACTCCGGATACAAACCGCATATCATTCAGTGTGTATTCTGTGCGCGCCATATTCAAACTAATAAGCGGCGCGTAGCTCTAGTGTGTATGTGTACTCATAAATATTAGTGTACCACTCCGGATACAAACCGCATATCATTCAGTGTGTATTCTGTGCGCGCCATATTCAAACTAATAAGCGGCGCGTAGCTCTAGTGTGTATGTGTACTCATAAATATTAGTGTACCACTCCGGATACAAACTGCATATCATTAAGTGTGTATTCTGTGCGCGCCATATTCAAACTTATAAGCGGCACGTAGTGCCAGCGTGTGTGTGCTCATGAATAATAGTGTACCACTCCGGATACAAACCGCATATCATTCAGTGTGTATTCTGTGCGCGCCATATTCAAACTTATAAGCGGCGCGTAGCTCTAGTGTGTATGTGTACTCATAAATATTAGTGTACCACTCCGGATACAAACCGCATATCATTCAGTGTGTATTCTGTGCGCGCCATATTCAAACTAATAAGCGGCGCGTAGCTCTAGTGTGTATGTGTACTCATAAATATTAGTGTACCACTCCGGATACAAACCGCATATCATTCAGTGTGTATTCTGTGCGCGCCATATTCAAACTAATAAGCGGCGCGTAGCTCTAGTGTGTATGTGTACTCATAAATATTAGTGTACCACTCCGGATACAAACTGCATATCATTAAGTGTGTATTCTGTGCGCGCCATATTCAAACTTATAAGCGGCACGTAGTGCCAGCGTGTGTGTGCTCATGAATAATAGTGTACCACTCCGGATACAAACCGCATATCATTCAGTGTGTATTCTGTGCGCGCCATATTCAAACTAATAAGCGGCGCGTAGCTCTAGTGTGTATGTGTACTCATAAATATTAGTGTACCACTCCGGATACAAACCGCATATCATTCAGTGTGTATTCTGTGCGCGCCATATTCAAACTAATAAGCGGCGCGTAGCTCTAGTGTGTATGTGTACTCATAAATATTAGTGTACCACTCCGGATACAAACCGCATATCATTAAGTGTGTATTCTGTGCACGCCATATTCAAACTAATAAGCGGCACGTAGTGCCAGCGTGTGTGTGCTCATGAATAATAGTGTACCACTCCGGATACAAACTGCATATCATTAAGTGTGTATTCTGTGCGCGCCATATTAAAACCAATAAGCGGCGCGTAGCTCTAGTGTGTATGTGTACTCATCAATATTAGTGTACCACTCCGGATACAAACCGCATATCATTAAGTGTGTATTCTGTGCACGCCATATTCAAACTAATAAGCGGCACGTAGTGCCAGCGTGTGTGTGCTCATAAATAATAGTGTACCACTCCGGATACAAACTGCATATCATTAAGTGTGTATTCTGTGCACGCCATATTCAAACTAATAAGCGGCGCGTAGTGCCAGTGTGTGTGTGCTCATGAATAATAGTGTATCACTCCGGATACAAACCGCATATCATTCAGTCTGTATTCTGTGCACGCCATATTCAAACTTATAAGCGGCGCGTAGTGCCAGTGTGTGTGTGCTCATGTATAATAGTGTACCACTCCGGATACAAACCGCATATCATTAAGTGTGTATTCTGTGCGCGCCATATTCAAACTAATAAGCGGCGCATAGTGCTAGTGTGTATGTGTGCTCATGAATAATTGTGTACCACTCCGGATACAAACCGCATATCATTCAGTGTGTATTCTGTGCACGTCATATTCAAACTTATAAGCGGCGCGTAGTGCCAGTGTGTGTATGTGTGCTCATGTATATTAGTGTACCACTCCGGATACAAACTGCATATCATTCAGTGTGTATTCTGTGCACGCCATATTCAAACCAATAAGCGGCGCGTAGCTCTAGTGTGTATGTGTACTCATAAATATTAGTGTACCACTCCGGATACAAACCGCATATCATTAAGTGTGTATTCTGTGCACGCCAAATTCAAACTTATAAGCGGCGCGTAGTGCCAGTGTGTGTATGTGTGCTCATGTATATTAGTGTACCACTCCGGATACAAACTGCATATCATTCAGTGTGTATTCTGTGCACGCCATATTCAAACCAATAAGCGGCGCGTAGTGCCAGTGTGTGTGTGCTCATGAATAATAGTGTATCACTCCGGATACAAACCGCATATCATTCAGTGTGTATTCTGTGCACGTCATATTCAAACTTATAAGCGGCACGTAGTGCCAGTGTGTGAATGTGTGCTCATAAATATTAGTGAACCACTCCGGATACAAACCGCATATCATTAAGTGTGTATTCTGTGCACGCCATATTCAAACTTATAAGCGGCGCGTAGTGCCAGTGTGTGTGTTCTCATGTATAATAGTGTACCACTCCGGATACAAACCGCATATCATTAAGTGTGTATTCTGTGCGCGCCATATTAAAACCAATAAGCGGCGCGTAGTGCCAGCGTGTGTGTGCTCATGAATAATAGTGTACCACTCCGGATACAAACCGCATATCATTAAGTGTGTATTCTGTGCACGCCATATTCAAACTTATAAGCGGCGCGTAGTGCCAGTGTGTGTGTGCTCATGTATAATAGTGTACCACTCCGGATACAAACCGCATATCATTAAGTGTGTATTCTGTGCGCGCCATATTCAAACCAATAAGCGGCGCGTAGCTCTAGTGTGTATGTGTACTCATAAATATTAGTGTACCACTCCGGATACAAACCGCATATCATTCAGTGTGTATTCTGTGCACGCCATATTCAAACCAATAAGCGGCGCGTAGTGCCAGTGTGTGTGTGTGCTCATGTATATTAGTGTACCACTCCGGATACAAACTGCATATCATTAAGTGTGTATTCTGTGCACGCCATATTCAAACTAATAAGCGGCGCGTAGTGCCAGTGTGTGTGTGTGCTCATGAATATTAGTGTACCACTCCGGATACAAACTGCATATCATTAAGTGTGTATTCTGTGCGCGTCATATTGAAAATTATAAGCAGCGCGTAGTGTAAGTGTGTGTGTGTGTGCTCATAAATAAAAGTGTACCACTCCGGATACAAACCGCATATCATTAAGTGTGTATTCTGTGCACGCCATATTCAAACTAATAAGCGGCGCATAGTGCTAGTGTGTATGTGTGCTCAATAATATTGGTGTACCACTCCGGATACAAACTGCATATCATTAAGTGTGTATTCTGTGCGCGCCATATTCAAACTTATAAGCGGCACGTAGTGCCAGCGTGTGTGTGCTCATGAATAATAGTGTACCACTCCGGATACAAACCGCATATCATTCAGTGTGTATTCTGTGCGCGCCATATTCAAACTAATCAGCGGCGCGTAGTGCCAGTGTGTGTGTGTGCTCATAAATAAAAGTCTACCACTCCGGATACAAACTGCAAATCATTAAGTGTGTATTCTGTGCGCGCCATATTCAAACTTATAAGCGGCGCGTAGCTCTAGTGTGTATGTGTACTCATAAATATTAGTGTACCACTCCGGATACAAACCGCATATCATTAAGTGTGTATTCTGTGCGCGCCATATTCAAACTAATCAGCGGCGCATAGTGCTAGTGTGTATGTGTGCTCATGAATAATTGTGTACCATTCCGGATACAAACTGCATATCATTAAGTGTGTATTCTGTGCGCGCCAAATTTAAACGAATCAGCGGCGCGTAGTGCCAGTGTGTGTGTGTGTGCTCATGAATAATAGTGTACCACTCTGGATACAAACCGCATATCATTCAGTGTGTATTCTGTGCACGCCATATTCAAACCAATAAGCGGCGCGTAGTGCCAGTGTGTGTGTGTGCTCATGAATATTAGTGTACCACTCCGGATACAAACTGCATATCATTAAGTGTGTATTCTGTGCGCGTCATATTGAAAATTATAAGCAGCGCGTAGTGTAAGTGTGTGTGTGTGTGCTCATAAATAAAAGTGTACCACTCCGGATACAAACCGCATATCATTAAGTGTGTATTCTGTGCACGCCATATTCAAACTAATAAGCGGCGCATAGTGCTAGTGTGTATGTGTGCTCAATAATATTGGTGTACCACTCCGGATACAAACTGCATATCATTAAGTGTGTATTCTGTGCGCGCCATATTCAAACTTATAAGCGGCACGTAGTGCCAGCGTGTGTGTGCTCATGAATAATAGTGTACCACTCCGGATACAAACCGCATATCATTCAGTGTGTATTCTGTGCGCGCCATATTCAAACTAATCAGCGGCGCGTAGTGCCAGTGTGTGTGTGTGCTCATAAATAAAAGTCTACCACTCCGGATACAAACTGCAAATCATAAAGTGTGTATTCTGTGCGCGCCATATTCAAACTTATAAGCGGCGCGTATCTCTAGTGTGTATGTGTACTCATAAATATTAGTGTACCACTCCGGATACAAACCGCATATCATTAAGTGTGTATTCTGTGCGCGCCATATTCAAACTAATAAGCGGCGCGTAGTGCCAGTGTGTGTGTGTTTGTCCTCATAAATATTAGTGTACCACTCCGGATACAAACCGCATATCATTCAGTGTGTATTCTGTGCGCGCCATATTCAAACTAATAAGCAGCGCGTAGCTCTAGTGTGTATGTGTACTCATAAATATTAGTGTACCACTCCGGATACAAACTGCATATCATTCAGTGTGTATTCTGTGCGCGCCATATTCAAACTTATAAGGGGCGCGTAGCTCTAGTGTGTATGTGTACTCATAAATATTAGTGTACCACTCCGGCTACAAACTGCAAATCATTAAGTGTGTATTCTGTGCGCGCCATATTCAAACTTATAAGCAGCGCGTAGCTCTAGTGTGTATTTGTCCTCATAAATATTTGTGTAGCACTCCGGATACAAACCGCATATCATTAAGTGTGTATTCTGTGCGCGCCATATTCAAACTAATCAGCGGCGCATAGTGCTAGTGTGTATGTGTGCTCATGAATAATTGTGTACCATTCCGGATACAAACTGCATATCATTAAGTGTGTATTCTGTGCGCGCCAAATTTAAACGAATCAGCGGCGCGTAGTGCCAGTGTGTGTGTGTGTGCTCATGATTAATAGTGTACCACTCTGGATACAAACCGCATATCATTCAGTGTGTATTCTGTGCACGCCATATTCAAACCAATACACAGTACAGTATCGGACAGAAAGATAGGGCATTGGTTTTTTAACGCACCGTGCACCCGTTGGGCCAAGTTTATGTGTGGTTTGTATGTGTTTGTGTTTGTGTGTGTGTGTATGTGTGTGTGTATGTGTGTTTGTGTGTGTGTGTGTGTGTGTGTGTGTGTGTGTGTGTGTGTGTGTGTGTATGTGTGTGTGCATGTGTGTGTGTGTGTGTGGATGTATGTTTGAATGTGTATTGATGTGTGTGTTTGTTTCACAAGTAGGTCGTTTCGGATAGATTTGTAAGTAGTTTTTTTGTGTTTTGGGTTAGGTTTTCGGTGCGATAAGCAGGACCACCGCCCTCGCGATTAGTGTGTTTTCGATATATTAACAATGTTACGGTCTTCTTTCGCCGTGGTCTTCTGAGGACGTCCGGTTGACTTGCGCGTTTCGGTTGTCCAAGCGCGTTTCAGTTGTCTAAGCACGTTTCGGTTGTCCGAAGCGCGTTTGCCACAAAAGTGCGCGATCGTTCCATTACGAACTCGATCCTTTTGCGCTTAATGCCAGCAGCAGCCATTCGCTTTTACATATGGCGCTGATGATCGGTACAACGTTTACCTCGACCCATTGTTACTAACATTGCTTGCTTGGACCGTCAAGAACGCGCTGGTTAAAAACTTGGACACGGCTGATCCCGTGCTCTGCCTGCGTTCTACTTCTATACGCGATGAACTACATCGTTATGGAGCAGCGAAAACATCGCATGGATAAAAACTATCAACGAGTACGCGAGTAAGCGTCTTCCCTTCAAAATCGAGAAAAGAATACTGCCGCGCTCATGAAACAAAACGCCCATTGAAAAGAACAACTGCGCGCCAGCTCAATGAACGCACAAAGTTTACCATTCGCACACAACGTGCAACGCAGAGATGCACGAAGGCCTTTCAATGGCGTGCACTGGAGAAACACCTGTGAGGGAATGCCGAGTTCATTGCTATTGTGCGTGTGTCCATTTCGCACCGGTGTCGCATTCACATTCATGAAACAGCACACCTGCATTTTCGTCCGAGGAACAAGCGCTGCTGTCGATGCAAACTTTAGTTTTTATCCAAGTGTAAACGCACAATGTTTCACATGATAACACACATAATAAGAATAATTTCAACGCAATATGACATCATGGCAAGCTATGTATTTCAGACACAAACACGCGCACTTGCAAATACACATTAAAAAGCACACTCTCTTTCTACTACTACTACACACACACACACACATGCACACACACAGACACACATACATACACACACACACTAATACACACATACACACACACATACACACATACACACACACAAACACAAGTAACGTGGCAAAACAAGTGTACGGTGCATTGAAAAAAAAGGGTCCTATCTTAATGTCCGATACTGTACCACTCCGGATACAAACTGCATATCATTAAGTGTGTATTCTGTGCGCGCCATATTCAAACTTATAAGCGGCACGTAGTGCCAGCGTGTGTGTGCTCATGAATAATAGTGTACCACTCCTGATACAAACCGCATATCATTCAGTGTGTATTCTGTGCGCGCCATATTCAAACTAATCAGCGGCGCGTAGTGCCAGTGTGTGTGTGTGCTCATAAATAAAAGTCTACCACTCCGGATACAAACTGCATATCATTAAGTGTGTAGTCTGTGCGCGCCATATTCAAACTTATAAGCGGCGCGTAGTGCCAGTGTGTGTGTGTGCTCATGAATATTAGTGTACCACTCCGGATACAAACTGCATATCATTCAGTGTGTATTCTGTGCGCGCCATATTCAAACTAATCAGCGGCGCGTAGTGCCAGTGTGTGTGTGTGCTCATGAATAATAGTGTACCACTCCGGATACAAACTGCATATCATTAAGTGTGTAGTCTGTGCGCGCCATATTCAAACTTATAAGCGGCGCGTAGTGCCAGTGTGTGTGTGTGCTCATGAATATTAGTGTACCACTCCGGATACAAACTGCAAATCATTAAGTGTGTATTCTGTGCGCGCCATATTCAAACTTATAAGCGGCGCGTAGCTCTAGTGTGTATGTGTACTCATAAATATTTGTGTACCACTCCGGATACAAACCGCATATCATTAAGTTTGTATTCTGTACGCGCCATATTCAAACTAATAAGCGGCGCGTAGTGCCAGTGTGTGTGTGTTTGTCCTCATAAATATTAGTGTACCATTCCGGATACAAACCACATATCATTAAGTGTGTATTCTGTGCACGCCATATTCAAACCAATAAGCGGCGCGTAGTGCCAGTGTGTGTGTGCTCATAAATATTGGTGTACCACTCCGGATACAAACCGCATATCATTAAGTGTGTATTCTGTGCGCGCCATATTCAAACTAATAAGCAGCGCGTAGCTCTAGTGTGTATGTGTACTCATAAATATTAGTGTACCACTCCGGATACAAACTGCATATCATTAAGTGTGTATTCTGTGCGCGCCATATTCAAACTTATAAGCGGCGCGTAGCTCTAGTGTGTATGTGTACTCATAAATATTAGTGTACCACTCCGGCTACAAACTGCAAATCATTAAGTGAGTATTCTGTGCGCGCCATATTCAAACTTATAAGCGGCGCGTAGCTCTAGTGTGTATTTGTCCTCATAAATATTTGTGTAGCACTCCGGATACAAACCGCATATCATTAAGTGTGTATTCTGTGCGCGCCATATTCAAACTAATCAGCGGCGCATAGTGCTAGTGTGTATGTGTGCTCATGAATAATTGTGTACCACTCCGGATACAAACTGCATATCATTAAGTGTGTATTCTGTGCACGCCATATTCAAACTAATAAGCGGCGCGTAGTGCCAGTGTGTGTGTGTGTGCTCATGAATAATAGTGTACCACTCTGGATACAAACCGCATATCATTCAGTGTGTATTCTGTGCACGCCATATTCAAACCAATAAGCGGCGCGTAGTGCCAGTGTGTGTGTGTGCTCATAAATATTTGTGTACCACTCCGGATACAAACCGCATATCAGTAAGTGTGTATTCTGTGCACGCCATATTCAAACCAATAAGCGGCGCGTAGTGCCAGTGTGTGTGTGCTCATGAATAATAGTGTACCACTCCGGATACAAACCGCATATCATTGAGTGTGTATTCTGTGCGCGCCATATTCAAACCAATAAGCGGCGCGTAGTGCCAGTGTGTATGTGTGCTCATGAATAATAGTGTACAGTATCGGACATTAAGATAGGACCCTTTTTTTTCAATGCACCGTACACTTGTTTTGCCACGTTACTTGTGTTTGTGTGTGTGTATGTGTGTATGTGTGTGTGTATGTGTGTATTAGTGTGTGTGTGTATGTATGTGTGTCTGTGTGTGTGCATGTGTGTGTGTGTGTGTGTAGTAGTAGAAAGAGAGTGTGCTTTTTAATGTGTATTTGCAAGTGCGCGTGTTTGTGTCTGAAATACATAGCTTGCCATGATGTCATATTGCGTTGAAATTATTCTTATTATGTGTGTTATCATGTGAAACATTGTGCGTTTACACTTGGATAAAAACTAAAGTTTGCATCGACAGCAGCGCTTGTTCCTCGGACGAAAATGCAGGTGTGCTGTTTCATGAATGTGAATGCGACACCGGTGCGAAATGGACACACGCACAATAGCAATGAACTCGGCATTCCCTCACAGGTGTTTCTCCAGTGCACGCCATTGAAAGGCCTTCGTGCATCTCTGCGTTGCACGTTGTGTGCGAATGGTAAACTTTGTGCGTTCATTGAGCTGGCGCGCAGTTGTTCTTTTCAATGGGCGTTTTGTTTCATGAGCGCGGCAGTATTCTTTTCTCGATTTTGAAGGGAAGACGCTTACTCGCGTACTCGTTGATAGTTTTTATCCATGCGATGTTTTCGCTGCTCCATAACGATGTAGTTCATCGCGTATAGAAGTAGAACGCAGGCAGAGCACGGGATCAGCCGTGTCCAAGTTTTTAACCAGCGCGTTCTTGACGGTCCAAGCAAGCAATGTTAGTAACAATGGGTCGAGGTAAACGTTGTACCGATCATCAGCGCCATATGTAAAAGCGAATGGCTGCTGCTGGCATTAAGCGCAAAAGGATCGAGTTCGTAATGGAACGATCGCGCACTTTTGTGGCAAACGCGCTTCGGACAACCGAAACGTGCTTAGACAACTGAAACGCGCTTGGACAACCGAAACGCGCAAGTCAACCGGACGTCCTCAGAAGACCACGGCGAAAGAAGACCGTAACATTGTTAATATATCGAAAACACACTAATCGCGAGGGCGGTGGTCCTGCTTATCACACCGAAAACCTAACCCAAAACACAAAAAAACTACTTACAAATCTATCCGAAACGACCTACTTGTGAAACAAACACACACATCAATACACATTCAAACATACATCCACACACACACACACACACATGCACACACACATACACACACACACACACACACACACACACACACACACACACACAAACACACATACACACACACATACACACACACACAAACACAAACACATACAAACCACACATAAACTTGGCCCAACGGGTGCACGGTGCGTTAAAAAACCAATGCCCTATCTTTCTGTCCGATACTGTACCACTCCGGATACAAACCGC
The DNA here is from genome assembly GCF_943734735.2 of Anopheles gambiae. Taxonomy (NCBI): domain Eukaryota; kingdom Metazoa; phylum Arthropoda; class Insecta; order Diptera; family Culicidae; genus Anopheles; species Anopheles gambiae. The sequence goes on along the minus strand of NW_026902553.1, from coordinate 1,677,531 downwards.
ATATCATTCAGTGTGCATTCTGTGCACGCCATATTCAAACCAATAAGCGGCGCGTAGTGCCAGTGTGTGTGTGTGCTCATAAATATTTGTGTACCAATCCGGATACAAACTGCATATCATTAAGTGTATATTCTGTGCACGCCATATTCAAACTAATAAGCGGCGCGTAGTGCCAGTGTGTGTGTGTGCTCATGAATATAAGTGACCACTCCGGATACAAACTGCATATCATTAAGTGTGTATTTTGTGCGCGCCATATTGAAATTTATAAGCGGCGCGTAGTGCCAGTGTGTATGTGTGCTCATGAATAATAGTGTACCACTCCGGATACAAACCGCATATCATTCAGTGTGCATTCTGTGCACGCCATATTCAAACCAATAAGCGGCGCGTAGTGCCAGTGTGTGTGTGTGCTCATAAATATTTGTGTACCACTCCGGATACAAACTGCATATCATTAAGTGTGTATTCTGTGCACGCCATATTCAAACTAATAAGCGGCGCGTAGTGCCAGTGTGTGTGTGTGCTCATGAATATTAGTGTACCACTCCGGATACAAACTGCATATCATTCAGTGTGTATTCTGTGCACGCCATATTCAAACCAATAAGCGGCGCGTAGTGCCAGTGTGTGTGTGTGCTCATAAATATTTGTGTACCACTCCGGATACAAACTGCATATCATTAAGTGTGTATTCTGTGCGCGCCATATTCAAACCAATAAGCGGCGCGTAGTGCCAGTGTGTATGTGTGCTCATGAATAATCGTGTACCACTCCGGATACAAACTGCATATCATTCAGTGTGTATTCTGCGCGCGCCATATTCAAACTTACAAGCGGCGCGTAGCGCTAGTGTGTATGTGTACTCATAAATATAAGTGTACCACTCCGGATACAAACCGCATATCATTAAGTGTGTATTCTGTGCGCGCCATATTCAAACTAATAAGCGGCACGTAGTGCCAGTGTGTGTGTGTGTGTGTGTGTTTGCTCATGAATAATAGTGTATCACTCCGGATACAAACCGCATATCATTAAGTGTGTATTCTGTGCACGCCATATTCAAACTAATAAGCGGCGCGTAGTGCCAGTGTGTGTGTGTGCTCATGAATATAAGTGACCACTCCGGATACAAACTGCATATCATTCAGTGTGTATTCTGTGCACGCCATATTCAAACCAATAAGCGGCGCGTAGTGCCAGTGTGTGTGTGCTCATGAATAATAGTGTATCACTCCGGATACAAACCGCATATCATTAAGTGTGTATTCTGTGCGCGCCATATTCAAACTAATAAGCGGCGCGTGAATAATTGTGTACCACTCCGGATACAAACTGCATATCATTAAGTGTGTATTCTGTGCGCGCCATATTCAAACTAAGAAGCGACGCATAGTGCTAGTGTGTATGTGTGCTCATGAATAATTGTGTAGCACTCCGGATACAAACTGCATATCATTAAGTGTGTATTCTGTGCGCGTCATATTGAAAATTATAAGCAGCGCGTAGTGTAAGTGTGCGTGTGTGTGCTCATAAATAAAAGTGTACCACTCCGGATACAAACCGCATATCATTAAGTGTGTATTCTGTGCGCGCCATATTCAAACTTATAAGCGGCGCGTAGTGCCAGTGTGTGTATGTGTGCTCATGTATATTAGTGTACCACTCCGGATACAAACTGCATATCATTCAGTGTGTATTCTGTGCACGCCATATTCAAACTAATAAGCGGCGCATAGTGCTAGTGTGTATGTGTGCTCATGAATAATTGTGTACCACTCCGGATACAAACTGCATATCATTAAGTGTGTATTCTGTGCGCGTCATATTGAAAATTATAAGCAGCGCGTAGTGTAAGTGTGCGTGTGTGTGCTCATAAATAAAAGTGTACCACTCCGGATACAAACCGCATATCATTAAGTGTGTATTCTGTGCGCGCCATATTCAAACTTATAAGCGGCCCGTAGCGCTAGTGTGTATGTGTGCTCATAAATATTAGTGTACCACTCCGGATACAAACCGCATATCATTCATTGTGTATTCTGTGCACGCCATATTCAAACTAATAAGCGGCGCGTAGTGTCTGTGTGTATGTGTACTCATAAATATTAGTGTACCACTCCGGATACAAACTGCATATCATTAAGTGTGTATTCTGTGCGCGCCATATTCAAACTAATAAGCGGCGCGTAGCTCTAGTGTGTATGTGTGCTCATAAATATTAGTGTACCACTCCGGATACAAACCGCATATCATTCAGTGTGTATTCTGTGCACGCCATATTCAAACTAATAAGCGGCGCGTAGTGTCTGTGTGTATGTGTACTCATAAATATTAGTGTACCACTCCGGATACAAACTGCATATCATTAAGTGTGTATTCTGTGCGCGCCATATTCAAACTAATAAGCGGCGCTTTGCTCTAGTGTGTATGTGTGCTCATAAATATTAGTGTACCACTCCGGATACAAACCGCATATCATTCAGTGTGTATTCTGTGCACGCCATATTCAAACTTATAAGCGGCGCGTAGTGTCTGTGTGTATGTGTACTCATAAATATTAGTGTACCACTCCGGATACAAACTGCATATCATTCAGTGTGTATTCTGTGCACGCCATATTCAAACTAATAAGCGGCGCATAGTGCTAGTGTGTATGTGTGCTCATAAATAATAGTGTACCACTCCGGATACAAACTGCATATCATTAAGTGTGTATTCTGTGCGCGTCATATTGAAAATTAAAAGCAGCGCGTAGTGTAAGTGTGCGTGTGTGTGCTCATAAATAAAAGTGTACCACTCCGGATACAAACCGCATATCATTAAGTGTGTATTCTGTGCGCGCCATATTCAAACTTATAAGCGGCCCGTAGCGCTAGTGTGTGTATGTGTGCTCATGTATATTAGTGTACCACTCCGGATACAAACTGCATATCATTCAGTGTGTATTCTGTGCACGCCATATTCAAACTAATAAGCGGCGCATAGTGCTAGTGTGTATGTGTGCTCATGAATAATTGTGTACCACTCCGGATACAAACTGCATATCATTAAGTGTGTATTCTGTGCGCGTCATATTGAAAATTATAAGCAGCGCGTAGTGTAAGTGTGCGTGTGTGTGCTCATAAATAAAAGTGTACCACTCCGGATACAAACCGCATATCATTAAGTGTGTATTCTGTGCGCGCCATATTCAAACCAATAAGCGGCGCGTAGTGCCAGTGTGTGTGTGCTCATGAATAATAGTGTATCACTCCGGATACAAACCGCATATCATTAAGTGTGTATTCTGTGCGCGCCATATTCAAACTAATAAGCGGCGCGTGAATAATTGTGTACCACTCCGGATACAAACTGCATATCATTAAGTGTGTATTCTGTGCGCGCCATATTCAAACTAAGAAGCGACGCATAGTGCTAGTGTGTATGTGTGCTCATGAATAATTGTGTAGCACTCCGGATACAAACTGCATATCATTAAGTGTGTATTCTGTGCGCGTCATATTGAAAATTATAAGCAGCGCGTAGTGTAAGTGTGCGTGTGTGTGCTCATAAATAAAAGTGTACCACTCCGGATACAAACCGCATATCATTAAGTGTGTATTCTGTGCGCGCCATATTCAAACTTATAAGCGGCGCGTAGTGCCAGTGTGTGTATGTGTGCTCATGTATATTAGTGTACCACTCCGGATACAAACTGCATATCATTCAGTGTGTATTCTGTGCACGCCATATTCAAACTAATAAGCGGCGCATAGTGCTAGTGTGTATGTGTGCTCATGAATAATTGTGTACCACTCCGGATACAAACTGCATATCATTAAGTGTGTATTCTGTGCGCGTCATATTGAAAAATATAAGCAGCGCGTAGTGTAAGTGTGCGTGTGTGTGCTCATAAATAGAAGTGTACCACTCCGGATACAAACTGCATATCATTCAGTGTGTATTCTGTGCACGCCATATTCAAACTAATAAGCGGCGCATAGTGCTAGTGTGTATGTGTGCTCATGAATAATTGTGTACCACTCCGGATACAAACTGCATATCATTAAGTGTGTATTCTGTGCGCGTCATATTGAAAATTATAAGCAGCGCGTAGTGTAAGTGTGCGTGTGTGTGCTCATAAATAAAAGTGTACCACTCCGGATACAAACCGCATATCATTAAGTGTGTATTCTGTGCGCGCCATATTCAAACTTATAAGCGGCCCGTAGCGCTAGTGTGTATGTGTGCTCATAAATATTAGTGTACCACTCCGGATACAAACCGCATATCATTCATTGTGTATTCTGTGCACGCCATATTCAAACTAATAAGCGGCGCGTAGTGTCTGTGTGTATGTGTACTCATAAATATTAGTGTACCACTCCGGATACAAACTGCATATCATTAAGTGTGTATTCTGTGCGCGCCATATTCAAACTAATAAGCGGCGCGTAGCTCTAGTGTGTATGTGTGCTCATAAATATTAGTGTACCACTCCGGATACAAACCGCATATCATTCAGTGTGTATTCTGTGCACGCCATATTCAAACTAATAAGCGGCGCGTAGTGTCTGTGTGTATGTGTACTCATAAATATTAGTGTACCACTCCGGATACAAACTGCATATCATTCAGTGTGTATTCTGTGCACGCCATATTCAAACTAATAAGCGGCGCATAGTGCTAGTGTGTATGTGTGCTCATGAATAATTGTGTACCACTCCGGATACAAACTGCATATCATTAAGTGTGTATTCTGTGCGCGTCATATTGAAAATTATAAGCAGCGCGTAGTGTAAGTGTGCGTGTGTGTGCTCATAAATAAAAGTGTACCACTCCGGATACAAACCGCATATCATTAAGTGTGTATTCTGTGCGCGCCATATTCAAACTTATAAGCGGCCCGTAGCGCTAGTGTGTATGTGTGCTCATAAATATTAGTGTACCACTCCGGATACAAACTGCATATCATTCATTGTGTATTCTGTGCACGCCATATTCAAACCAATAAGCGGCGCGTAGTGCCAGTGTGTGTGTGCTCATGAATAATAGTGAACCACTCCGGATACAAACCGCATATCATTAAGTGTGTATTCTGTACTCGCCATATTCAAACTAATAAGCGGCGCGTAGCTCTAGTGTGTATGTGTGCTCATAAATATTAGTGTACCACTCCGGATACAAACCGCATATCATTCAGTGTGTATTCTGTGCACGCCATATTCAAACTAATAAGCGGCGCGTAGTGCCAGTGTGTGTATGTGTGCCCATGTATATTGGTGTACCACTCCGGATACAAACTGCATATCATTAAGTGTGTATTCTGTGCGCGCCATATTCAAACTAATAAGCGGCGCGTAGCTCTAGTGTGTATGTGTGCTCATAAATATTAGTGTATTACTCCGGATACAAACCGCATATCATTCAGTGTGTATTCTGTGCACGCCATATTCAAACTAATAAGCGGCGCGTAGTGCCAGTGTGTGTATGTGTGCTCATGTATATTGGTGTACCACTCCGGATACAAACCGCATATCATTCAGTGTGTATTCTGTGCACGCCATATTCAAACTAATAAGCTGCGCGTAGTGCCAGTGTGTGTGTGCTCATGAATAATAGTGTACCACTCCGGATACAAACCGCATATCATTAAGTGTGTATTCTGTGCGCGCCATATTCAAACTAATAAGCGGCGCGTAGTGTAAGTGTGCGTGTGTGTGCTCATAAATATTAGTGTACCACTCCGGATACAAACTGCATATCATTAAGTGTGTATTCTGTGCGCGCCATATTCAAACTAATAAGCGGCGCGTAGTGCCAGTGTGTGTATGTGTGCCCATGTATATTGGTGTACCACTCCGGATACAAACTGCATATCATTAAGTGTGTATTATGTGCGCGCCATATTCAAACCAATAAGCGGCGCGTAGCTCTAGTGTGTATGTGTACTCATAAATATTAGAGTACCACTCCGGATACAAACCGCAGATCATTAAGTGTGTATTCTGTGCGCGCCATATTCAAACTAATAAGCGGCGCGTAGTGTCTGTGTGTATGTGTACTCATAAATATTGGTGTACCACTCCGGATACAAACTTCATATCATTAAGTGTGTATTCTGTGCGCGCCGTATTCAAACTTATAAGCTGCGCGTAGTGCCAGTGTGAATGTGTGCTCATGAATAAAAGTGTACCACTCCGGATACAAACTGCATATCATTAAGTGTGTATTCTGTGCGCGCCGTATTCAAACTTATAAGCTGCGCGTAGTGCCAGTGTGAATGTGTGCTCATGAATAAAAGTGTACCACTCCGGATACAAACTGCATATCATTAAGTGTGTATTATGTGCGCGCCATATTCAAACCAATAAGCGGCGCGTAGCTCTAGTGTGTATGTGTACTCATAAATATTAGTGTACCACTCCGGATACAAACCGCATATCATTAAGTGTGTATTCTGTGCGCGCCATATTCAAACTAATAAGCGGCGCATAGTGCTAGTGTGTATGTGTACTCATAAATATTAGTGTACCACTCCGGATACAAACCGCATATCATTTAGTGTGTATTCTATGCACGCCATATTCAAACTAATAAGCGGCGCATAGTGCCAGTGTGTGTGTGTGCTCATGAATAATAGTGTACCACTCCGGATACAAACCGCATATCATTAAGTGTGTATTCTGTGCGCGCCATATTCAAACTAATAAGCAGCGCAAAGTGTAAGTGTGCGTGTGTGTGCTCATAAATAGTGGTGTACCACTCCGGATACAAACCGCATATCATTCATTGTGTATTCTGTGCACGCAATATTCAAACCAATAAGCGGCGCGTAGTGCCAGTGTGTGTGTGCTCATGAATAATAGTTTACCACTCCGGATACAAACCGCATATCATTAAATGTGTATTCTGTGCGCGCCATATTCAAACTAATAAGCGGCGCGTAGCTCTAGTGTGTATGCGTGCTCATAAATATTAGTGTACCACTCCGGATACAAACCGCATATCATTCAGTGTGTATTCTGTGCACGCCATATTCAAACTTATAAGCGGCGCGTAGCTCTAGTGTGTATTTGTCCTCATAAATATTAGTGTACCACTCCGGATACAAACCGCATATCATTTAGTGTGTATTCTGTGCGCGCCATATTGGAAATTACAAGCAGCGCGTAGTGTAAGTGTACGTGTGTGTGCTCATAAATATTAGTGTACCGCTCCGGATACAAACCGCATATCATTAAGTGTGTATTCTGTGCGCGTCATATTGAAAATTATAAGCGGCGCGTAGTGCCAGTATGAATGTGTGCTCATGAATAATTGTGTACCACTCCGGATACAAACTGCATATCATTAAGTGTGTATTATGTGCGCGCCATATTCAAACTAACAAGCGGCGCGTAGCTCTAGTGTGTATGTGTACTCATAAATATTAGTGTACCACTCCGGATACAAACCGCATATCATTCATTGTGTATTCTGTGCACGCCATATTCAAACCAATAAGCGGCGCGTAGTGCCAGTGTATGTGTGCTCATGAATAATAGTGTACCACTCCGGATACAAACCGCATATCATTGAGTGTGTACTCTGTGCACGCCATATTCAAACTAATAAGCGGCGCATAGTGCTAGTGTGTATGTGTGCTCATAAATAGTAGTGTACCACTCCGGATACAAACCGCATATCATTCAGTGTGTATTCTGTGCACGCCATATTCAAACTAATAAGCGGCGCGTAGCTCTAGTGTGTATGTGTGCTCATAAATAATAGTGTACCACTCCGGATACAAACCGCATATCATTCAGTGTGTATTCTGTGCACGCCATATTCAAACTAATAAGCGGCGCATAGTGCTAGTGTGTATGTGTGCTCATGAATAATTGTGTACCACTCCGGATACAAACTGCATATCATTAAGTGTGTATTCTGTGCGCGCCATATTCAAACTAATAAGCGGCGCGTAGCTCTAGTGTGTATGTGTGCTCATAAATATTGGTGTACCACTCCGGATACAAACCGCATATCATTCAGTGTGTATTCTGTGCACGCCATATTCAAACCAATAAGCGGCGCGTAGTGCCAGTGTGTGTGTGCTCATAAATATTGGTGTACCACTCCGGATACAAATCGCATATCATTAAGTGTGTATTCTGTGCACGCCGTATTAAAACCAATAAGCGGCGCGTAGTGCCAGTGTGAGTGTGTGCTCATGAATAATTGTGTACCACTCCGGATACAAACTGCATATCATTGAGTGTATATTCTGTGCGCGCCATATTCAAACTAATAAGCGGCGCGTAGCTCTAGTGTGTATGTGTGCTCATAAATATTAGTGTACCACTCCGGATACAAACCGCATATCATTCAGTGTGTATTCTGTGCACGCCATATTCAAACTAATAAGCGGCGCATAGTGCCAGTGTGTGTATGTGTGCTCATGTATATTAGTGTACCACTCCGGATACAAACCGCATATCATTAAGTGTGTATTCTGTGCACGCCATATTCAAACCAATAAGCTGCGCGTAGTGCCAGTGTGAGTGTGTGCTCATGAATAATTGTGTACCACTCCGGATACAAACTGCATATCATTCAGTGTGTATTCTGTGCGCGCCATATTCAAACTAATAAGCGGCGCGTAGTGCCAGTGTGTGTATGTGTGCTCATGTATATTAGTGTACCACTCCGGATACAAACTGCATATCATTAAGTGTGTATTCTGTTTACGCCATATTCAAACCAATAAGCGGCGCGTAGCTCTAGTGTGTATGTGTACTCATAAATATTAGTGTACCACTCCGGATACAAACCGCATATCATTCATTGTGTATTCTGTGCACGCCATATTCAAACCAATAAGCGGCGCGTAGTGCCAGTGTGTGTGTGCTCATGAATAATAGTGTACCACTCCGGATACAAACCGCATATCATTAAGTGTGTATTCTGTGCGCGCCATATTCAAACTAATAAGCGGCGCGTAGCTCTAGTGTGTATGTGTACTCATAAATATTAGTGTACCACTCCGGATACAAACCGCATATCATTCAGTGTGTATTCTGTGCACGCCATATTCAAACTAATAAGCGGCGCATAGTGCTAGTGTGTGTGTGTGCTCATAAATATTTGTGTACCACTCCGGATACAAACCGCATATCATTCATTGTGTATTCTGTTTACGCCATATTCAAACCAATAAGCGGCGCGTAGTGCCAGTGTGTGTGTGCTCATGAATAATAGTGTACCACTCCGGATACAAACCGCATATCATTAAGTGTGTATTCTGTGCGCGCCATATTCAAACTAATAAGCGGCGCGTAGCTCTAGTGTGTATGTGTACTCATAAATATTAGTGTACCACTCCGGATACAAACCGCATATCATTCAGTGTGTATTCTGTGCACGCCATATTCAAACTAATAAGCGGCGCATAGTGCTAGTGTGTATGTGTGCTCATCAATACTAGTGTACCACTCCGGATACAAACCGCATATCATTCAGTGTATATTCTGTGCACGCCATATTCAAACCAATAAGCGGCGCATAGTGCTAGTGTGTGTGTGTGCTCATAAATATTTGTGTACCACTCCGGATACAAACCGCATATCATTCATTGTGTATTCTGTTTACGCCATATTCAAACCAATAAGCGGCGCGTAGTGCCAGTGTGTGTGTGCTCATGAATAATAGTGTACCACTCCGGATACAAACCGCATATCATTAAGTGTGTATTCTGTGCGCGCCATATTCAAACTAATAAGCGGCGCGTAGCTCTAGTGTGTATGTGTACTCATAAATATTAGTGTACCACTCCGGATACAAACCGCATATCATTCAGTGTGTATTCTGTGCACGCCATATTCAAACTAATAAGCGGCGCATAGTGCTAGTGTGTATGTGTGCTCATCAATATTAGTGTACCACTCCGGATACAAACTGCATATCATTAAGTGTGTATTCTGTGCGCGCCATATTCAAACTAATAAGCGGCGCGTAGCTCTAGTGTGTATGTGTGCTCATAAATATTAGTGTACCACTCCGGATACAAACCGCATATCATTAAGTGTGTATTCTGTGCGCGCCATATTCAAACTAATAAGCGGCGCGTAGCTCTAGTGTGTATGTGTACTCATAAATATTAGTGTACCACTCCGGATACAAACCGCATATCATTCAGTGTGTATTCTGTGCACGCCATATTCAAACTAATAAGCGGCGCATAGTGCTAGTGTGTATGTGTGCTCATCAATATTTGTGTACCACTCCGGATACAAACCGCATATCATTAAGTGTGTATTCTGTGCACGCCATATTCAAACCAATAAGCGGCGCGTAGTGCCAGTGTGTGTGTGCTCATGAATAATATTGTACCACTCCGGATACAAACTGCATATCATTAAGTGTGTATTCTGTGCGCGCCATATTCAAACTAATAAGCGGCGCGTAGTGCCAGTGTGTGTATGTGTGCTCATGTATATTAGTGTACCACTCTGGATACAAACCGCATATCATTAAGTGTGTATCATGTGTGCGCCATATTCAAACCAATAAGCGGCGCGTAGCTCTAGTGTGTATGTGTACTCATAAATATTAGTGTACCACTCCGGATACAAACCGCATTTCGTTCAGTGTGTATTCTGTGCACGCCATATTCAAACCAATAAGCGGCGCGTAGTGCCAGTGTGTGTGTGCTCATGAATATTATTGTACCACTCCGGATACAAACCGCATATCATTAAGTGTGTATTCTGTGCGCGCCAAATTTAAACCAATAAGCGGCGTGTAGTGCCAGTGTGTGTGTGTGCTCATGAATAATAGTGTACCACTCTGAATACAAACCGCATATCATTAAGTGTGTATTCTGTGCGCGCCATATTCAAACTAATAAGCGGCGCGTAGCTCTAGTGTGTATGTGTACTCATATATATTAGTGTACCACTCCGGATACAAACCGCATATCATTAAGTGTGTATTCTGTGCGCGCCATATTCAAACCAATAAGCGGCACGTAGTGCCAGTGTGTGTGTGCTCATAAATATTTGTGTACCACTCCGGATACAAACCGCATATCATTCATTGTGTATTCTGTGCACGCCATATTCAAACCAATAAGCGGCGCGTAGTGCCAGTGTGTGTGTGCTCATGAAAAATAGTGTACCACTCCGGATACAAACTGCATATCATTAAGTGTGTATTATGTGCGCGCCATATTCAAACTTATAAGCGGCGCGTAGCTCTAGTGTGTATGTGTACTCATAAATATTAGTGTACCACTCCGGATACAAACCGCATATCATTAAGTGTGTATTCTGTGCACGCCATATTCAAACCAATAAGCGGCGCGTAGTGCCAGTGTGTGTGTGCTCATGAATAATATTGTACCACTCCGGATACAAACTGCATATCATTAAGTGTGTATTCTGTGCGCGCCATATTCAAACTAATAAGCGGCGCGTAGTGCCAGTGTGTGTATGTGTGCTCATGTATATTAGTGTACCACTCTGGATACAAACCGCATATCATTAAGTGTGTATCATGTGTGCGCCATATTCAAACCAATAAGCGGCGCGTAGCTCTAGTGTGTATGTGTACTCATAAATATTAGTGTACCACTCCGGATACAAACCGCATTTCGTTCAGTGTGTATTCTGTGCACGCCATATTCAAACCAATAAGCGGCGCGTAGTGCCAGTGTGTGTGTGCTCATGAATATTATTGTACCACTCCGGATACAAACCGCATATCATTAAGTGTGTATTCTGTGCGCGCCAAATTTAAACCACTAAGCGGCGCGTAGTGCCAGTGTGTGTGTGCTCATGAATAATAGTGTACCACTCCGGATACAAACCGCATATCATTAAGTGTGTATTCTGTGCGCGCCATATTCAAACCAATAAGCGGCACGTAGTGCCAGTGTGTGTGTGCTCATAAATATTTGTGTACCACTCCGGATACAAACCGCATATTATTCATTGTGTATTCTGTGCACGCCATATTCAAACCAATAAGCGGCGCGTAGTGCCAGTGTGTGTGTGCTCATGAATAATAGTGTACCACTCCGGATACAAACCGCATATCATTAAGTGTGTATTCTGTGCGCGCCATATTCAAACTAATAAGCGGCGTGTAGCTCTAGTGTGTATGTGTACTCATAAATATAAGTATACCACTCCGGATACAAACCGCATATCATTCAGTGTGTATTCTGTGCACGCCATATTCAAACTAAAAAGCTGCGCATAGTGCTAGTGTGTATGTGTGCTCATCAATATTAGTGTACCACTCCGGATACAAACCGCATATCATTAAGTGTGTATTCTGTGCGCGCCATATTCAAACTAATAAGCGGCGCGTAGTGCCAGTGTGTGTATGTGTGCTTATGAATATTAGTGTACCACTCCGGATACAAACCGCATATCATTAAGTGTGTATTCTGTGCAAGCCATATTCAAACTTACAAGCGGCGCGTAGCGCTAGTGTGTATGTGTGCTCATAAATATTAGTGTACCACTCCGGATACAAACCGCATATCATTAAGTGTGTATTCTGTGCGCGCCATATTCAAACTTATAAGCGGCACGTAGTGCCAGTGTGTGTGTGTGTTTGCTCATGAATAATAGTGTACCACTCCGGATACAAACCGCATATCATTAACTAATAAGCGGCGCGTAGCTCTAGTGTGTATGTGTACTCATAAATATAAGTATACCACTCCGGATACAAACCGCATATCATTCAGTGTGTATTCTGTGCACGCCATATTCAAACTAAAAAGCTGCGCATAGTGCCAGTGTGTATGTGTGCTCATCAATATTAGTGTACCACTCCGGATACAAACCGCATATCATTAAGTGTGTATTCTGTGCGCGCTATATTCAAACTAATAAGCGGCGCGTAGTGCCAGTGTGTGTATGTGTGCTTATGAATATTAGTGTACCACTCCGGATACAAACCGCATATCATTAAGTGTGTATTCTGTGCAAGCCATATTCAAACTTACAAGCGGCGCGTAGCGCTAGTGTGTATGTGTGCTCATAAATATTAGTGTACCACTCCGGATACAAACCGCATATCATTAAGTGTGTATTCTGTGCGCGCCATATTCAAACTAATAAGCATCACGTAATGCCAGTGTGTGTGTGTGTGTTTGCTCATGAATAATAGTGTACCACTCCGGATACAAACCGCATATCATTCAGTGTGTATTCTGTGCACGCCATATTCAAACCAATAAGCGGCGCGTAGTGCCAGTGTGTGTGTGTGCTCATAAATAATAGTGTACCACTCCGGATACAAACCGCATATCATTAAGTGTGTATTCTGTGCGCGCCAAATTCAAACTAATAAGCGGCGCGTAGTGCCAGTGTGTGTATGTGTGCTCATGTATATTAGTGTACCACTCCGGATACAAACTGCATATCATTAAGTGTGTATTCTGTGCGCGCCATATTCAAACTAATAAGCGGCGCGTAGTGCCAGTGTGTATGTGTGCTCATAAATATTAGTGTACCACTCCGGATACAAACCGCATATCATTAAGTGTGTATTCTGTGCGCGCCATATTCAAACTTATAAGCGGCACGTAGTGCCAGTGTGTGTGTGTGTTTGCTCATGAATAATAGTGTACCACTCCGGATACAAACCGCATATCATTAACTAATAAGCGGCGCGTAGCTCTAGTGTGTATGTGTGCTCATCAATATTAGTGTACCGCTCCGGATACAAACTGCAAATCATTAAGTGTGTATTCTGTGCGCGCCATATTCAAACTAATAAGCGGCGCGTAGTGCCAGTGTGTGTATGTGTGCTTATGAATATTAGTGTACCACTCCGGATACAAACCGCATATCATTCAGTGTGTATTCTGTGCGCGCCATATTCAAACTTACAAGCGACGCGTAGTGCCAGTGTGTGTGTGTGCTCATGAATAATAGTGTACTACTCCGGATACAAACCGCATATCATTAAGTGTGTATTCTGTGCGCGCCAAATTCAAACTAATAAGCGGCGCGTAGTGCCAGTGTGTGTATGTGTGCTCATGTATATTAGTGTACCACTCCGGATACAAACTGCATATCATTAAGTGTGTATTCTGTGCGCGCCATATTCAAACTAATAAGCGGCGCGTAGTGCCAGTGTGTATGTGTGCTCATAAATATTAGTGTACCACTCCGGATACAAACCGCATATCATTAAGTGTGTATTCTGTGCGCGCCATATTCATACTAATAAGCGGCACGTAGTGCCATTGTGTGTGTGTGTGTTTGCTCATGAATAATAGTGTACCACTCCGGATACAAACCGCATATCATTCAGTGTGTATTCTGTGCACGCCATATTCAAACCAATAAGCGGCGCGTAGTGCCAGTGTGTGTGTGTGCTCATGAATAATAGTGTACCACTCCGGATACAAACCGCATATCATTAAGTGTGTATTCTGTGCGCGCCAAATTAAAACCAATAAGCGGCGCGTAGTGCCAGTGTGTGTGTGTGCTCATGAATAATAGTGTACCACTCCGGATACAAACCACATATCATTAAGTGTGTATTCTGTGCGCGCCAAATTCAAACTAATAAGCGGCGCGTAGTGCCAGTGTGTGTGTGTGTGTTTGCTCATGGATAATAGTGTACCACTCCGGATACAAACCGCATATCATTAAGTGTGTATTCTGTGCACGCCATATTCAAACTAATAAGCGGCACGTAGTGCCAGTGTGTGTGTGTGTGTTTGCTCATGAATAATAGTGTACCACTCCGGATACAAACTGCATATCATTAAGTGTGTATTCTGTGCACGCCATATTCAAACTTATAAGCGGCGTGTAGCTCTAGTGTGTATGTGTACTCATAAATATTAGTGTACCACTCCGGATACAAACCGCATATCATTAAGTGTGTATTCTGTGCGCGCCATATTCAAACTAATAAGCGGCACGTAGTGCCAGTGTGTGTGTGTGTGTTTGCTCATGAATAATAGTGTACCACTCCGGATACAAACTGCATATCATTAAGTGTGTATTCTGTGCACGCCATATTCAAACTAATAAGCGGCGCGTAGTGCCAGTGTGTGTGTGTGCTCATAAATATTAGTGTACCACTCCGGATACAGACCGCATATCATTCATTGTGTATTCTGTTTACGCTATATTCAAACCAATAAGCGGCGCGTAGTGCCAGTGTGTGTGTGCTCATGAATAATAGTGTACCACTCCGGATACAAACTGCATATCATTAAGTGTGTATTATGTGCGCGCCATATTCAAACTAATGAGCGGCGCATAGTGCTAGTGTGTGTGTGTGCTCATAAATATTTGTGTACCACTCCGGATACAAACCGCATATCATTAAGTGTGTATTCTGTGCGCGCCATATTCAAACCAATAAGCGGCGCGTAGTGCCAGTGTGTGTGTGCTCATGAATAATAGTGTACCACTCCGGATACAAACCGCATATCATTGAGTGTGTATTCTGTGCGCGCCATATTGAAAATTATAAGCAGCACGTAGTGTCTGTGTGTATGTGTGCGTGTGTGTGCTCATTAATATTAGTGTACCACTCTAGATACAAACCGCATATCATTAAGTGTGTATTCTGTGCGCGCCATATTCAAACCAATAAGCGGCGCGTAGTGCCAGTGTGTGTGTGCTCATAAATATTGGTGTACCACTCCGGATACAAATCGCATATCATTAAGTGTGTATTCTGTGCGCGCCAAATTCAAACTAATAAGCGGCGCGTAGTGCCAGTGTGTGTATGTGTGCTCATGTATATTAGTGTACCACTCCGGATAAAAACTGCATATCATTAAGTGTGTATTCTGTGTGCGCCATATTCAAACTTATAAGCGGCGCGTAGTGCCAGTGTGTGTGTGCTCATAAATATTGGTGTACCACTCCGGATACAAATCGCATATCATTAAGTGTGTATTCTGTGCGCGCCATATTCAAACTAATAAGCAGCGCGTAGCGCTAGTGTGTGTGTCCGTGCTCATGAATAATAGTGTACCACTCCGGATACGAACTGCATATAATTAAGTGTGTATTCTGTGCGCGCTATATTCAAACTAATAAGCGGCGCGTAGTGCCAGTGTGTGTGTGTGCTCATAAATATTTGTGTAACTCCGGATAAAAACTGCATATCATTAAGTGTGTATTCTGTGCACGCCATATTCAAACCAATAAGCGGCGCGTAGTGCCAGTGTGTGTGTGCTCATGAATAATAGTGTACCACTCCGGATACAAACCGCACATCATTAAGTGTGTATTCTGTGCGCGCCAAATTAAAACCAATAAGCGGCGCGTAGTGCCAGTGTGTGTGTGCTCATGAATAATAGTGTACCACTCCGGATACAAACCGCATATCATTAAGTGTGTATTCTGTGCACGCCATATTAAAACTAATAAGCGGCGCATAGTGCCAGTGTGTGTGTGTGCTCATGAATAATTGTGTACCACTCCGGATACAAACCGCATATCATTAAGTGTGTATTCTGTGCGCGAAAAATTAAAACCAATAAGCGGCGTGTAGTGCAAGTGTGTGTGTGTGCTCATGAATAATAGTGTACCACTCTGGATACAAACCGCATATCATTAAGTGTGTATTCTGTGCGCGCCATATTCAAACTAATAAGCGGCGCGTAGTGCCTGTGTGTGTGTGCTCATAAATATTTGTGTACCACTCCGGATACAAACCGCATATCATTAAGTGTGTATTCTGTGCACGCCATATTCAAACCAATAAGCGGCGCGTAGTGCCAGTGTTTGTGTGTGCTCATAAATATTTGTGTACCACTCCGGATACAAACCGCATATCATTAAGTGTGTATTCTGTGCGCGCCATATTCAAACTAATAAGCGGCGCGTAGCGCTAGTGTGTGAATGTGTGCTTATGATAAAAAGTGTACTACTCCGGATACAAACCGCATATAATTAAGTGTGTATTCTGTGCGCGCCATATTCAAACTTATAAGCGGCGCGTAGTGCCAGTGTGTGTGTGCTCATAAATATTTGTGTACCACTCCGGATACAAACCGCATATCATTAAGTGTGTATTCTAAGCACGCCATATTCAAACCAATAAGCGGCGCGTAGTGCCAGTGTTTGTGTGTGCTCATAAATATTTGTGTACCACTCCGGATACAAACCGCATATCATTAAGTGTGTATTCTGTGCGCGCCATATTCAAACTAATAAGCGGCGCGTAGCGCTAGTGTGTATGTGTACTCATAAATATTAGTGTACCACTCCGGATACAAACCGCATATCATTAAGTGTGTATTCTGTGCGCGCCATATTCAAACTAATAAGCGGCGCGTAGCTCTAGTGTGTATGTGTACTCATAAATATTAGTGTACCACTCCGGATACAAACCGCATATCATTAAGTGTGTATTCTGTGCGCGCCATATTCAAACCAATAAGCGGCGCGTAGCTCTAGTGTGTATGTGTACTCATAAATATTAGTGTACCACTCCGGATACAAACCGCATATCATTAAGTGTGTATTCTGTGCGCGCCATATTTAAACTAATAAGCGGCGCGTAGCGCTAGTGTGTATGTGTAATCATAAATATTAGTGTACCACTCCGGATACAAACCGCATATCATTAAGTGTGTATTCTGTGCGCGCCATATTCAAACTAATAAGCGGCGCGTAGCTCTAGTGTGTATGTGTACTCATAAATATTAGTGTACCACTCCGGATACAAATCGCATATCATTAAGTGTGTATTCTGTGCGCGCCAAATTCAAACTAATAAGCGGCGCGTAGTGCCAGTGTGTGTATGTGTGCTCATGTATATTAGTGTACCACTCCGGATACAAACTGCATATCATTAAGTGTGTATTCTGTGTGCGCCATATTCAAACTTATAAGCGGCGCGTAGTGCCAGTGTGTGTGTGCTCATAAATATTGGTGTACCTCTCCGGATACAAATCGCATATCATTAAGTGTGTATTCTGTGCGCGCCAAATTAAAACCAATAAGCGGCGCGTAGTGCCAGTGTGTGTGTGCTCATGAATAATAGTGTACCACTCCGGATACAAACCGCATATCATTAAGTGTGTATTCTGTGCGCGCCAAATTAAAACCAATAAGCGGCGCGTAGTGCCAGTGTGTGTGTGCTCATGAATAATAGTGTACCACTCCGGATACAAACCGCATATCATTAAGTGTGTATTCTGTGCGCGCCAAATTAAAACCAATAAGCGGCGCGTAGTGCCAGTGTGTGTGTGCTCATAAATATTTGTGTACCACTCCGGATACAAACCGCATATCATTAAGTGTGTATTCTGTGCGCGCCATATTCAAACTAATAAGCGGCGCGTAGTGCCAGTGTGTGTATGTGTGCTCATGTATATTAGTGTACCACTCCGGATACAAACTGCATATCATTAAGTGTGTATTCTGTGTGCGCCATATTCAAACTTATAAGCGGCGCGTAGTGCCAGTGTGTGTGTGCTCATAAATATTAGTGTACCACTCCGGATACAAACCGCATATCATTCAGTGTGTATTCTGTGCACGCCATATTGAAACCAATAAGCGGCGCGTAGTGCCAGTGTGTGTGTGCTCATGAATAATAGTGTACCACTCCGGATACAAACCGCATATCATTAAGTGTGTATTCTGTGCACGCCATATTCAAACCAATAAGCGGCGCGTAGTGCCAGTGTTTGTGTGTGCTCATAAATATTTGTGTACCACTCCGGATACAAACCGCATATCATTAAGTGTGTATTCTGTGCACGCCATATTCAAACCAATAAGCGGCGCGTAGTGCCAGTGTGTGTGTGTGCTCATAAATATTTGTGTACCACTCCGGATACAAACCGCATATCATTAAGTGTGTATTCTGTGCGCGCCATATTCAAACTAATAAGCGGCGCGTAGCGCTAGTGTGTGAATGTGTGCTTATGATAAAAAGTGTACTACTCCGATAACAAACCGCATATCATTCAGTGTGTATTCTGTGCGCGCCAAATTTAAACTAATAAGCGGCGCGTAGCGCTAGTGTGTGAATGTGTGCTTATGATAAAAAGTGTACCACTCCGGATACAAACCGCATATCATTAAGTGTGTATTCTGTGCGCGCCATATTCAAACTTATAAGCGGCGCGTAGCGCTAGTGTACCACTCCGGATACAAACCGCATATCATTAAGTGTGTATTCTGTGCGCGCCATATTCAAACTTATAAGCGGCGCGTAGCGCTAGTGTGTATGTGTACTCATAAATATTAGTGTACCACTCCGGATACAAACCGCATATCATTAAGTGTGTATTCTGTGCGCGCCATATTCAAACTTATAAGCGGCGCGTAGTGCCAGTGTGTGTGTGTGCTCATAAATATTAGTGTACCACTCCGGATACAAACTGCAAATCATTAAGTGTGTATTCTGTGCGCGCCATATTGAAAATTATAAGCAGCGCGTAGTGCCAGTGCGTGTGTGTGCTCATAAATATTAGTGTACCACTCCGGATACAAACTTCATATCATTGTGTGTGTATTCTGTGCGCGCCATATTCAAACTTATAAGCGGCGCGTAGTGCCAGTGTGTGTGTATGCTCATTAATATTAGTGTACCAATCCGGATACAAACCGCATATCATTGAGTGTGTATTCTGTGCGCGCCATATTCAAACCAATAAGCGGCGCGTAGTGCCAGTGTGTATGTGTGCTCATGAATAATAGTGTACCACTCCGGATACAAACTGCATATCATTAAGTGTGTATTCTGTGCACGCCATATTCAAACTTATAAGCAGCGCGTAGTGTAAGTGAGCGTGTGTGCTCATAAATATTAGTGTACCACTCCGGATACAAACTGCATATCATTAAGTGTGTATTCTGTGCGCGCCATATTCAAACTTATAAGCGGCGCGTAGTGCCAGTGTGTGTGTGTGCTCATTAATATTTGTGTACCACTCCGGATACAAACTGCAAATCATTAAGTGTGTATTCTGTCCGCGCCATATTGAAAATTATAAGCGGCGCGTAGTGCCAGTGTGTGTGTGCTCATAAATATTTGTGTACCACTCCGGATACAAACCGCATATCATTGTGTGTGTATTCTGTGCGCGCCATATTCAAACTAATAAGCAGCGCGTAGTGCCAGTGTGTGTGTGTGCTCATGAATATTAGTGTACCAATCCGGATACAAACCGCATATCATTAAGTGTGTATTCTGTGCACGCCATATTCAAACTTATAAGCAGCGCGTAGTGTAAGTTAGCGTGTGTGCTCATAAATATTAGTGTACCACTCCGGATACAAACTGCATATCATTAAGTGTGTATTCTGTGCGCGCCATATTCAAACTTATAAGCGGCGCGTAGTGCCAGTGTGTGTGTGTGCTCATTAATATTAGTGTACCACTCCGGATACAAACTGCATATCATTAAGTGTGTATTCTGTGCGCGCCATATTGAAAATTATAAGCAGCGCATAGTGTAAGTGTGCGTGTGTGTGCTCATAAATATTAGTGTACCACTCCAGACACAAACTTCATATCATTGTGTGTGTATTCTGTGCGCGCCATATTCAAACTTATAAGCGGCGCGTAGTGCCAGTGTGTGTGTGTGCTCATGAAAATTAGTGTACCACTCCGGAAACAAACTGCATATCATTAAGTGTGTATTCTGTGCGCGCCATATTGAAAATTATAACCAGCGCGTAGTGTAAGTGTGCGTGTGTGTGCTCATAAATAATAGTGTACCACTCCGGATACAAACTGCAAATCATTAAGTGTGTATTCTGTGCGCGCCATATTCAAACTTATAAGCGGCGCGTAGTGCCAGTGTGTGTGTGTGCTCATGAATATTAGTGTACCACTCCGGATACAAACTGCAAATCATTAAGTGTGTATTCTGTGCGCGCCATATTGAAAATTATAAGCGGCGCGTAGTGCCAGTGTTTGTGTGTGCTCATTAATATTAGTGTACCACTCCGGATACAAACCGCATATCATTGAGTGTGTATTCTGTGTGCGCCATTGTCAAACCAATAAGCGGCGCGTAGCTCTAGTGTGTGTGTGTACTCATAAATATTAGTGTACCACTCCGGATACAAACTGCATATCATTAAGTGTGTATTCTTAGCGCGCCATATTCAAACTAATAAGCGCGTAGTGCCAGTGTGTGTGTGTGCTCATAAACATTAGTGTACCACTCCGGATACAAACTGCAAATCATTAAGTGTGTATTCTGTGCGCGCCATATTGAAAATTATAAGCAGCGCATAGTGTAAGTGTGCGTGTGTGTGCTCATAAATATTAGTGTACCACTCCAGACACAAACTTCATATCATTGTGTGTGTATTCTGTGCGCGCCATATTCAAACTTATAAGCGGCGCGTAGTGCCAGTGTGTGTGTGTGCTCATGAAAATTAGTGTACCACTCCGGAAACAAACCGCATATCATTGAGTGTGTATTCTGTGCGCGCCATATTGAAAATTATAAGCGGCGCGTAGCGCTAGTGTGTATGTGTACTTATAAATATTAGTGTACCACTCCGGATACAAACCGCATATCATTAAGTGTGTATTCTGTGCGTGCCATATTCAAACTTATAAGCGGCGCGTAGTGCCAGTGTGTGTATGTGTGCTCATGAATATTAGTGTACCACTCCGGATACAAACTGCAAATCATTAAGTGTGTATTCTGTGCGCGCCATATTGAAAATTATAAGCGGCGCGTAGTGCCAGTGTTTGTGTGTGCTCATTAATATTAGTGTACCACTCCGGATACAAACCGCATATCATTGAGTGTGTATTCTGTGTGCGCCATTGTCAAACCAATAAGCGGCGCGTAGCTCTAGTGTGTATGTGTACTCATAAATATTAGTGTACCACTCCGGATACAAACTGCATATCATTAAGTGTGTATTCTGTGCGCGCCATATTGAAAATTATAAGCGGCGCGTAGTGTAAGTGTGAATGTGTACTCATAAATAATAGTGTACCACTCCAGACACAAACTTCATATCATTGTGTGTGTATTCTGTGCGCGCCATATTTAAACTAATAAGCGGCGCGTAGCGCTAGTGTGCATGTGTACTCAGAAATATTAGTGTACCACTCCGGATACAAACTGCATATCATTAAGTGTGTATTCTTAGCGCACCATATTCAAACCAATAAGCGGCGCGTAGTGCCAGTGTGTGTGTGTGCTCATGAATATTAGTGTACCACTCCGGATAAAAACTGCATATCATTAAGTGTGTATTCTGTGCGCGCCATATTCAAACCAATAAGCGGCGCGTAGTGCCAGTGTGTGTATGTGTGCTCATAAATATTAGTGTACCACTCCGGATACAAACTGCATATCATTAAGTGTGTATTCTGTGCGCGCCATATTCAAACTTATAAGCGGCGCGTAGCGCTAGTGTATGTGTACTCATAAATATTAGTGTACCACTCCGGATACAAACCGCCTATCATTAAGTGTGTATTCTGTGCGCGCCATATTCAAACTTATAAGCGGCGCGTAGTGCCAGTGTGTGTGTGTGCTCATGAATATTAGTGTACCACTCCGGATAAAAACTGCATATCATTAAGTGTGTATTCTGTGCGCGCCATATTCAAACTAATAAGCGGCGCGTAGTGCCAGTGTGTGTGTGTGCTCATAAATATTAGTGTACCACTCCGGATACAAACTGCATATCATTAAGTGTGTATTCTGTGCGCGCCATATTCAAACTTATAAGCGGCGCGTAGCGCTAGTGTATGTGTACTCATAAATATTAGTGTACCACTCCGGATACAAACCGCCTATCATTAAGTGTGTATTCTGTGCGCGCCATATTCAAACTAATAAGCGGCGCATAGTGCTAGTGTGTATGTGTGCTCATGAATAATAGTGTACCACTCCGGATACAAACCGCATATCATTAAGTGTGTATTCTGTGCGCGCCATATTCAAACTTATAAGCGGCGCGTAGTGCCAGTGTGTGTGTGTGCTCATGAAGAATAGTGTTCCACTCCGGATACAAACCGCATATCATTAAGTGTGTATTCTGTGCGTGCCATATTCAAACTTATAAGCGGCGCGTAGTGCCAGTGTGTGTGTGTGCTCATGAATATTAGTGTACCACTCCGGATACAAACCGCCTATCATTAAGTGTGTATTCTGTGCGCGCCATATTAAAACTAATAAGCGGCGCGTAGTGCCAGTGTGTGTGTGTGCTCATGATTATTAGTGTAACTCCGGATAAAACTGCTAATCATTAAGTGTGTATTCTGTGCGCGCCATATTCAAACTAATAAGCGGCGCGTAGTGTCAGTGTGTATGTGTGTGTGTGTGTGTGTGTGCTCATGAATAATAGTTTACCACTCCGGATACAAACTGCATATCATTAAGTGTGTATTCTGTGCGCGCCATATTGAAAATTATAAGCAGCGCGTAGTGCCAGTGTGTGAATGTGTGCTCATAAATATTAGTGTACCTCTCCGGATACAAACCGCATATCATTAAGTGTGTATTCTGTGCACGCCATATTCAAACCAATAAGCGGCGCATAGCGCTAGTGTGTATGTGTACTCATAAATATTAGTGTACCACTCCGGATACAAACTGCATATCATTGAGTGTGTATTCTGTGCGCGCCATATTCAAACCAATAAGCAGCGCGTAGCGCTAGTGTGTATGTGTACTCATAAATATTAGTGTACCACTCCGGATACAAACTGCATATCAATAAGTGTGTTTTCTGTGCGCGCCATATTCAAACTAATAAGCGGCGCGTAGTGTCTGTGTGTGTGTGTGTGTGTGTGTGTGTGCTCATCAATATTAGTGTACCACTCCGGATACAAACCGCATATCATTAAGTGTGTATTCTGTGCACGCCATATTCAAACTAATAAGCGGCGCGTAGCTCTAGTGTGTATGTGTACTCATAAATATTAGTGTACCACTCCGGATACAAACTGCATATCATTAAGTGTGTTTTCTGTGCGCGCCATATTCAAACTAATAAGCGGCGCGTAGTGTCTGTGTGTGTGTGTGTCCTCATAAATATTAGTGTACCACTCCGGATACAAACCGCATATCATTAAGTGTGTATTCTGTGCGCGCCATATTCAAACTTATCAGCGGCGCATAGTGCCAGTGTGTGTGTGTGCTCATGAATAATAGTGTACCACTCCGGATACAAACCGCATATCATTAAGTGTGTATTCTGTGCGCGCCAAATTAAAACCAATAAGCGGCGCGTAGTGCCAGTGTGTGTGTGTGCTCATGAATAATAGTGTACCACTCTGGATACAAACCGCATATCATTAAGTGTGTATTCTGTGCACGCCATATTCAAACCAATAAGCGGCGCGTAGTGCCAGTGTGTGTGTGCTCATAAATAATAGTGTACCACTCCGGATACAAACCGCATATCATTTAGTGTGTATTCTGTGCGCGCCAAATTAAAACCAATAAGCGGCGCGTAGTGCCAGTGTGTGTGTGTGTCCTCATAAATATTAGTGTACCACTCCGGATACAAACCGCATATCATTCAGTGTGTATTCTGTGCACGCCATATTCAAATTTATAAGCGGCACGTAGTGCCAGTGTGTGTGTGCTCATGAATAATAGTGTACCACTCCGGATACAAACCGCATATCATTAAGTGTGTATTCTGTGCGCGCCATATTCAAACTTATCAGCGGCGCATAGTGCCAGTGTGTGTGTGTGCTCATAAATAATAGTGTACCACTCCGGATACAAACCGCATATCATTAAGTGTGTATTCTGTGCGCGCCATATTCAAACCAATAAGCGGCGCGTAGTGCCAGTGTGTGTGTGTGCTCATGAATAATAGTGTACCACTCTGGATACAAACCGCATATCATTAAGTGTGTATTCTGTGCGCGCCATATTCAAACTAATAAGCAGCGCGTAGCGCTAGTGTGTGTGTCCGTGCTCATGAATAATAGTGTACCACTCCGGATACAAACCGCATATCATTAAGTGTGTATTCTGTGCGCGCCATATTCAAACTAATAAGCGGCGCGTAGTGCCAGTGTGTATGTGTGCTCATAAATAATAGTGTACCACTCCGGATACAAACCGCCTATCATTATGTGTGTATTCTGTGCGCGCCATATTCAAACTAATAAGCAGCACGTAGCGCTAGTGTGTGTGTCCGTGCTCATGAATAATAGTGTACCACTCCGGATACAAACCGCATATCATTAAGTGTGTATTCTGTGCGCGCCATATTCAAACTAATAAGCGGCGCGTAGCTCTAGTGTGTCTGTGTACTCATAAATATTAGTGTACCACTCCGGATACAAACCGCATATCATTAAGTGTGTATTCTGTGCGCGCCATATTCAAACTAATAAGCGGCGCGTAGTGCCAGTGTGTATGTGTGCTCATAAATAATAGTGTACCACTCCGGATACAAACCGCCTATCATTAAGTGTGTATTCTGTGCGCGCCATATTCAAACTAATAAGCAGCGCGTAGCGCTAGTGTGTGTGTCCGTGCTCATGAATAATAGTGTACCACTCCGGATACAAACCGCATATCATTAAGTGTGTATTCTGTGCGCGCCATATTCAAACTAATAAGCGGCGCGTAGTGCCAGTGTGTATGTGTGCTCATAAATAATAGTGTACCACTCCGGATACAAACCGCCTATCATTAAGTGTGTATTCTGTGCGCGCCATATTCAAACTAATAAGCGGCACGTAGTGCCAGTGTGTGTGTGTGTGTGTTTGCTCATGAATTATAGTGTACCACTCCGGATACAAACCGCATATCATTCAGTGTGTATTCTGTGCACGCCATATTCAAACCAATAAGCGGCGCGTTGTGCCTGTGTGTGTGTGCTCATAAATATTAGTGTACCACTCCGGATACAAACCGCATATCATTAAGTGTGTATTCTGTGCGCGCCATATTCAAACTAATAAGCAGCACGTAGCGCGAGTGTGTGTGTCCGTGCTCATGAATAATAGTGTACCACTCCGGATACAAACCGCATATCATTAAGTGTGTATTCTGTGCGTGCCATATTCAAACCAATAAGCAGCGCGTAGTGCCAGTGTGTGTGTGTGCTCATAAATATTAGTGTACCACTCCGGATACAAACCGCATATCATTAAGTGTGTATTCTGTGCGCGCCATATTCAAACTAATAAGCAGCGCGTAGCGCTAGTGTGTGTGTCCGTGCTCATGAATAAAAGTGTACCACTCCGGATACAAACCGCATATCATTAAGTGTGTATTCTGTGCGCGCCATATTCAAACTAATAAGCGGCGCGTAGTGCCAGTGTGTGTGTGTGCTCATGAATAATAGTGTACCACTCTGGATACAAACCGCATATCATTAAGTGTGTATTCTGTGCGCGCCAAATTAAAACCAATAAGCGGCGCGTAGTGCCAGTGTGTGTGTGCTCATGAATAATAGTGTACCACTCCGGATACAAACCGCATATCATTAAGTGTGTATTCTGTGCGCGCCAAATTAAAACCAATAAGCGGCGCGTAGTGCCAGTGTGTGTGTGTGTCCTCATAAATATTAGTGTACCACTCCGGATACAAACCGCATATCATTCAGTGTGTATTCTGTGCACGCCATATTCAAATTTATAAGCGGCACGTAGTGCCAGTGTGTGTGTGCTCATGAATAATAGTGTACCACTCCGGATACAAACCGCATATCATTGAGTGTGTATTCTGTGCGCGCCATATTCAAACTAATAAGCGGCGTGTAGTGCAAGTGTGTGTGTGTGCTCATGAATAATTGTGTACCACTCCGGATACAAACCGCATATCATTAAGTGTGTATTCTGTGCGCGCCAAATTAAAACCAATAAGCGGCGCGAAGTGCCAGTGTGTGTGTGTGTCCTCATAAATATTAGTGTACCACTCCGGATACAAACCGCATATCATTCAGTGTGTATTCTGTGCACGCCATATTCAAATTTATAAGCGGCACGTAGTGCCAGTGTGTGTGTGCTCATGTATAATAGTGTACCACTCCGGATACAAACCGCATATCATTAAGTGTGTATTCTGTGCGCGCCATATTCAAACCAATAAGCGGCGCGTAGTGCCAGTGTGTGTGTGCTCATGAATATTGGTGTACCACTCCGGATACAAACCGCATATCATTAAGTGTGTATTCTGTGCGCGCCATATTCAAACTTACAAGCGGCGCGTAGCGCTAGTGTGTGTGTGTCCTCATAAATATTAGTGTACCACTCCGGATACAAACCGCATATCATTCAGTGTGTATTCTGTGCACGCCATATTCAAATTTATAAGCGGCACGTAGTGCCAGTGTGTGTGTGCTCATGAATAATAGTGTACCACTCCGGATACAAACCGCATATCATTAAGTGTGTATTCTGTGCGCGCCATATTCAAACTTATCAGCGGCGCATAGTGCCAGTGTGTGTGTGTGCTCATAAATAATAGTGTACCACTCCGGATACAAACCGCATATCATTAAGTGTGTATTCTGTGCGCGCCATATTCAAACCAATAAGCGGCGCGTAGTGCCAGTGTGTGTGTGCTCATGTATAATAGTGTACCACTCCGGATACAAACCGCATATCATTAAGTGTGTATTCTGTGCACGCCATATTCAAACTTATAAGCGGCGCGTAGTGCCAGTGTGTGTGTGTGCTCATGTATAATAGTGTACCACTCCGGATACAAACCGCATATCATTAAGTGTGTATTCTGTGCACGCCATATTCAAACTTATAAGCGGCGCGTAGTGCCAGTGTGTGTGTGCTCATGTATAATAGTGTACCACTCCGGATACAAACCGCATATCATTAAGTGTGTATTCTGTGCGCGCCATATTCAAACTAATAAGCGACGCGTAGCTCTAGTGTGTATGTGTACTCATAAATATTAGTGTACCACTCCGGATACAAACCGCATATCATTAAGTGTGTATTCTGTGCGCGCCATATTCAAACTTATAAGCGGCACGTAGTGCCAGTGTGTGTGTGCTCATGTATATTAGTGTACCACTCCGGATAAAAACTGCATATCATTAAGTGTGTATTCTGTGCACGCCATATTCAAACTAATAAGCGGCACGTAGTGCCAGTGTGTGTGTGTGTGTTTGCTCATGAATTATAGTGTACCACTCCGGATACAAACCGCATTTCATTCAGTGTGTATTCTGTGCACGCCATATTCAAACCAATAAGCGGCGCGTAGTGCCAGTGTGTGTATGTGTGCTCATGTATATTAGTGTACCACTCCGGATACAAACCGCATATCATTAAGTGTGTATTCTGTGCGCGCCATATTCAAACTTACAAGCGGCGCGTAGCGCTAGTGTGTGTGTGTCCTCATAAATATTAGTGTACCACTCCGGATACAAACCGCATATCATTCAGTGTGTATTCTGTGCACGCCATATTCAAATTTATAAGCGGCACGTAGTGCCAGTGTGTGTGTGCTCATGTATAATAGTGTACCACTCCGGATACAAACCGCATATCATTAAGTGTGTATTCTGTGCACGCCATATTCAAACTTATAAGCGGCGCGTAGTGCCAGTGTGTGTGTGTGCTCATGTATAATAGTGTACCACTCCGGATACAAACCGCATATCATTAAGTGTGTATTCTGTGCACGCCATATTCAAACTTATAAGCGGCGCGTAGTGCCAGTGTGTGTGTGCTCATGTATAATAGTGTACCACTCCGGATACAAACCGCATATCATTAAGTGTGTATTCTGTGCGCGCCATATTCAAACTAATAAGCGACGCGTAGCTCTAGTGTGTATGTGTACTCATAAATATTAGTGTACCACTCCGGATACAAACCGCATATCATTAAGTGTGTATTCTGTGCGCGCCATATTCAAACTTATAAGCGGCACGTAGTGCCAGTGTGTGTGTGCTCATGTATATTAGTGTACCACTCCGGATAAAAACTGCATATCATTAAGTGTGTATTCTGTGCACGCCATATTCAAACTAATAAGCGGCACGTAGTGCCAGTGTGTGTGTGTGTGTTTGCTCATGAATTATAGTGTACCACTCCGGATACAAACCGCATTTCATTCAGTGTGTATTCTGTGCACGCCATATTCAAACCAATAAGCGGCGCGTAGTGCCAGTGTGTGTGTGCTCATGAATATTGGTGTACCACTCCGGATACAAACCGCATATCATTAAGTGTGTATTCTGTGCGCGCCATATTCAAACTTACAAGCGGCGCGTAGCGCTAGTGTGTGTGTGTCCTCATAAATATTAGTGTACCACTCCGGATACAAACCGCATATCATTCAGTGTGTATTCTGTGCACGCCATATTCAAATTTATAAGCGGCACGTAGTGCCAGTGTGTGTGTGCTCATGAATAATAGTGTACCACTCCGGATACAAACCGCATATCATTAAGTGTGTATTCTGTGCGCGCCATATTCAAACTTATCAGCGGCGCATAGTGCCAGTGTGTGTGTGTGCTCATAAATAATAGTGTACCACTCCGGATACAAACCGCATATCATTCAGTGTGTATTCTGTGCGCGCCATATTCAAACCAATAAGCGGCGCGTAGTGCCAGTGTGTGTGTGCTCATGTATAATAGTGTACCACTCCGGATACAAACCGCATATCATTAAGTGTGTATTCTGTGCGCGCCATATTCAAACTTATAAGCGGCGCGTAGTGCCAGTGTGTGTGTGTGCTCATGTATAATAGTGTACCACTCCGGATACAAACCGCATATCATTAAGTGTGTATTCTGTGCACGCCATATTCAAACTTATAAGCGGCGCGTAGTGCCAGTGTGTGTATGCTCATGAATAATAGTGTACCACTCCGGATACAAACCGCATATCATTAAGTGTGTATTCTGTGTGCGCCAAATTAAAACCAATAAGCGGCGCGTAGTGCCAGTGTGTGTGTGTGCTCATGAATATTAGTGTACCACTCCGGATACAAACCGCATATCATTAAGTGTGAATTCTGTGCGCGCCAAATTAAAACCAATAAGCGGCACGTAGTGCCAGTGTGTGTGTGCTCATGTATATTAGTGTACCACTCCGGATAAAAACTGCATATCATTAAGTGTGTATTCTGTGCACGCCATATTCAAACTAATAAGCGGCACGTAGTGCCAGTGTGTGTGTGTGTGTTTGCTCATGAATTATAGTGTACCACTCCGGATACAAACCGCATTTCATTCAGTGTGTATTCTGTGCACGCCATATTCAAACCAATAAGCGGCGCGTAGTGCCAGTGTGTGTATGTGTGCTCATGTATATTAGTGTACCACTCCGGATACAAACCGCATATCATTAAGTGTGTATTCTGTGCGCGCAATATTCAAACTAATAAGCGGCGCGTAGCTCTAGTGTGTATGTGTACTCATAAGTATTAGTGTACCACTCCGGATACAAACTGCATATCATTAAGTGAGTATTCTGTGCGCGCCATATTCAAACTTATAAGCGGCGCGTCGTGTCAGTGTGTGTGTGTGTCCTCATAAATATTAGTGTACCACTCCGGATACAAACCGCATATCATTCAGTGTGTATTCTGTGCGCGCCATATTCAAACTTATAAGCGGCGCGTAGTGCCAGTGTGTGTATGTGTGCTCATAAATATTAGTGTACCACTCCGGATACAAACTGCATATCATTAAGTGTGTATTCTGTGCACGCCATATTCAAACTAATAAGCGGCGCGTAGTGCCAGTGTGTGTGTGTGCTCATAAATATTAGTGTACCACTCCGGATACAAACTGCATATCATTAAGTGTGTATTCTGTGCACGCCAAATTGAAAATTATAAGCAGCGCGTAGTGTAAGTGTGCGTGTGTTTGCTCATAAATAAAAGTGTACCACTCCGGATACAAACCGCATATGTGTATTCTGTGCACGCCATATTCAAACTTATAAGCGGCGCGTAGTGCCTGTGTCTGTGTGTGCTCATGAATATTAGTGTACCACTCCGGATACAAACTGCATATCATTAAGTGAGTATTCTGTGCGCGCCATATTCAAACTTATAAGCGGCGCGTCGTGTCAGTGTGTGTGTGTGCTCATGAATATTAGTGTACCACTCCGGATACAAACCGCATATCATTAAGTGTGTATTCTGTGCACGCCATATTCAAACTTATAAGCGGCGCGTAGTGCCAGTGTGTGTGTGCTCATGTATAATAGTGTACCACTCCGGATACAAACTGCATATCATTAAGTGTGTATTCTGTACACGCCATATTCAAACCAATAAGCGGCGTGTAGTGCCAGTGTGTGTGTGTGCTCATGTATAATAGTGTACCACTCCGGATACAAACCGCATATCATTAAGTGTGTATTCTGTGCACGCCATATTCAAACTTATAAGCGGCGCGTAGTGCCAGTGTGTGTGTGCTCATGAATAATGGTGTACCACTCCGGATACAAACCGCATATCATTAAGTGTGTATTCTGTGCGCGCCATATTCAAACTAATAAGCGGCGCGTAGCTCTAGTGTGTATGTGTACTCATAAATATTAGTGTACCACTCCGGATACAAACCGCATATCATTAAGTGTGTATTCTGTGCGCGCCATATTCA
Organism: Anopheles gambiae; assembly: GCF_943734735.2. NCBI lineage: Eukaryota > Metazoa > Arthropoda > Insecta > Diptera > Culicidae > Anopheles > Anopheles gambiae. Next base: position 1,646,011 of record NW_026902553.1, on the reverse strand, counting down.
AACCAATAAGCGGCGCGTAGTGCCAGTGTGTGTATGTGTGCTCATGTATATTAGTGTACCACTCCGGATACAAACTGCATATCATTAAGTGTGTATTCTGTACACGCCATATTCAAACCAATAAGCGGCGTGTAGTGCCAGTGTGTGTGTGTGCTCATGTATAATAGTGTACCACTCCGGATACAAACCGCATATCATTAAGTGTGTATTCTGTGCACGCCATATTCAAACTTATAAGCGGCGCGTAGTGCCAGTGTGTGTGTGCTCATAAATATTGGTGTACCACTCCGGATACAAACCGCATATCATTAAGTGTGTATTCTGTGCGCGCCATATTCAAACTAATAAGCAGCGCGTAGCGCTAGTGTGTGTGTCCGTGCTCATGAATAATAGTGTACCACTCCGGATACAAACCGCATATCATTAAGTGTGTATTCTGTGCGCGCCATATTCAAACTAATAAGCGGCGCGTAGTGCCAGTGTGTGTGTGTGTCCTCATAAATATTAGTGTACCACTCCGGATACAAACCGCATATCATTAAGTGTGTATTCTGTGCGCGCCATATTCAAACTTATCAGCGGCGCGTAGTGCCAGTGTGTGTGTGTGCTCATGAATAAAAGTGTACCACTCCGGATACAAACCGCATATCATTAAGTGTGTATTCTGTGCGCGCCAAATTAAAACCAATAAGCGGCGCGTAGTGCCAGTGTGTGTGTGCTCATGAATAATAGTGTACCACTCCGGATACAAACCGCATATCATTAAGTGTGTATTCTGTGCGCGCCAAATTAAAACCAATAAGCGGCGCGTAGTGCCAGTGTGTGTGTGTGTCCTCATAAATATTAGTGTACCACTCCGGATACAAACCGCATATCATTCAGTTTGTATTCTGTGCACGCCATATTCAAATTTATAAGCGGCACGTAGTGCCAGTGTGTGTGTGCTCATGAATAATAGTGTACCACTCCGGATACAAACTGCATATCATTAATTGTGTATTCTGTGCGCGCCATATTCAAACTAATAAGCAGCACGTAGCGCTAGTGTGTGTGTCCGTGCTCATGAATAATAGTGTACCACTCCGGATACAAACCGCATATCATTAAGTGTGTATTCTGTGCGCGCCATATTCAAACTAATAAGCGGCGCGTAGTACCAGTGTGTGTGTGTGTCCTCATAAATAATAGTGTACCACTCCGGATACAAACCGCATATCATTAAGTGTGTATTCTGTGCGCGCCAAATTAAAACCAATAAGCGGCGCGAAGTGCCAGTGTGTGTGTGTGTCCTCATAAATATTAGTGTACCACTCCGGATACAAACCGCATATCATTCAGTGTGTATTCTGTGCACGCCATATTCAAATTTATAAGCGGCACGTAGTGCCAGTGTGTGTGTGCTCATGTATAATAGTGTACCACTCCGGATACAAACCGCATATCATTAAGTGTGTATTCTGTGCGCGCCATATTCAAACCAATAAGCGGCGCGTAGTGCCAGTGTGTGTGTGCTCATGAATATTGGTGTACCACTCCGGATACAAACCGCATATCATTAAGTGTGTATTCTGTGCGCGCCATATTCAAACTTACAAGCGGCGCGTAGTGCCAGTGTGTGTGTGCTCATAAATATTGGTGTACCACTCCGGATACAAACCGCATATCATTAAGTGTGTATTCTGTGCGCGCCATATTCAAACCAATAAGCGGCGCGTAGTGCCAGTGTGTGTGTGCTCATAAATATTGGTGTACCACTCCGGATACAAACCGCATATCATTAAGTGTGTATTCTGTGCGCGCCATATTCAAACCAATTAGCGGCGCGTAGTGCCAGTGTGTGTGTGTGCTCATGAATAATAGTGTACCACTCCGGATACAAACCGCATATCATTGAGTGTGTATTCTGTGCGCGCCATATTCAAACTTATCAGCGGCGCATAGTGCCAGTGTGTGTGTGTGCTCATAAATAATAGTGTACCACTCCGGATACAAACCGCATATTATTAAGTGTGTATTCTGTGCGCGCCAAATTAAAACCAATAAGCGGCGCGAAGTGCCAGTGTGTGTGTGTGTCCTCATAAATATTAGTGTACCACTCCGGATACAAACCGCATATCATTCAGTGTGTATTCTGTGCACGCCATATTCAAATTTATAAGCGGCGCATAGTGCCAGTGTGTGTGTGTGCTCATGAATAATAGTGTACCACTCCGGATACAAACCGCATATCATTAAGTGTGTATTCTGTGCGCGCCATATTCAAACTAATCAGCGGCGCGTAGTGCCAGTGTGTGTGTGTGTCCTCATAAATATTAGTGTACCACTCCGGATACAAACCGCATATCATTAAGTGTGTATTCTGTGCGCGCCATATTCAAACTTATCAGCGGCGCATAGTGCCAGTGTGTGTGTGTGCTCATGAATAATAGTGTACCACTCCGGATACAAACCGCATATCATTAAGTGTGTATTCTGTGCGCCCCAAATTAAAACCAATAAGCGGCGCGTAGTGCCAGTGTGTGTGTGTGCTCATGAATAATAGTGTACCACTCTGGATACAAACCGCATATCATTAAGTGTGTATTCTGTGCACGCCATATTCAAACCAATAAGCGGCGCGTAGTGCCAGTGTGTGTGTGCTCATAAATATTAGTGTACCACTCCGGATACAAACCGCATATCATTCAGTGTGTATTCTGTGCACGCCATATTCAAATTTATAAGCGGCGCGTAGTGCCAGTGTGTGTGTGCTCATGAATAATAGTGTACCACTCCGGATACAAACTGCATATCATTAAGTGTGTATTCTGTGCGCGCCATATTCAAACTTACAAGCGGCGCGTAGTGCCAGTGTGTGTGTGTGTCCTCATAAATATTAGTGTACCACTCCGGATACAAACCGCATATCATTAAGTGTGTATTCTGTGCACGCCATATTCAAACTAATAAGCGGCGCGTAGTGCCAGTGTGTGTGTGCTCATGTATAATAGTGTACCACTCCGGATACAAACCGCATATCATTAAGTGTGTATGCTGTGCACGCCATATTCAAACTTATAAGCGGCGCGTAGTGCCAGTGTGTGTGTGTGTGCTCATGTATAATAGTGTACCACTCCGGATACAAACCGCATATCATTAAGTGTGTATTCTGTGCACGCCATATTCAAACCAATAAGCGGCGCGTAGTGCCAGTGTGTGTGTGTGCTCATAAATAATAGTGTACCACTCCGGATACAAACCGCATATCATTAAGTGTGTATTCTGTGCGCGCCATATTCAAACCAATAAGCGGCGCGTAGTGCCAGTGTGTGTATGCTCATGAATATTAGTGTACCACTCCGGATACAAACCGCATATCATTAAGTGTGTATTCTGTGCGCGCCAAATTAAAACCAATAAGCGGCGCGTAGTGCCAGTGTGTGTGTGTGCTCATGAATATTAGTGTACCACTCCGGATACAAACCGCATATCATTAAGTGTGAATTCTGTGCGCGCCAAATTAAAACCAATAAGCGGCACGTAGTGCCAGTGTGTGTGTGCTCATGTATATTAGTGTACCACTCCGGATAAAAACTGCATATCATTAAGTGTGTATTCTGTGCACGCCATATTCAAACTAATAAGCGGCACGTAGTGCCAGTGTGTGTGTGTGTGTTTGCTCATGAATAATAGTGTACCACTCCGGATACAAACCGCATTTCATTAAGTGTGTATTCTGTGCGCGCCATATTCAAACCAATAAGCGGCGCGTAGTGCCAGTGTGTGTGTGTGCTCATAAATAATAGTGTACCACTCCGGATACAAACCGCATATCATTAAGTGTGTATTCTGTGCGCGCCAAATTAAAACCAATAAGCGGCACGTAGTGCCAGTGTGTGTGTGCTCATGAATAATAGTGTACCACTCCGGATAAAAACTGCATATCATTAAGTGTGTATTCTGTGCACGCCATATTCAAACCAATAAGCGGCGCGTAGTGCCAGTGTGTGTGTGTGTGTTTGCTCATGAATAATAGTGTACCACTCCGGATACAAACCGCATTTCATTAAGTGTGTATTCTGTGCGCGCCATATTCAAACCAATAAGCGGCGCGTAGTGCCAGTGTGTGTGTGTCCTCATAAATATTAGTGTACCACTCCGGATACAAACCGCATATCATTCAGTGTGTATTCTGTGCGCGCCATATTCAAACTTATAAGCGGCGCGTAGTGCCAGTGTGTGTGTGTGCTCATAAATAATAGTGTACCACTCCGGATACAAACTGCATATCATTAAGTGTGTATTCTGTGCGCGCCATATTCAAACTTATAAGCGGCGCGTAGCGCTAGTGTATGTGTACTCATAAATATTAGTGTACCACTCCGGATACAAACTGCATATCATTAAGTGTGTATTCTGTGCACGCCATATTCAAACCAATAAGCGGCGCGTAGTGCCAGTGTGTGTGTGTGTGTTTGCTCATGAATAATAGTGTACCACTCCGGATACAAACCGCATTTCATTAAGTGTGTATTCTGTGCGCGCCATATTCAAACCAATAAGCGGCGCGTAGTGCCAGTGTGTGTGTGTCCTCATGAATATTAGTGTACCACTCCGGATACAAACCGCATATCATTCAGTGTGTATTCTGTGCGCGCCATATTCAAACTTATAAGCGGCACGTAGTGCCAGTGTGTGTGTGTGTGTATGCTCATGAATATTAGTGTACCACTCCGGATACAAACCGCATATCATTAAGTGTGTATTCTGTGCGCGCCAAATTAAAACCAATAAGCGGCGCGTAGTGCCAGTGTGTGTGTGTGCTCATGAATATTAGTGTACCACTCCGGATACAAACCGCATATCATTAAGTGTGAATTCTGTGCGCGCCAAATTAAAACCAATAAGCGGCACGTAGTGCCAGTGTGTGTGTGCTCATGTATATTAGTGTACCACTCCGGATAAAAACTGCATATCATTAAGTGTGTATTCTGTGCACGCCATATTCAAACTAATAAGCGGCACGTAGTGCCAGTGTGTGTGTGTGTGTTTGCTCATGAATAATAGTGTACCACTCCGGATACAAACCGCATATCATTAAGTGTGTATTCTGTGCGCGCCATATTCAAACCAATAAGCGGCGCGTAGTGCCAGTGTGTGTATGCTCATGAATATTAGTGTACCACTCCGGATACAAACCGCATATCATTAAGTGTGTATTCTGTGCGCGCCAAATTAAAACCAATAAGCGGCACGTAGTGCCAGTGTGTGTGTGCTCATGAATAATAGTGTACCACTCCGGATAAAAACTGCATATCATTAAGTGTGTATTCTGTGCACGCCATATTCAAACCAATAAGCGGCGCGTAGTGCCAGTGTGTGTGTGTGTGTTTGCTCATGAATAATAGTGTACCACTCCGGATACAAACCGCATTTCATTAAGTGTGTATTCTGTGCGCGCCATATTCAAACTAATAAGCGGCGCGTAGTGCCAGTGTGTGTGTGTCCTCATAAATATTAGTGTACCACTCCGGATACAAACCGCATATCATTCAGTGTGTATTCTGTGCGCGCCATATTCAAACTTATAAGCGGCGCGTAGTGCCAGTGTGTGTGTGTGCTCATAAATAATAGTGTACCACTCCGGATACAAACTGCATATCATTAAGTGTGTATTCTGTGCGCGCCATATTCAAACTTATAAGCGGCGCGTAGCGCTAGTGTATGTGTACTCATAAATATTAGTGTACCACTCCGGATACAAACTGCATATCATTAAGTGTGTATTCTGTGCGCGCCATATTCAAACTAAGAAGCGGCGCATAGTGCTGTAGCATGCACATGCACATGCTATACTGTTTTCAATCAGTTCACACACATTTCTTATTACACTTAATAAACACAAAATTGTCAACACAACACAACACACAAAAAGACCAAATTCCAACCACTCAAGATACCAACACAACCCAAACCACATAAATAACCTTACGTCAGGAATTGTAAGTCAGCAGAAAAACCCTTATCCAAAAACACTTAAAACACACAAGCGACACACAACCCCGGAGGTGCGAAAAAACCTTACCCAGCACAAAACGCTTCAAGTGGGTAAAGCGTAAAAACACAGCATTGCATAATAGCAACCAACAGTTAATAAATAATGAAATAGGAGACACCGTACCTCGTGTGTACAAACAGAACCGTAAGCGTAGGAAACAAAACACCGCGTAAGCGTCAGAACCCAGAACTGACCTTACATAATAAGCACAACCATATGTAAACACAAAACTTGACATTCAGCATAATTGACACAAAATAGAAAGTAAAGTAAAACCAAATCTAACTAAAAGGAAATGAATCGTATAAATAAAGATGTAAGATGAGACCGAGGGCTGCTCAGTTACACACAGTACGCACAGTGACACGGTTCAGTGGAGCCGTTCAAGTCTTATCGTAATTCGCACAAACAACACAAATATGTTAAATTAATTCATCGTGTCCACTCGTTACCTGGAGCCCTGATGGCTCCCAGTGATCATCCGAAACTAATGCTTTATTTTTTGACGAATTGACCTCGCGAGTGATAATTAATCCTTCTGCACCGCTGCTCTAACAATTGCAACCTGATACAGAATATTACAGTGCTAGTGTGTATGTCTGCTCATGAATAATAGTGTACCACTCCGGATACAAACTGCATATCATTGAGTGTGTATTCTGTGCGCGCCATATTCAAACTAAGAAGCGGCGCATAGTGCTAGTGTGTATGTGTGCTCATGAATAATTGTGTACCACTCCGGATACAAACCGCATATCATTCAGTGTGTATTCTGTGCGCGCCAAATGAAAACCAATAAGCGGCGCGTAGTGCCAGTGTGAGTGTGCCCATGAATAATAGTGTACCACTCCGGATACAAACCGCATATCATTAAGTGTGTATTCTGTGCGCGCCTTATTGGAAATTAAAAGCAGCGCGTAGTGTAAGTGTGCGTGTGTGTGCTCATAAATATTAGTGTACCGCTCCGGATACAAACCGCATATCATTAAGTGTGTATTCTGTGCGCGTCATATTGAAAATTATAAGCGGCGCGTAGTGCCAGTATGTATGTGTGCTCATGAATAATTGTGTACCACTCCGGATACAAACCGCATATCATTTAGTGTGTATTCTGTGCGCGCCATATTCAAACTAATAAGCGGCGCATAGTGCCAGTGTGTATGTGTGCTCATGAATAATTGTGTACCACTCCGGATACAAACCGCATATCATTTAGTGTGTATTCTGTGCGCGCCATATTCAAACTAAGAAGCGGCGCATAGTGCTAGTGTGTATGCGTGCTCATGAATAATTGTGTACCACTCCGGATACAAACTGCATATCATTAAGTGTGTATTCTGTGCGCGCCATATTCAAACTAATAAGCGGCGCATAGTGCTAGTGTGTATGTGTGCTCATGAATAATAGTGTACCACTCCGGATACAAACTGCATATCATTAAGTGTGTATTCTGTGCGCGCCATATTCAAACTAATAAGCGGCGCATAGTGCTAGTGTGTATGTGTGCTAATGAATAATAGTGTACCACTCCGGATACAAACCGCATATCATTCAGTGTGTATTCTGTACGCGCCATTTTCAAACCAATAAGCGGCGCGTAGTGCCAGTGTGTGAATGTGTGCTCATAAATATTTGTGTACCACTCCGGATACAAACTGCATATCATTAAGTGTGTATTCTGTGCACGCCATATTCAACTAATAAGCGGCGCGTAGTGCCAGTGTGTGTGTGTGCTCATGAATATTAGTGTACCACTCTGGATACAAACCGCATATCATTCAGTGTGTATTCTGTGCGCGCCATATTCAAACTAATAAGCGGCGCGTAGTGCCAGTGTGTGTATGTGTGCTCATGAATAATTGTGTACCACTCCGGATACAAACTGCATATCATTAAGTGTGTATTCTGTGCGCGTCATATTGAAAATTATAAGCAGCGCGTAGTGTAAGTGTGCGTGTGTGTGCTCATAAATAAAAGTGTACCACTCCGGATACAAACCGCATATCATTAAGTGTGTATTCTGTGCGCGCCATATTCAAACTTATAAGCGGCCCGTAGCGCTAGTGTGTATGTGTGCTCATAAATATTAGTGTACCACTCCGGATACAAACCGCATATCATTCAGTGTGTATTCTGTGCACGCTATATTCAAACCAATAAGCGGCGCGTAGTGCCAGTGTGTGAATGTGTGCTCATAAATATTTGTGTACCACTCCGGATACAAACTGCATATCATTCAGTGTGTATTCTGTGCACGCCATATTCAAACTAATAAGCGGCGCGTAGTGCCAGTGTGTGTGTGTGCTCATAAATATTAGTGTACCACTCCGGATACAAACCGCATATCATTCATTGTGTATTCTGTGCACGCCATATTCAAACTAATAAGCGGCGCGTAGCGCTAGTGTGTATGTGTACTCAGAAAAATTAGTGTACCACTCCGGATACAAACTGCATATCATTAAGTGTGTATTCTGTGCACGCCATATTCAAACTTATAAGCTGCGCGTAGTGCCAGTGTGAATGTGTGCTCATGAATAAAAGTGTACCACTCCGGATACAAACCGCATATCATTCAGTGTGTATTCTGTGCGTGTCATATTGAAAATTATAAGCAGCGCGTAGTGTAAGTGTGCGTGCGTGTGCTCATAAATAATAGTGTACCACTCCGGATACAAACTGCATATCATTAAGTGTGTATTCTGTGCGCGCCATATTCAAACTTATAAGCGGCGCGTAGCGCTAGTGTATGTGTACTCATAAATATTAGTGTACCACTCCGGATACAAACTGCATATCATTAAGTGTGTATTCTGTGCGCGCCATATTCAAACTAAGAAGCGGCGCATAGTGCTGTAGCATGCACATGCACATGCTATACTGTTTTCAATCAGTTCACACACATTTCTTATTACACTTAATAAACACAAAATTGTCAACACAACACAACACACAAAAAGACCAAATTCCAACCACTCAAGATACCAACACAACCCAAACCACATAAATAACCTTACGTCAGGAATTGTAAGTCAGCAGAAAAACCCTTATCCAAAAACACTTAAAACACACAAGCGACACACAACCCCGGAGGTGCGAAAAAACCTTACCCAGCACAAAACGCTTCAAGTGGGTAAAGCGTAAAAACACAGCATTGCATAATAGCAACCAACAGTTAATAAATAATGAAATAGGAGACACCGTACCTCGTGTGTACAAACAGAACCGTAATCGTAGGAAACAAAACACCGCGTAAGCGTCAGAACCCAGAACTGACCTTACATAATAAGCACAACCATATGTAAACACAAAACTTGACATTCAGCATAATTGACACAAAATAGAAAGTAAAGTAAAACCAAATCTAACTAAAAGGAAATGAATCGTATAAATAAAGATGTAAGATGAGACCGAGGGCTGCTCAGTTACACACAGTACGCACAGTGACACGGTTCAGTGGAGCCGTTCAAGTCTTATCGTAATTCGCACAAACAACACAAATATGTTAAATTAATTCATCGTGTCCACTCGTTACCTGGAGCCCTGATGGCTCCCAGTGATCATCCGAAACTAATGCTTTGTTTTTTGACGAATTGACCTCGCGAGTGATGTTTAATCCTTCTGCACCGCTGCTCTAACAATTGCAACCTGATACAGAATATTACATGGCGACCGTGACTTTTAAACTGCAATCTTCGGATGTGCAAAAAAAAAAGTGACGAATGAAACCTCAAACACGGACAAAAAGTGCAAAGTGGAAACGTTTTATAAAAATCGCAAGTGCTTCTGAAATGACTTGGAAAGTGATTAATTACCAACAATAGTGAACTACGAGTGAAAACCAATCATTTTCAAAATGGGAGGCAAGGCTGCAAAACCTGAAACAAATATAAAAGGAGACCATGATCTCACAATAGTTCAAACTCAGAATATTCATACAGAATATCATCTGACTCAGGATTTAAAACTAAACATTATTTTAGGGCTGCTAATCACCCTGTGCATTGTTAAAATAGCGAAAACTTGTTACAAACACCTTCGTAACCAAGCGCAAAAACACGCTTTAAAAGTGCTTACGCTACCAAAGTAGCAACGTTAACATTGAATCGAGAACAGTGAATGAATGATATACGAAAACGGTGATATGCTATTTGACCCACAAAAATAGGTAAAGGCTGTGGGAAAGTACCGTAAGCTCACCAATGCAGCTATTGACCGCGATTATGAAAAACAATTATGCGCGTATGAGAACCTACCTCAACGTGTAAAAACACTGTGACCAGCGGTATGGTTTGGAACAGCCGTTCCCAACGCGGAAGACGAGAAGAATAAGGCAAGAATGGACGGTTGCTCACTGTCGGACAGACAGGTGAAAGAAGAGATCCCTGGGCCAAGGGACAGCAGTTCACCGAGCACCGGGAACAACGTAGCACCGTGAGCAGCAACAACAACAAATGTATTTAAAAAGGTACCGTACACATGCAATTTTTACGGATGAAGCTGCATAAATATGCAAAAGCTTTTAGAAAAAATAGAAATACTAGATAGGACGTATGATCAGGTTAGACAGCTAAACAAATGCTATAGGCTCTGCGCGTTATCCACACTAAGAAATAACACTAAGGAATTATATGACGAAATACAAGAGCTTCTACGAAAGCACGAATCATCCATTAAAGACGAAATATTAACAACCTTAGTTAAAAAAAGTAGACACCTATATTACGAAATAAATAAGTGCATTAAAATACATTTCGAAAGACATCCAGATTCAACAATTAAATACAATTAAATACAACATTATCAGAAAACCAGTTCGACATAACGATAGAAACTAAATCTGACAAAATGGCTGACATTATAGAACTAATTAAAATCACCACTTCTCTCATATCAAAGTATGATGGTAATGAGAAAGATTTAAAAGGTGTGGTGTCAAATTTAAATGTATTAAAGAAAATAGTGAAGCCGGAGAATAGGGAAACAATAATAGAGCTAGTATTAGGACGTCTGACAGGTAAAGCGCGAATTGTTGTAGGAGAAGCCCCAAACTCAATAGAAGATATTGTTAACAAACTACAAGATAGATGCAGCATAAAGGTAACACCAGAAATAGTAGTATCCAAAATGGATAATACGAAACAGACAGGAACAATAGAAGATTTCGGATGCATTATAGAAAAACTAACGCAGCAACTTGAAGAAGCATACATAGCGGAAGAAATAACACCAGAAGTAGCCAGGAAAAAAGCAACTAAGTCTGGAATTAGCGCATTGAGTTATGGACTTAAGGATGGCGAAACCAAAATAATAATGAGATCAAGCAAATTCGAAACCCTGCATGAAGCAATAGAACAAGCAGTAAAATTGGAACTAGAAAACAGAACGAAAAAAGGAAAGAATGAACAGACAAAAATTTTATATTCAAACGCTACTAGGAACAATAGAGGGTATGGTAACAACTACCAGGGAAGGAACAATTACAATAGATTCTCAAATAATAATAATAATAGGTATCAGACACAAAACCCACCCAGGTTCCCACCCGCAAGATATGGACATAACAATAACCGAAACAATAATAACTACAGAAATAACAACTTTAACAACACTAGAAATCAGCACGCAAATCGACAAAATAATTCCAACAGAAATCAGTACGTACAATCCAATCAGAGAAATAATAGCAATTTGCAAAATAATCGAGCGCCTATTCATAACACAGTAACAGCCGAAGAACAGAATAATTTTTTAGGGCAACCTCAAGCATCGGAAAATACCCAATACTAACCATAAATCCTGATGCAGATAATTTTGTTAAAGTAAAAATAGAAATTACAAAGGAAATCTATAGCACACTCATCATAGATACCGGAGCAACCGTATCCGTACTTAAAGCTAGTAAATTAAAACCAGGTTGTAAAATCAATACATCAAAAAAATTAACCTTGATAAGCTCTAGTGATCATGAATCAGAGACTTTAGGTACTGCTATGACAACAATTCACTTTGGCGATTATTCCATTATGCACGAATTTCATATAATAGAAGATGTAGAATCCATTTTTTCCGACGGACTATTAGGAAAAGACTTTATAAAGCACAGATGTATTGTTGATTATGTTAATTGGATGATATACTTCTCATCTGATAACGGATTGATTTCACACCCAATAGAAGACAATGTAAACGGAAATTATATTTTACCAAAACGAAGTGAAGTAGTACGAAAAATAAGTATACCAAACTTGACAGAAGATTCAATCATCTTATCACAAGAAATCCAACCAGGGGTATTTTGCGGAAACACAATAGTCTCAAAACGTAATCAGTATATCAAATTCATTAATACCACAGATAAAGATGTTTCTTTTAACATAAAATCTTATACACCAGAAGTTGAACCATTAAGAGAGTATGAGCAATTACAGAAGAAACTTGACACATCTAAGGAACGAATTCAGAAAATTCATAACAAAATCCATATAGAAAATATTCCACAAATAGCAAGAGAAGAGTTAGAAAATCTTATCACAAAATTCTCGGATATATTTTGTTTAGAAGATGAACCGGTCTCTACTAACAATTTTTATACCCAGGAAATTTCATTAAAAGATAATATTCCTTCTTATATACCAAATTATAAACAAATACATTCACAAACAGAGGAAATGCAATCACAGGTAGAAAAGATGTTGAAAAATAACATTATAGAACATTCTGTTTCATCATATAATTCACCGATACTATTAGTACCGAAGAAGTCAGGTGAAGGAAAAAAGAAATGGCGTTTAGTAGTGGATTTTCGGCAATTGAACAAGAAAATTTTACCAGACAAATTCCCTTTACCTCGCATAGACACGATACTAGATCAGCTAGGAAGAGCCAAATATTTCAGCACATTGGATTTGATGTCAGGGTTTCATCAAATCAAACTTGATAAAAATTCGAGAAAATACACAGCTTTTTCGACACCTACAGGCCACTATCAGTTTACAAGAATGCCATTTGGACTCAACATTAGCCCAAACAGCTTTCAAAGAATGATGGCTATCGCTATGGCTGGTTTAACACCAGAGCTAGCATTTGTATATATAGATGATATTATAGTTACTGGATGCAGTGCACGGCATCATATCAGTAATTTAGGTAAAGTTTTTGATAGGCTAAGAAAATATAACCTTAAACTAAATGCAGAAAAATGTTGTTTCTTCAAAACAGAAGTAACGTACTTAGGTCATAAAATAACAGATAAAGGAATTTATCCGGACGACGTGAAGTTTGACACAATTAAAAAATTCCCGATTCCTACTAATGCTGATGAAGCAAGACGTTTTGTCGCATTTTGTAATTATTATCGTAAATTTGTACAGAATTTTGCTAAGATAGCTAAACCTATTAATAATTTGATTAAGAAAGACGTTAAGTTTGCATGGACTTCAGAATGTCAAGCAGCTTTTGATACATTGAAACAAAGCTTACTCTCACCCACAATTTTACAATATCCAGATTTTAAAAAACAATTCATTATTACGACAGATGCATCGGATATGGCATGTGGTGCAGTGTTATCACAAATAACAGATGGAAACGATTTGCCAGTCGCATTTGCGAGTAAAAGTTTTACACCAGGGGAAAAGAATAAGCCAATTATCGAGAAAGAGCTTACAGCTATACATTGGGCAATTAATTATTTTAAACCTTATGTATATGGACAAAAATTTATAGTTAGAACAGATCATAGACCATTAGCATACTTATTTGGTATGAAAAATCCTACTTCTAAGCTTACTAGAATGAGACTAGATTTAGAAGAATTTGACTTTGAAATAGAATATTTAGCAGGTAAAGCTAATGTTGCAGCAGACGCACTATCAAGAATAATCCTTAACTCAGATGACCTAAAAGCATCAATACCAAAATCCAAAACGATTATAATGGTTAATACAAGAGCCATGGTTAAGAAAAATAACGAGAAAACTGATATAAACAAAGACGAACCAATCGCAACAACAGGGACTGATCACCCCGCGATGTGGAAAACAGATAGACCTTTAGAAGTGAGAAAGGTACTAAAAATAGGTACGCAGAGAATTAAGAACAACGTTGAATTCATAATATACAACCATTCATACAGTAAAGCACTAGGAAAATTTCTTTTGAGAAATGATGTAAATGGAAGTCAAGCATTAGAGTTTGCTCTTCTAGAAATGTGCAAAATCGCGAAACAATATGGAAGAAATAAGCTAGCATGGTCAGAAGAAGATCATTTATTCGAAGAATATTCCCAACAAACTATTAAGGAAATAGCCAACAGAGCCATTACCAAGTTTGAAATAATCCTGTTTACTCCAACTAGATGGATAACAACAGAAAAAGATAGGCTGAGAATAATTTCAGATTATCATATGACCCCTTCGGGAGGACATATAGGCCAGTACAGACTGTACCAGAAAATAAGGGAAAAATATAAATGGAAAAATATGAAAGATGATATCAAGAAATACGTACGAAATTGTAAAGCATGCATAGTTAATAAGACGACTAGACATACTAAAGAAAAAACAGTTGTAACTACAACACCGACAAAACCATTTAACATAATTTCAATCGACACAGTAGGACCTCTAACAAAAACTAACAAAAACAACAGGTATGCAATAACCATACAATGTGACTTAACGAAATATATCGTAGTAATACCTATCCATAACAAAGAAGCAAACACTATAGCCAAGGCATTGGTAGAAAACTTCATCCTTACATTCGGAACATTTATAGAATTAAAATCAGATCAAGGACTAGAATATAACAATGAAATATTACACAAAATCTCAGAAATTTTAAAAATCAAACAAACTTTTAGCACAGCTTACCACCCGCAGACAATAGGATCATTAGAGAGAAATCATAGATGTCTAAACGAATACCTAAGAAGCTATACAAACGAACATCATGATGACTGGGACGATTGGACAAAATTTTACGAATTTGTTTACAATACAACAGAACACTCAGACACAAACTACACACCATACGAACTAGTATTTGGTAGAAAAGCGAATTTACCACAAGATATATTTAAAACAAAAATTGAACCAGTTTATAATATTGACCAATATTATTTCGAAATGAAATATAAACTCCAAAAATCAAACGAAATTGCCAGAGAAAATTTGATAAAAGCAAAAATTAAAAGACAGCAAACCTTAAATAAAGATACAGTACCACTTATTATAAACTTAGGAGATCAGGTATATTTGGAAAATGAAAATAGGAAAAAATTAGATCCAGTCTACATTGGACCTTTCACAGTAGTAAGTGACCAAGGGCCTAATTGCGTAATACAAAATAATACAACAAAGAAAATCTCTACAGTACACAAAAATAGATTAATTAAGTACACAGGAGAATAACTTCAATCATTGTAATTCATTACGTTATTCTATTAAAGGGGGGAGGTGTAGCATGCACATGCACATGCTATACTGTTTTCAATCAGTTCACACACATTTCTTATTACACTTAATAAACACAAAATTGTCAACACAACACAACACACAAAAAGACCAAATTCCAACCACTCAAGATACCAACACAACCCAAACCACATAAATAACCTTACGTCAGGAATTGTAAGTCAGCAGAAAAACCCTTATCCAAAAACACTTAAAACACACAAGCGACACACAACCCCGGAGGTGCGAAAAAACCTTACCCAGCACAAAACGCTTCAAGTGGGTAAAGCGTAAAAACACAGCATTGCATAAT
The DNA here is from genome assembly GCF_943734735.2 of Anopheles gambiae. NCBI lineage: Eukaryota > Metazoa > Arthropoda > Insecta > Diptera > Culicidae > Anopheles > Anopheles gambiae. The sequence continues at coordinate 1,630,203 of NW_026902553.1, read as the reverse complement.
AGCAACCAACAGTTAATAAATAATGAAATAGGAGACACCGTACCTCGTGTGTACAAACAGAACCGTAAGCGTAGGAAACAAAACACCGCGTAAGCGTCAGAACCCAGAACTGACCTTACATAATAAGCACAACCATATGTAAACACAAAACTTGACATTCAGCATAATTGACACAAAATAGAAAGTAAAGTAAAACCAAATCTAACTAAAAGGAAATGAATCGTATAAATAAAGATGTAAGATGAGACCGAGGGCTGCTCAGTTACACACAGTACGCACAGTGACACGGTTCAGTGGAGCCGTTCAAGTCTTATCGTAATTCGCACAAACAACACAAATATGTTAAATTAATTCATCGTGTCCACTCGTTACCTGGAGCCCTGATGGCTCCCAGTGATCATCCGAAACTAATGCTTTGTTTTTTGACGAATTGACCTCGCGAGTGATGTTTAATCCTTCTGCACCGCTGCTCTAACAATTGCAACCTGATACAGAATATTACATGGCGACCGTGACTTTTAAACTGCAATCTTCGGATGTGCAAAAAAAAAAGTGACGAATGAAACCTCAAACACGGACAAAAAGTGCAAAGTGGAAACGTTTTATAAAAATCGCAAGTGCTTCTGAAATGACTTGGAAAGTGATTAATTACCAACAATAGTGAACTACGAGTGAAAACCAATCATTTTCAAAATGGGAGGCAAGGCTGCAAAACCTGAAACAAATATAAAAGGAGACCATGATCTCACAATAGTTCAAACTCAGAATATTCATACAGAATATCATCTGACTCAGGATTTAAAACTAAACATTATTTTAGGGCTGCTAATCACCCTGTGCATTGTTAAAATAGCGAAAACTTGTTACAAACACCTTCGTAACCAAGCGCAAAAACACGCTTTAAAAGTGCTTACGCTACCAAAGTAGCAACGTTAACATTGAATCGAGAACAGTGAATGAATGATATACGAAAACGGTGATATGCTATTTGACCCACAAAAATAGGTAAAGGCTGTGGGAAAGTACCGTAAGCTCACCAATGCAGCTATTGACCGCGATTATGAAAAACAATTATGCGCGTATGAGAACCTACCTCAACGTGTAAAAACACTGTGACCAGCGGTATGGTTTGGAACAGCCGTTCCCAACGCGGAAGACGAGAAGAATAAGGCAAGAATGGACGGTTGCTCACTGTCGGACAGACAGGTGAAAGAAGAGATCCCTGGGCCAAGGGACAGCAGTTCACCGAGCACCGGGAACAACGCAGCACCGTGAGCAGCAACAACAACAAATGTATTTAAAAAGGTACCGTACACATGCAATTTTTACGGATGAAGCTGCATAAATATGCAAAAGCTTTTAGAAAAAATAGAAATACTAGATAGGACGTATGATCAGGTTAGACAGCTAAACAAATGCTATAGGCTCTGCGCGTTATCCACACTAAGAAATAACACTAAGGAATTATATTGTAATATGTTTGATGACTGTTACGGTCGTCATGTGGTATGTTTTGAGATAGTCCCGGTATGTTCGATTTTGGGACGGTTGCCATGTAGTAACTTTGAACTCGCGTTGGTCAGGGTGGCCTTCGTCATCGTTTGCCGAATTAAGTAGAACTGAGGTGGATACTGCTTCAAAGCGGACGTTCGACACTTGATCGTCCAGGCGATCATAGAAACCTTTAGGAGGTTTCCCTTACTGGAAACGTTGGAGTTTAGAGGCCTTACCTTGGGCAGGGGGACATATCTAAACTCTTTAAATGAGAACTCGATAGATGTAGGATGGGCATAGTCCTATCCTGACAGTCCGAACGAATCTGACCTGCCATGATCGGAGTTGGTTTTATTTATACTCAAATGAAGTTAAGGGTTTCTCACATTTGGTTCCGGGTTGTATGTTGGAAAGTTATTGTTTTCACTAAGCTAGTTACGTTTGTCTTTTGTTGACAAGAACGATGGTTCTTGTCACTAAGTTCCTGTTTTGGGTTATAATGCATAAACTGTTCCTGCTTATGTTGTACGTTTCGGTTGGTTCTGTTAAGTGTGTCACAATTGTTTATGTTGTACGTTTCGGTTGGTTCTGTTAAGTGTGTCACAATTGTTTTTATATGAACGGTGTGGCCTGAGCTCTTCCGGGTGTGTATGGTATGATCTGATTTACTGAGTGTGTTATAATGAATGTGTTACAATGGTGTGATCTGGCTTTCCAATGTGTGTTACTATGTGTCTATGGCTGATAGTGTGTATTACAATATGTTCTGTATAGCAGATATGCTACACCTCCCCCCTTTAATAGAATAACGTAAATAATGAAATTGTTTGAAGTTATTCTTTTCATTTAATTAAACTGATTTTTTTTTGCTATGCTTTTTTTTTTTGGTTTAGTAATAAAATCATTTCTTATCTCTTAAGGTGGGTAATATTTTATGTAAATAGATCTATTGTTTAGAGATAAAGAATTGGGAATATTTAATTTTCCTATAAAATATTTAGATTTTCCTATAATTTGTTTGTTAGGTTCACATCTAGAGTTTTCTGATTTTATAGATATTATGACTTTTAGCATGGAGATAACATTATGAAATTTTACTAGGAGCTCTTTTAGATACTTTTCGTAAGCAATAGTTCTTCTTGGTTCTTTTACGTTTACTTCACATAATGTGGAATAATTCATTTTTTTAGCCTTTTTATCCTGGCAATATAATTCATTGTTTGATTCATTTATATAATTCTTCTTTGATTTGATGCTACGTTTTCTTCTCTTTAGATGATTTAGCTCAGTTGTATCATTTTTGTTGCAAGAAATCTCATCATTTATTTCCATTTTGTCTAGCAGTAATAAACTATCTGTCACTTGTTCTTCAACAATATTTTTCTCATTGTCATTACTTGTTGTAATCATTTGTATATGTTGTTTGTTTTCATGTTTATAATCATGTTTAGTATCATTTTCATATTCTTTTGTTAAGTTATTATTTTCTTTAATTATTCTTTCAGAGTCGTCTCTTGACTTATTCATATCATTAATTGTTTCATCATTCAATGCATTTCTTCTTGTTGATCTATCTTCAAGTTTTCTGTTTAAATAGTTCGTTTTGCTTTTAATATTTTTATAATCTTTTTGAGTTCGATCGTTCATTTGAATAGTATCTGTATAGTCTTCGTAATTTAGATTATTGAATTGTGTATGATTGTTTTGTTCTGTTCTTACATAACAGCATTGGATTTTATTGGAATTGTTCTGACTACTGTTTTTATAGTTGTATTCGCGATTATTGTATCCTTGGTTAATTTGACTCATACTACTACAATCGCTTAACTGATGGTGGCGTTTATAGAAACTGAAATTGTTATTATTTCTATAACTGAATTTGTTGGATGGTGTTTTAGTTGTTATTGATTGATTAAAATTTGGGTAAATTTGATAATTAACTTGGGTATCTTTGTGTTGAAAATCCCTATTGTTGTTTCTGTTGTTGTTCTGTGCATATCTTACGGGTGGGAACCTGGGTAGGTTTTGTGCCTGAAATCTATTATTATTTTGGAATTTGTTGAAATTATTCCTTCCTTGGTAGTTGTTTCCATACTCTCTATTGTTCCTGTTAGCGTTTGCATATAGGATCTTTATACGATCATTATTTCCCTTTTTCATTCTGTCTTCTAGCTCCAACTCTACTGCTCGCTCTATTGCTTCATGCAAGGTTTCGAATTTACTCGATCTCATTATAATTTTGGTCTCGAAATTTTTGAGTCCATAACTCAATGCACTGATTCCTGATTTAGTTGCCTTTTTTCTTGCTACTTCTGGCGCTATCTCTTCTGCAATGTATGCTTCTTCTAGTTGTTGCGTTAATTTTTCAATAACGCTTCCAAAATCTTCTATCCTTCCAATCTGTTTAGTATTGTCCATTTTCAATACTAAGATCTCTGGTGTTACCTTTATGCTGCACCTGTCTTGTAATTTGCTAATTATATCTTCGATTGAGGTTGGGTTTTCCCCTACGACAATTCGCGCTTTTCCTGTAAGACGTCCTAATACCAGTTCTATTATTGTTTCTTTATTTTCCGGATTTACTATTTTCTTTAGTACGTTTAAATTTGACACCATACTTTTCAAATCCTTCTCATTACCATCATACTTTGATATGAGAGAAGTGGTGATTTCAATTAATTCCATAATGTCAGCCATTTTGTCTGGTTTAGTTTCTATTGTTAGTCAAATTGCCTAAAGAGGCAGAGCCTACATTTGTTCAGCTGTTTCACCTGATCATAATTTATGTCTGATTCTTCTATTTTCTCTAACAATTTTTGCATCGTTCAATTTGTTATTGTTAGTATTGTCACAGTCTATAGACAATTTAAGTAAATTCCTAGCCTGTTTTTGCTACTTTATGCAGTCTGATCAGTAAAATTTCGTATTTACGGTACCTTTTTTTAAATACATAGCATGTATCTTTGTTGTTGCTGCTCATGATGATGCCTCGTTACCGGTGCCTGGTGTTTAATTGGTGCTTGGTGTTTACTCGATGTCTGATAAGAATTTCTACGATGTCATCAGTCGTCACTCGACGTCTTGTCGAGGTTGGGACCCTATGTCCATTCGCGCATGCCAATCCATATTGGGCAGTGAACTCGCCTTGTCTTTTCGTCTTCCACGTTGGGAACGGTTGTTCCATTCAATCACACTGGTTACATCTCGTATACCGTAGTCTCGCCATTCATTCTATCACCTTTCAGATGAACATCACTTCTGCTTATGGTTTCACAGCGCTGGTGACATCGTTATTTCCGCTTACGTTGGTTTGGGTTCGTTGCGTTATTAATCACTTCAAGATTGTTCTAGTTTGCAAACTGATCACTTAAGGGTTTATTTATAATGTTGTTGCATTTTTGCACGTTGAGGAAGGTTGTCACAACACTTTTTTTTGCATAATTGCTGTACATCACTTTTTTTTTCGCCCTTCAAACGGTTCACCACTTATATTTTCGCTGAGTTATCATTTTGTACACCACACTGTACTTGCTTTTGATCGCTCATTCATAGCTATTGTTTTTTTTTTTATATATGGGTCACTTGTGCCAGCTGCGTTGTTCAATACAAATTTGCACATTTGACACTTTTTTCCGCCGTATACCGGTTATGGTCAAAACGCACTTTTTTTTTTACACTATTTGATGCGTTAGCACGACACTGCTGTACGTTACCGTTGTACGTATCACAAATAATTTGTTTACACTTCTGCCCGTCGATTGCAGATTAAGGTCACGGTCGCCATGTAATATGTTTGATGACTGTTACGGTCGTCATGTGGTATGTTTTGAGATAGTCCCGGTATGTTCGATTTTGGGACGGTTGCCATGTAGTAACTTTGAACTCGCGTTGGTCAGGGTGGCCTTCGTCATCGTTTGCCGAATTAAGTAGAACTGAGGTGGATACTGCTTCAAAGCGGACGTTCGACACTTGATCGTCCAGGCGATCATAGAAACCTTTAGGAGGTTTCCCTTACTGGAAACGTTGGAGTTTAGAGGCCTTACCTTGGGCAGGGGGACATATCTAAACTCTTTAAATGAGAACTCGATAGATGTAGGATGGGCATAGTCCTATCCTGACAGTCCGAACGAATCTGACCTGCCATGATCGGAGTTGGTTTTATTTATACTCAAATGAAGTTAAGGGTTTCTCACATTTGGTTCCGGGTTGTATGTTGGAAAGTTATTGTTTTCACTAAGCTAGTTACGTTTGTCTTTTGTTGACAAGAACGATGGTTCTTGTCACTAAGTTCCTGTTTTGGGTTATAATGCATAAACTGTTCCTGCTTATGTTGTACGTTTCGGTTGGTTCTGTTAAGTGTGTCACAATTGTTTATGTTGTACGTTTCGGTTGGTTCTGTTAAGTGTGTCACAATTGTTTTTATATGAACGGTGTGGCCTGAGCTCTTCCGGGTGTGTATGGTATGATCTGATTTACTGAGTGTGTTATAATGAATGTGTTACAATGGTGTGATCTGGCTTTCCAATGTGTGTTACTATGTGTCTATGGCTGATAGTGTGTATTACAATATGTTCTGTATAGCAGATATGCTACAATATGACGAAATACAAGAGCTTCTACGAAAGCACGAATCATCCATTAAAGACGAAATATTAACAACCTTAGTTAAAAAAAGTAGACACCTATATTACGAAATAAATAAGTGCATTAAAATACATTTCGAAAGACATCCAGATTCAACAATTAAATACAATTAAATACAACATTATCAGAAAACCAGTTCGACATAACGATAGAAACTAAATCTGACAAAATGGCTGACATTATAGAACTAATTAAAATCACCACTTCTCTCATATCAAAGTATGATGGTAATGAGAAAGATTTAAAAGGTGTGGTGTCAAATTTAAATGTATTAAAGAAAATAGTGAAGCCGGAGAATAGGGAAACAATAATAGAGCTAGTATTAGGACGTCTGACAGGTAAAGCGCGAATTGTTGTAGGAGAAGCCCCAAACTCAATAGAAGATATTGTTAACAAACTACAAGATAGATGCAGCATAAAGGTAACACCAGAAATAGTAGTATCCAAAATGGATAATACGAAACAGACAGGAACAATAGAAGATTTCGGATGCATTATAGAAAAACTAACGCAGCAACTTGAAGAAGCATACATAGCGGAAGAAATAACACCAGAAGTAGCCAGGAAAAAAGCAACTAAGTCTGGAATTAGCGCATTGAGTTATGGACTTAAGGATGGCGAAACCAAAATAATAATGAGATCAAGCAAATTCGAAACCCTGCATGAAGCAATAGAACAAGCAGTAAAATTGGAACTAGAAAACAGAACGAAAAAAGGAAAGAATGAACAGACAAAAATTTTATATTCAAACGCTACTAGGAACAATAGAGGGTATGGTAACAACTACCAGGGAAGGAACAATTACAATAGATTCTCAAATAATAATAATAATAGGTATCAGACACAAAACCCACCCAGGTTCCCACCCGCAAGATATGGACATAACAATAACCGAAACAATAATAACTACAGAAATAACAACTTTAACAACACTAGAAATCAGCACGCAAATCGACAAAATAATTCCAACAGAAATCAGTACGTACAATCCAATCAGAGAAATAATAGCAATTTGCAAAATAATCGAGCGCCTATTCATAACACAGTAACAGCCGAAGAACAGAATAATTTTTTAGGGCAACCTCAAGCATCGGAAAATACCCAATACTAACCATAAATCCTGATGCAGATAATTTTGTTAAAGTAAAAATAGAAATTACAAAGGAAATCTATAGCACACTCATCATAGATACCGGAGCAACCGTATCCGTACTTAAAGCTAGTAAATTAAAACCAGGTTGTAAAATCAATACATCAAAAAAATTAACCTTGATAAGCTCTAGTGATCATGAATCAGAGACTTTAGGTACTGCTATGACAACAATTCACTTTGGCGATTATTCCATTATGCACGAATTTCATATAATAGAAGATGTAGAATCCATTTTTTCCGACGGACTATTAGGAAAAGACTTTATAAAGCACAGATGTATTGTTGATTATGTTAATTGGATGATATACTTCTCATCTGATAACGGATTGATTTCACACCCAATAGAAGACAATGTAAACGGAAATTATATTTTACCAAAACGAAGTGAAGTAGTACGAAAAATAAGTATACCAAACTTGACAGAAGATTCAATCATCTTATCACAAGAAATCCAACCAGGGGTATTTTGCGGAAACACAATAGTCTCAAAACGTAATCAGTATATCAAATTCATTAATACCACAGATAAAGATGTTTCTTTTAACATAAAATCTTATACACCAGAAGTTGAACCATTAAGAGAGTATGAGCAATTACAGAAGAAACTTGACACATCTAAGGAACGAATTCAGAAAATTCATAACAAAATCCATATAGAAAATATTCCACAAATAGCAAGAGAAGAGTTAGAAAATCTTATCACAAAATTCTCGGATATATTTTGTTTAGAAGATGAACCGGTCTCTACTAACAATTTTTATACCCAGGAAATTTCATTAAAAGATAATATTCCTTCTTATATACCAAATTATAAACAAATACATTCACAAACAGAGGAAATGCAATCACAGGTAGAAAAGATGTTGAAAAATAACATTATAGAACATTCTGTTTCATCATATAATTCACCGATACTATTAGTACCGAAGAAGTCAGGTGAAGGAAAAAAGAAATGGCGTTTAGTAGTGGATTTTCGGCAATTGAACAAGAAAATTTTACCAGACAAATTCCCTTTACCTCGCATAGACACGATACTAGATCAGCTAGGAAGAGCCAAATATTTCAGCACATTGGATTTGATGTCAGGGTTTCATCAAATCAAACTTGATAAAAATTCGAGAAAATACACAGCTTTTTCGACACCTACAGGCCACTATCAGTTTACAAGAATGCCATTTGGACTCAACATTAGCCCAAACAGCTTTCAAAGAATGATGGCTATCGCTATGGCTGGTTTAACACCAGAGCTAGCATTTGTATATATAGATGATATTATAGTTACTGGATGCAGTGCACGGCATCATATCAGTAATTTAGGTAAAGTTTTTGATAGGCTAAGAAAATATAACCTTAAACTAAATGCAGAAAAATGTTGTTTCTTCAAAACAGAAGTAACGTACTTAGGTCATAAAATAACAGATAAAGGAATTTATCCGGACGACGTGAAGTTTGACACAATTAAAAAATTCCCGATTCCTACTAATGCTGATGAAGCAAGACGTTTTGTCGCATTTTGTAATTATTATCGTAAATTTGTACAGAATTTTGCTAAGATAGCTAAACCTATTAATAATTTGATTAAGAAAGACGTTAAGTTTGCATGGACTTCAGAATGTCAAGCAGCTTTTGATACATTGAAACAAAGCTTACTCTCACCCACAATTTTACAATATCCAGATTTTAAAAAACAATTCATTATTACGACAGATGCATCGGATATGGCATGTGGTGCAGTGTTATCACAAATAACAGATGGAAACGATTTGCCAGTCGCATTTGCGAGTAAAAGTTTTACACCAGGGGAAAAGAATAAGCCAATTATCGAGAAAGAGCTTACAGCTATACATTGGGCAATTAATTATTTTAAACCTTATGTATATGGACAAAAATTTATAGTTAGAACAGATCATAGACCATTAGCATACTTATTTGGTATGAAAAATCCTACTTCTAAGCTTACTAGAATGAGACTAGATTTAGAAGAATTTGACTTTGAAATAGAATATTTAGCAGGTAAAGCTAATGTTGCAGCAGACGCACTATCAAGAATAATCCTTAACTCAGATGACCTAAAAGCATCAATACCAAAATCCAAAACGATTATAATGGTTAATACAAGAGCCATGGTTAAGAAAAATAACGAGAAAACTGATATAAACAAAGACGAACCAATCGCAACAACAGGGACTGATCACCCCGCGATGTGGAAAACAGATAGACCTTTAGAAGTGAGAAAGGTACTAAAAATAGGTACGCAGAGAATTAAGAACAACGTTGAATTCATAATATACAACCATTCATACAGTAAAGCACTAGGAAAATTTCTTTTGAGAAATGATGTAAATGGAAGTCAAGCATTAGAGTTTGCTCTTCTAGAAATGTGCAAAATCGCGAAACAATATGGAAGAAATAAGCTAGCATGGTCAGAAGAAGATCATTTATTCGAAGAATATTCCCAACAAACTATTAAGGAAATAGCCAACAGAGCCATTACCAAGTTTGAAATAATCCTGTTTACTCCAACTAGATGGATAACAACAGAAAAAGATAGGCTGAGAATAATTTCAGATTATCATATGACCCCTTCGGGAGGACATATAGGCCAGTACAGACTGTACCAGAAAATAAGGGAAAAATATAAATGGAAAAATATGAAAGATGATATCAAGAAATACGTACGAAATTGTAAAGCATGCATAGTTAATAAGACGACTAGACATACTAAAGAAAAAACAGTTGTAACTACAACACCGACAAAACCATTTAACATAATTTCAATCGACACAGTAGGACCTCTAACAAAAACTAACAAAAACAACAGGTATGCAATAACCATACAATGTGACTTAACGAAATATATCGTAGTAATACCTATCCATAACAAAGAAGCAAACACTATAGCCAAGGCATTGGTAGAAAACTTCATCCTTACATTCGGAACATTTATAGAATTAAAATCAGATCAAGGACTAGAATATAACAATGAAATATTACACAAAATCTCAGAAATTTTAAAAATCAAACAAACTTTTAGCACAGCTTACCACCCGCAGACAATAGGATCATTAGAGAGAAATCATAGATGTCTAAACGAATACCTAAGAAGCTATACAAACGAACATCATGATGACTGGGACGATTGGACAAAATTTTACGAATTTGTTTACAATACAACAGAACACTCAGACACAAACTACACACCATACGAACTAGTATTTGGTAGAAAAGCGAATTTACCACAAGATATATTTAAAACAAAAATTGAACCAGTTTATAATATTGACCAATATTATTTCGAAATGAAATATAAACTCCAAAAATCAAACGAAATTGCCAGAGAAAATTTGATAAAAGCAAAAATTAAAAGACAGCAAACCTTAAATAAAGATACAGTACCACTTATTATAAACTTAGGAGATCAGGTATATTTGGAAAATGAAAATAGGAAAAAATTAGATCCAGTCTACATTGGACCTTTCACAGTAGTAAGTGACCAAGGGCCTAATTGCGTAATACAAAATAATACAACAAAGAAAATCTCTACAGTACACAAAAATAGATTAATTAAGTACACAGGAGAATAACTTCAATCATTGTAATTCATTACGTTATTCTATTAAAGGGGGGAGGTGTAGCATGCACATGCACATGCTATACTGTTTTCAATCAGTTCACACACATTTCTTATTACACTTAATAAACACAAAATTGTCAACACAACACAACACACAAAAAGACCAAATTCCAACCACTCAAGATACCAACACAACCCAAACCACATAAATAACCTTACGTCAGGAATTGTAAGTCAGCAGAAAAACCCTTATCCAAAAACACTTAAAACACACAAGCGACACACAACCCCGGAGGTGCGAAAAAACCTTACCCAGCACAAAACGCTTCAAGTGGGTAAAGCGTAAAAACACAGCATTGCATAATAGCAACCAACAGTTAATAAATAATGAAATAGGAGACACCGTACCTCGTGTGTACAAACAGAACCGTAAGCGTAGGAAACAAAACACCGCGTAAGCGTCAGAACCCAGAACTGACCTTACATAATAAGCACAACCATATGTAAACACAAAACTTGACATTCAGCATAATTGACACAAAATAGAAAGTAAAGTAAAACCAAATCTAACTAAAAGGAAATGAATCGTATAAATAAAGATGTAAGATGAGACCGAGGGCTGCTCAGTTACACACAGTACGCACAGTGACACGGTTCAGTGGAGCCGTTCAAGTCTTATCGTAATTCGCACAAACAACACAAATATGTTAAATTAATTCATCGTGTCCACTCGTTACCTGGAGCCCTGATGGCTCCCAGTGATCATCCGAAACTAATGCTTTATTTTTTGACGAATTGACCTCGCGAGTGATAATTAATCCTTCTGCACCGCTGCTCTAACAATTGCAACCTGATACAGAATATTACAGTGCTAGTGTGTATGTCTGCTCATGAATAATAGTGTACCACTCCGGATACAAACTGCATATCATTGAGTGTGTATTCTGTGCGCGCCATATTCAAACTAAGAAGCGGCGCATAGTGCTAGTGTGTATGTGTGCTCATGAATAATTGTGTACCACTCCGGATACAAACCGCATATCATTCAGTGTGTATTCTGTGCGCGCCAAATGAAAACCAATAAGCGGCGCGTAGTGCCAGTGTGAGTGTGCCCATGAATAATAGTGTACCACTCCGGATACAAACCGCATATCATTAAGTGTGTATTCTGTGCGCGCCTTATTGGAAATTACAAGCAGCGCGTAGTGTAAGTGTGCGTGTGTGTGCTCATAAATATTAGTGTACCGCTCCGGATACAAACCGCATATCATTAAGTGTGTATTCTGTGCGCGTCATATTGAAAATTATAAGCGGCGCGTAGTGCCAGTATGTATGTGTGCTCATGAATAATTGTGTACCACTCCGGATACAAACCGCATATCATTTAGTGTGTATTCTGTGCGCGCCATATTCAAACTAATAAGCGGCGCATAGTGCCAGTGTGTATGTGTGCTCATGAATAATTGTGTACCACTCCGGATACAAACCGCATATCATTTAGTGTGTATTCTGTGCGCGCCATATTCAAACTAAGAAGCGGCGCATAGTGCTAGTGTGTATGCGTGCTCATGAATAATTGTGTACCACTCCGGATACAAACTGCATATCATTAAGTGTGTATTCTGTGCGCGCCATATTCAAACTAATAAGCGGCGCATAGTGCTAGTGTGTATGTGTGCTCATGAATAATAGTGTACCACTCCGGATACAAACTGCATATCATTAAGTGTGTATTCTGTGCGCGCCATATTCAAACTAATAAGCGGCGCATAGTGCTAGTGTGTATGTGTGCTAATGAATAATAGTGTACCACTCCGGATACAAACCGCATATCATTCAGTGTGTATTCTGTACGCGCCATTTTCAAACCAATAAGCGGCGCGTAGTGCCAGTGTGTGAATGTGTGCTCATAAATATTTGTGTACCACTCCGGATACAAACTGCATATCATTAAGTGTGTATTCTGTGCACACCATATTCAACTAATAAGCGGCGCGTAGTGCCAGTGTGTGTGTGTGCTCATGAATATTAGTGTACCACTCTGGATACAAACCGCATATCATTCAGTGTGTATTCTGTGCGCGCCATATTCAAACTAATAAGCGGCGCGTAGTGCCAGTGTGTGTATGTGTGCTCATGAATAATTGTGTACCACTCCGGATACAAACTGCATATCATTAAGTGTGTATTCTGTGCGCGTCATATTGAAAATTATAAGCAGCGCGTAGTGTAAGTGTGCGTGTGTGTGCTCATAAATAAAAGTGTACCACTCCGGATACAAACCGCATATCATTAAGTGTGTATTCTGTGCGCGCCATATTCAAACTTATAAGCGGCCCGTAGCGCTAGTGTGTATGTGTGCTCATAAATATTAGTGTACCACTCCGGATACAAACCGCATATCATTCAGTGTGTATTCTGTGCACGCCATATTCAAACCAATAAGCGGCGCGTAGTGCCAGTGTGTGAATGTGTGCTCATAAATATTTGTGTACCACTCCGGATACAAACTGCATATCATTAAGTGTGTATTCTGTGCACGCCATATTCAAACTAATAAGCGGCGCGTAGTGCCAGTGTGTGTGTGTGCTCATAAATATTAGTGTACCACTCCGGATACAAACCGCATATCATTCATTGTGTATTCTGTGCACGCCATATTCAAACTAATAAGCGGCGCGTAGCGCTAGTGTGTATGTGTACTCAGAAAAATTAGTGTACCACTCCGGATACAAACTGCATTTCATTAAGTGTGTATTCTGTGCACGCCATATTCAAACTTATAAGCTGCGCGTAGTGCCAGTGTGAATGTGTGCTCATGAATAAAAGTGTACCACTCCGGATACAAACCGCATATCATTCAGTGTGTATTCTGTGCGTGTCATATTGAAAATTATAAGCAGCGCGTAGTGTAAGTGTGCGTGCGTGTGCTCATAAATAATTGTGTACCACTCCGGATACAAACCGCATATCATTAAGTGTGTATTCTGTGCGCGCCAAATTAAAACCAATAAGCGGCGCGTAGTGCCAGTGTGTGTATGTGTGCTCATGTATATTAGTGTACCACTCCGGATACAAACCGCATATCATTCAGTGTGTATTCTGTGCACGCTATATTCAAACCAATAAGCGGCGCGTAGTGCCAGTGTGTGTGTGTGCCCATAAATATTTGTGTACCACTCCGGATACAAACCGCATATCATTAAGTGTGTATTCTGTGCACGCCATATTCAAACTAATCAGCGGCGCGTAGTGCCAGTGTGTGTGTGCTCATGAATAATAGTGTACCACTCCGGATACAAACCGCATATCATTAAGTGTGTATTCTGTGCGCGCCATATTCAAACTAATAAGCGGCGCGTAGTGCCAGTGTGTATGTATGCTCATGAATAATTGTGTACCACTCCGGATACAAACCGCATATCATTAAGTGTGTATTCTGTGCACGCCATATTCAAACTTATAAGCGGCGCGTAGTGCCAGTGTGTGTGTGCTCATAAATATTTGTGTACCACTCCGGATACAAACCGCATATCATTCAGTGTGTATTCTGTGCACGCCATATTCAAACCAATAAGCGGCGCGTAGTGCCAGTGTGTGTGTGCTCATGAATAATAGTGTACCACTCCGGATACAAACCGCATATCATTCAGTGTGTATTCTGTGCGCGCCATATTCAAACCAATAAGCGGCGCATAGTGCCAGTGTGTGTGTGTATTTATAAATATTAGTGTACCACTCCGGATACAAACCGCATATCATTCAGTGTGTATTCTGTGCGCGCCATATTCAAACTTATAAGTGGCGCGTAGCTCTTGTGTGTATGTGTACTCATAAATTTTAGTGTACCACTCTGGATACAAACCGCATATCATTAAGTGTGTATTCTGTGCGCGCCATATTCAAACTAATAAGCGGCGCATAGTGCCAGTGTGTGTATGTGTGCTCATGAATAATAGTGTACCACTCCGGATACAAACTGCATATCATTAAGTGTGTATTATGTGCGCGCCATATTCAAACTAATAAGCGGCGCGTAGTGCCAGTGTGTGTATGTGTGCTCATGTATATTAGTGTACCACTCCGGATACAAACTGCATAAAATTAAGTGTGTATTCTGTGTGCGCCATATTCAAACTAATAAGCAGCGCATAGTGCCAGTGTGTGTGTGCTCATGAATAATAGTGTACCACTCCGGATACAAACCGCATATCATTCAGTGTGTATTCTGTGCGCGCCATATTCAAACCAATAAGCGGCGCATAGTGCCAGTGTGTGTGTGTATTTATAAATATTAGTGTACCACTCCGGATACAAACCGCATATCATTCAGTGTGTATTCTGTGCGCGCCATATTCAAACTTATAAGTGGCGCGTAGCTCTTGTGTGTATGTGTACTCATAAATTTTAGTGTACCACTCTGGATACAAACCGCATATCATTAAGTGTGTATTCTGTGCGCGCCATATTCAAACTAATTAGCGGCGCATAGTGCCAGTGTGTGTGTGTGTGCTCATAAATAATAGTGTACCACTCCGGATACAAACCGCATATCATTCAGTGTGTATTCTGTGCACGCCATATTCAAACCAATAAGCGGCGCGTAGTGCCAGTGTGTGTGTGCTCATGAATAATAGTGTACCACTCCGGATACAAACCGCATATCATTCAGTGTGTATTCTGTGCGCGCCATATTCAAACCAATAAGCGGCGCGTAGTGCCAGTGTGTGTGTGTACTCATAAATATTAGTGTACCACTCCGGATACAAACCGCATATCATTCAGTGTGTATTCTGTGCGCGCCATATTCAAACTTATAAGTGGCGCGTAGCTCTTGTGTGTATGTGTACTCATAAATTTTAGTGTACCACTCTGGATACAAACCGCATATCATTAAGTGTGTATTCTGTGCGCGCCATATTCAAACTAATTAGCGGCGCATAGTGCCAGTGTGTGTGTGTGTGCTCATAAATAATAGTGTACCACTCCGGATACAAACCGCATATCATTCAGTGTGTATTCTGTGCACGCCATATTCAAACCAATAAGCGGCGCGTAGTGCCAGTGTGTGTGTGCTCATGAATAATAGTGTACCACTCCGGATACAAACCGCATATCATTCAGTGTGTATTCTGTGCGCGCCATATTCAAACCAATAAGCGGCGCGTAGTGCCAGTGTGTGTGTGTACTCATAAATATTAGTGTACCACTCCGGATACAAACCGCATATCATTAAGTGTGTATTCTGTGCGCGCCATATTCAAACTAATAAGCGGCGCATAGTGCCAGTGTGTGTATGTGTGCTCATGAATAATAGTGTACCACTCCGGATACAAACTGCATATCATTAAGTGTGTATTCTGTGCGCGCCAAATTCAAACTTACAAGCGGCGCGTAGCGCTAGTGGGTATGTGTGCTCATAAATAATAGTGTACCACTCCGGATACAAACCGCCTATCATTAAGTGTGTATTCTGTGCGCGCCATATTCAAACTAATAAGCGGCGCGTAGTGCCAGTGTGTGTGTGTGTGTATGCTCATGAATGATAGTGTACCACTCCGGATACAAACCGCATATCATTCAGTGTATATTCTGTGCACGCCATATTCAAACCAATAAGCGGCGCGTAGTGCCAGTGTGTGTGTGTGCTCATAAATAATAGTGTACCACTCCGGATACAAACCGCATATCATTAAGTGTGTATTCTGTGCGCGCCATATTCAAACTAATAAGCGGCACGTAGTGCCAGTGTGTGTGTGTGCTCATGAATAATAGTGTACTACTCCGGATACAAACCGCATATCATTAAGTGTGTATTCTGTGCGCGCCAAATTCAAACTAATAAGCGGCGCGTAGTGCCAGTGTGTGTATGTGTGCTCATGTATATTAGTGTACCACTCCGGATACAAACCGCATATCATCAAGTGTGTATTCTGTGCAAGCCATATTCAAACTTACAAGCGACGCGTAGCGCTAGTGTGTATGTGTGCTCATAAATATTAGTGTACCACTCCGGATACAAACCGCATATCATTCAGTGTGTATTCTGTGCGCGCCATATTCAAACCAATAAGCGGCGCGTAGTGCCAGTGTGTGTGTGTACTCATAAATATTAGTGTACCACTCCGGATACAAACCGCATATCATTAAGTGTGTATTCTGTGCGCGCCATATTCAAACTAATAAGCGGCGCGTAGTGCCAGTGTGTGTATGTGTGCTCATGTATATTAGTGTACCACTCCGGATACAAACTGCATGAAATTAAGTGTGTATTCTGTGTGCGCCATATTGAAACTTATAAGCAGCGCGTAGTGCCAGTGTGTGTGTGTGCTCATAAATAATAGTGTACCACTGCGGATACAAACTGCATATAATTAAGTGTGTATTCTGTGAGCGCTATATTCAAACTAATAAGCGGCGCGTAGTGCCAGTGTGTGTATGTGTGCTCATGTATATTAGTGTATCACTCCGGATACAAACTGCATATCATTAAGTGTGTATTATGTGCGCGCCATATTCAAACTTATAAGCGGCGCGTAGTGCCAGTGTGTGTGTGCTCATGAATAATAGTGTACCACTCCGGATACAAACCGCATATAATTAAGTGTGTATTCTGTGCGCGCTATATTCAAACTAATAAGCGGCGCGTAGTGCCAGTGTGTGTGTGTGCTCATGAATATTAGTGTACCACTCTGGATACAAACCGCATATCATTCAGTGTGTATTCTGTGCGCGCCATATTCAAACTAAGAAGCGGCGCATAGTGCTAGTGTGTATGTGTGCTCATGAATAATTGTGTACCACTCCGGATACAAACCGCATATCATTCATTGTGTATTCTGTGCACGCCATATTCAAACTAATAAGCGGCGCGTAGTGCCAGTGTGTGTATGTGTGCTCATGTATATTAGTGTATCACTCCGGATACAAACTGCATATCATTAAGTGTGTATTCTGTGCGCGCCATATTCAAACTAATAAGCGGCGCGTAGTGCCAGTGTGTGTGTGTGCTCATAAATATTGGTGTACCACTCCGGATATAAACCGCATATCATTCATTGTGTATTCTGTGCACGCCATATTCAAACCAATAAGCGGCGCGTAGTGCCAGTGTGTGTGTGCTCATGAATAATAGCGTACCACTCCGGATACAAACCGCATATCATTCATTGTGTATTCTGTGCACGCCATATTCAAACTAATAAGCGGCGCGTAGTGCCAGTGTGTGTATGTGTGCTCATGTATATTAGTGTATCACTCCGGATACAAACTGCATATCATTAAGTGTGTATTATGTGCGCGCCATATTCAAACTTATAAGCGTCGCGTAGCTCTAGTGTGTATGTGTTCTCATAAATATTAGTGTACCACTCCGGATACAAACCGCATATCATTAAGTGTGTATTCTGTGCGCGCCATATTCAAACTAATAAGCGGCGCGTAGTGCCAGTGTGTGTGTGTGTGCTCATGAATAATTGTGTACCACTCCGGATACAAACTGCGTATCATTAAGTGTGTATTCTGTGCGCGCCATATTCAAACTAATAAGCGGCGCGTAGCTCTAGTGTGTATGTGTACTCATAAATATTAGTGTACCACTCCGGATACAAACCGCATATCATTAAGTGTGTATTCTGTGCGCGCCATATTCAAACCAATAAGCGGCGCGTAGTGCCAGTGTGTGCTCATAAATATTGGTGTACCACTCCGGATACAAACCGCATATCATTGAGTGTGTATTCTGTGCGCGCCATATTCAAACTAATAAGCAGCGCGTAGCGCTAGTGTGTGTGTCCGTGCTAATGAATAATAGTGTACCACTCCGGATACAAACCGCATATCATTCAGTGTGTATTCTGTACGCGCCATTTTCAAACCAATAAGCGGCGCGTAGTGCCAGTGTGTGAATGTGTGCTCATAAATATTTGTGTAGCACTCCGGATACAAACTGCATATCATTAAGTGTGTATTCTGTGCACGCCATATTCAACTAATAAGCGGCGCGTAGTGCCAGTGTGTGTGTGTGCTCATGAATATTAGTGTACCACTCTGGATACAAACCGCATATCATTCAGTGTGTATTCTGTGCGCGCCATATTCAAACTAATAAGCGGCGCGTAGTGCCAGTGTGTGTATGTGTGCTCATGAATAATTGTGTACCACTCCGGATACAAACTGCATATCATTAAGTGTGTATTCTGTGCGCGTCATATTGAAAATTATAAGCAGCGCGTAGTGTAAGTGTGCGTGTGTGTGCTCATAAATAAAAGTGTACCACTCCGGATACAAACCGCATATCATTAAGTGTGTATTCTGTGCGCGCCATATTCAAACTAATAAGCGGCGCGTAGTGCCAGTGTGTATGTATGCTCATGAATAATTGTGTACCACTCCGGATACAAACCGCATATCATTAAGTGTGTATTCTGTGCACGCCATATTCAAACTTATAAGCGGCGCGTAGTGCCAGTGTGTGTGTGTGCTCATAAATATTTGTGTACCACTCCGGATACAAACCGCATATCATTCAGTGTGTATTCTGTGCACGCCATATTCAAACCAATAAGCGGCGCGTAGTGCCAGTGTGTGTGTGCTCATGAATAATAGTGTACCACTCCGGATACAAACCGCATATCATTCAGTGTGTATTCTGTGCGCGCCATATTCAAACCAATAAGCGGCGCATAGTGCCAGTGTGTGTGTGTATTTATAAATATTAGTGTACCACTCCGGATACAAACCGCATATCATTCAGTGTGTATTCTGTGCGCGCCATATTCAAACTTATAAGTGGCGCGTAGCTCTTGTGTGTATGTGTACTCATAAATTTTAGTGTACCACTCTGGATACAAACCGCATATCATTAAGTGTGTATTCTGTGCGCGCCATATTCAAACTAATAAGCGGCGCATAGTGCCAGTGTGTGTATGTGTGCTCATGAATAATAGTGTACCACTCCGGATACAAACTGCATATCATTAAGTGTGTATTATGTGCGCGCCATATTCAAACTAATAAGCGGCGCGTAGTGCCAGTGTGTGTATGTGTGCTCATGTATATTAGTGTACCACTCCGGATACAAACTGCATAAAATTAAGTGTGTATTCTGTGTGCGCCATATTCAAACTAATAAGCAGCGCATAGTGCCAGTGTGTGTGTGCTCATGAATAATAGTGTACCACTCCGGATACAAACCGCATATCATTCAGTGTGTATTCTGTGAGCGCCATATTCAAACCAATAAGCGGCGCATAGTGCCAGTGTGTGTGTGTATTTATAAATATTAGTGTACCACTCCGGATACAAACCGCATATCATTCAGTGTGTATTCTGTGCGCGCCATATTCAAACTTATAAGTGGCGCGTAGCTCTTGTGTGTATGTGTACTCATAAATTTTAGTGTACCACTCTGGATACAAACCGCATATCATTAAGTGTGTATTCTGTGCGCGCCATATTCAAACTAATTAGCGGCGCATAGTGCCAGTGTGTGTGTGTGTGCTCATAAATAATAGTGTACCACTCCGGATACAAACCGCATATCATTCAGTGTGTATTCTGTGCACGCCATATTCAAACCAATAAGCGGCGCGTAGTGCCAGTGTGTGTGTGCTCATGAATAATAGTGTACCACTCCGGATACAAACCGCATATCATTCAGTGTGTATTCTGTGCGCGCCATATTCAAACCAATAAGCGGCGCGTAGTGCCAGTGTGTGTGTGTACTCATAAATATTAGTGTACCACTCCGGATACAAACCGCATATCATTCAGTGTGTATTCTGTGCGCGCCATATTCAAACTTATAAGTGGCGCGTAGCTCTTGTGTGTATGTGTACTCATAAATTTTAGTGTACCACTCTGGATACAAACCGCATATCATTAAGTGTGTATTCTGTGCGCGCCATATTCAAACTAATTAGCGGCGCATAGTGCCAGTGTGTGTGTGTGTGCTCATAAATAATAGTGTACCACTCCGGATACAAACCGCATATCATTCAGTGTGTATTCTGTGCACGCCATATTCAAACCAATAAGCGGCGCGTAGTGCCAGTGTGTGTGTGCTCATGAATAATAGTGTACCACTCCGGATACAAACCGCATATCATTCAGTGTGTATTCTGTGCGAGCCATATTCAAACCAATAAGCGGCGCGTAGTGCCAGTGTGTGTGTGTACTCATAAATATTAGTGTACCACTCCGGATACAAACCGCATATCATTAAGTGTGTATTCTGTGCGCGCCATATTCAAACTAATAAGCGGCGCATAGTGCCAGTGTGTGTATGTGTGCTCATGAATAATAGTGTACCACTCCGGATACAAACTGCATATCATTAAGTGTGTATTCTGTGCGCGCAAAATTCAAACTTACAAGCGGCGCGTAGCGCTAGTGGGTATGTGTGCTCATAAATAATAGTGTACCACTCCGGATACAAACCGCCTATCATTAAGTGTGTATTCTGTGCGCGCCATATTCAAACTAATAAGCGGTTCGTAGTGCCAGTGTGTGTGTGTGTGTATGCTCATGAATGATAGTTTACCACTCCGGATACAAACCGCATATCATTCAGTGTATATTCTGTGCACGCCATATTCAAACCAATAAGCGGCGCGTAGTGCCAGTGTGTGTGTGTGCTCATAAATAATAGTGTACCACTCCGGATACAAACCGCATATCATTAAGTGTGTATTCTGTGCGCGCCATATTCAAACTAATAAGCGGCACGTAGTGCCAGTGTGTGTGTGTGCTCATGAATAATAGTGTACTACTCCGGATACAAACCGCATATCATTAAGTGTGTATTCTGTGCGCGCCAAATTCAAACTAATAAGCGGCGCGTAGTGCCAGTGTGTGTATGTGTGCTCATGTATATTAGTGTACCACTCCGGATACAAACCGCATATCATCAAGTGTGTATTCTGTGCAAGCCATATTCAAACTTACAAGCGACGCGTAGCGCTAGTGTGTATGTGTGCTCATAAATATTAGTGTACCACTCCGGATACAAACCGCATATCATTAAGTGTGTATTCTGTGCGCGCCATATTCAAACCAATAAGCGGCGCGTAGTGCCAGTGTGTGTGTGTACTCATAAATATTAGTGTACCACTCCGGATACAAACCGCATATCATTAAGTGTGTATTCTGTGCGCGCCATATTCAAACTAATAAGCGGCGCGTAGTGCCAGTGTGTGTATGTGTGCTCATGTATATTAGTGTACCACTCCGGATACAAACTGCATGAAATTAAGTGTGTATTCTGTGTGCGCCATATTGAAACTTATAAGCAGCGCGTAGTGCCAGTGTGTGTGTGTGCTCATAAATAATAGTGTACCACTGCGGATACAAACTGCATATAATTAAGTGTGTATTCTGTGAGCGCTATATTCAAACTAATAAGCGGCGCGTAGTGCCAGTGTGTGTATGTGTGCTCATGTATATTAGTGTATCACTCCGGATACAAACTGCATATCATTAAGTGTGTATTATGTGCGCGCCATATTCAAACTTATAAGCGGCGCGTAGTGCCAGTGTGTGTGTGCTCATGAATAATAGTGTACCACTCCGGATACAAACCGCATATAATTAAGTGTGTATTCTGTGCGCGCTATATTCAAACTAATAAGCGGCGCGTAGTGCCAGTGTGTGTGTGTGCTCATGAATATTAGTGTACCACTCTGGATACAAACCGCATATCATTCAGTGTGTATTCTGTGCGCGCCATATTCAAACTAAGAAGCGGCGCATAGTGCTAGTGTGTATGTGTGCTCATGAATAATTGTGTACCACTCCGGATACAAACTGCGTATCATTAAGTGTGTATTCTGTGCGCGCCATATTCAAACTAATAAGCGGCGCGTAGCTATAGTGTGTATGTGTACTCATAAATATTAGTGTACCACTCCGGATACAAACCGCATATCATTAAGTGTGTATTCTGTGCGCGCCATATTCAAACCAATAAGCGGCGCGTAGTGCCAGTGTGTGCTCATAAATATTGGTGTACCACTCCGGATACAAACCGCATATCATTGAGTGTGTATTCTGTGCGCGCCATATTCAAACTAATAAGCAGCGCGTAGCGCTAGTGTGTGTGTCCGTGCTCATGAATAATAGTGTACCACTCCGGATACAAACTGCATATCATTAAGTGTGTATTCTGTGCGCGCCATATTCAAACCAATAAGCGGCGCGTAGTGCCAGTGTGTGTGTGTGTCCTCATAAATATTTGTGTACCACTCCGGATACAAACCGCATATCATTAAGTGTGTATTCTGTGCACGCCATATTTAAACCAATAAGCGGCACGTAGTGCCAGTGTGTGTGTGCTCATGAATAATAGTGTACCACTCCGGATACAAACCGCATATCATTAAGTGTGTATTCTGTGCGCGCCAAATTAAAACCAATAAGCTGCGCGTAGTGCCAGTGTGTGTGTGCTCATGAATAATAGTGTACCACTCCGGATACAAACTGCATATCATTAAGTGTGTATTCTGTGCGCGCCATATTCAAACTTACAAGCGGCGCGTAGCGCTAGTGCATGTGTGTGCTCATAAATATAAGTGTACCACTCCGGATACAAACCGCATATCATTAAGTGTGTATTCTGTGCACGCCATATTCAAACTAATAAGCGGCACGTAGTGCCAGTTTGTGTGTGTGTGTGTTTGCTCATGAATATTAGTGTACCACTCCGGATACAAACCGCATATCATTCAGTGTGTATTCTGTGCGCGCCATATTGAAAATTTTAAGCAGCGCGTAGTGTAAGTAAGCGTGTGTGTGCTCATAAATAAAAGTGTACCACTCCGGATACAAACCGCATATCATTAAGTGTGTATTCTGTGCGCGCCATATTCAAACTAATAAGCGGCGCGTAGCGCTAGTGTGTGTGTGTGCTCATAAATATTAGTGTACCACTCCGGATACAAACTGCATATCATTAAGTGTGTATTCTGTGCGCGCCATATTCAAACTAATAAGCGGCGGGTAGTGCCAGTGTGTATGTGTGCACATGAATAATAGCGTACCACTCCGGATACAAACCGCATATCATTGAGTGTGTATTCTGTGCGCGCCATATTCAAACCAATAAGCGGCGCGTAGTGCCAGTGTGTGTGTGCTCATAAATATTGGTGTACCACTCCGGATACAAACTGCATATCATTAAGTGTGTATTCTGTGCGCGCCATATTCAAACCAATAAGCGGCGCGTAGTGCCAGTGTGTGTGTGTGTCCTCATAAATATTTGTGTACCACTCCGGATACAAACCGCATATCATTAAGTGTGTATTCTGTGCACGCCATATTTAAACCAATAAGCGGCACGTAGTGCCAGTGTGTGTGTGCTCATGAATAATAGTGTACCACTCCGGATACAAACCGCATATCATTAAGTGTGTATTCTGTGCGCGCCAAATTAAAACCAATAAGCTGCGCGTAGTGCCAGTGTGTGTGTGCTCATGAATAATAGTGTACCACTCCGGATACAAACTGCATATCATTAAGTGTGTATTCTGTGCGCGCCATATTCAAACTTACAAGCGGCGCGTAGCGCTAGTGTATGTGTGTGCTCATAAATATAAGTGTACCACTCCGGATACAAACCGCATATCATTGAGTGTGTATTCTGTGCGCGCCATATTCAAACTTACAAGCGGCGCGTAGCGCTAGTGTATGTGTGTGCTCATAAATATAAGTGTACCACTCCGGATACAAACCGCATATCATTAAGTGTGTATTCTGTGCACGCCATATTTAAACCAATAAGCGGCACGTAGTGCCAGTGTGTGTGTGCTCATGAATAATAGTGTACCACTCCGGATACAAACCGCATATCATTAAGTGTGTATTCTGTGCGCGCCAAAATAAAACCAATAAGCTGCGCGTAGTGCCAGTGTGTGTGTGCTCATGAATAATAGTGTACCACTCCGGATACAAACCGCATATCATTGAGTGTGTATTCTGTGCGCGCCATATTCAAACTAATAAGCAGCGCGTAGTGCCAGTGTGTGTGTACTCATGAATAATAGTGTACCACTCCGGATACAAACTGCATATCATTAAGTGTGTATTCTGTGCGCGCCATATTCAAACTTACAAGCGGCGCGTAGCGCTAGTGTATGTGTGTGCTCATAAATATAAGTGTACCACTCCGGATACAAACCGCATATCATTGAGTGTGTATTCTGTGCGCGCCATATTCAAACCAATAAGCGGCGCGTAGTGCCAGTGTGTGTGTGTGTCCTCATAAATATTTGTGTACCACTCCGGATACAAACCGCATATCATTAAGTGTGTATTCTGTGCACGCCATATTTAAACCAATAAGCGGCACGTAGTGCCAGTGTGTGTGTGCTCATGAATAATAGTGTACCACTCCGGATACAAACCGCATATCATTAAGTGTGTATTCTGTGCGCGCCAAATTAAAACCAATAAGCGGCGCGTAGTGCCAGTGTGTGTGTGCTCATGAATAATAGTGTACCACTCCGGATACAAACCGCATATCATTCAGTGTGTATTCTGTGCGCGCCATATTGAAAATTTTAAGCAGCGCGTAGTGTAAGTAAGCGTGTGTGTGCTCATAAATAAAAGTGTACCACTCCGGATACAAACCGCATATCATTAAGTGTGTATTCTGTGCGCGCCATATTCAAACTAATAAGCGGCGCGTAGCGCTAGTGTGTGTGTGTGCTCATAAATATTAGTGTACCACTCCGGATACAAACTGCATATCATTAAGTGTGTATTCTGTGCGCGCCATATTCAAACTAATAAGCGGCGCGTAGTGCCAGTGTGTGTGTGCTCATGAATAATAGTGTACCACTCCGGATACAAACCGCATATCATTAAGTGTGTATTCTGTGCACGCCATATTCAAACTAATCAGCGGCGCGTAGTGCCAGTGTGTATGTGTGCTCATGAATAAAAGTGTACCACTCCGGATACAAACCGCATATCATTAAGTGTGTATTCTGTGCGCGCCATATTCAAACTAATAAGCGGCACGTAGTGCCAGTGTGTGTGTGTGCTCATGTATATAAGTGTACCACTCAGAATACAAACCGCATATCATTAAGTGTGTATTCTGGGCACGCCATATTCAAACTTATAAGCGGCACGTAGTGCCAGTGTGTGTGTGCTCATGTATATAAGTGTACCACTCAGAATACAAACCGCATATCATTAAGTGTGTATTCTGGGCACGCCATATTCAAACTTATAAGCGGCGCGTAGTGCCAGTGTGTGTGTGCTCATGTATAATAGTGTACCACTCCGGATACAAACCGCATATCATTAAGTGTGTATTCTGTGCGCGCCATATTCAAACTAATAAGCGGCGCGTAGCTCTAGTGTGTATGTGTGCTCATGAATAATAGTGTACCACTCCGGATACAAACCGCATATCATTAAGTGTGTATTCTGTGCACGCCATATTCAAACTTATAAGCGGCACGTAGTGCCAGTGTGTGAATGTGTGCTCATAAATATTTGTGTACCACTCCGGATACAAACTGCATATCATTAAGTGTGTATTCTGTGCGCGCCATATTCAAACTTATAAGCGGCGCGTAGCGCTAGTGTGTATGTGTACTCAAAAATATTAGTGTACCACTCCGGATACAAACTGCATATCATTCAGTGTGTATTCTGTGCACGCCATATTCAAACCAATAAGCGGCGCGTAGTGCCAGCGTGTGTGTGCTCATGAATAATAGTGTATCACTCCGGATACAAACCGCATATCATTCAGTGTGTATTCTGTGCACGCCATATTCAAACTTATAAGCGGCACGTAGTGCCAGTGTGTGAATGTGTGCTCATAAATATTAGTGTACCACTCCGGATACAAACTGCATATCATTAAGTGTGTATTCTGTGCGCGTCATATTGAAAATTATAAGCAGCGCGTAGTGTAAGTGAGCGTGTGTGCTCATAAATATTAGTCTACCACTCCGGATACAAACCGCATATCATTAAGTGTGTATTCTGTGCACGCCATATTCAAACTTATAAGCGGCACGTAGTGCCAGTGTGTGAATGTGTGCTCATAAATATTAGTGTACCACTCCGGATACAAACTGCATATCATTAAGTGTGTATTCTGTGCGCGCCATATTCAAACTTATAAGCGGCGCGTAGCGCTAGTGTGTATGTGTACTCAAAAATATTAGTGTACCACTCCGGATACAAACTGCATATCATTCAGTGTGTATTCTGTGCACGCCATATTCAAACTTATAAGCGGCACGTAGTGCCAGTGTGTGAATGTGTGCTCATAAATATTAGTGTACCACTCCGGATACAAACTGCATATCATTAAGTGTGTATTCTGTGCGCGCCATATTCAAACTTATAAGCGGCGCGTAGCGCTAGTGTGTATGTGTACTCAAAAATATTAGTGTACCACTCCGGATACAAACTGCATATCATTCAGTGTGTATTCTGTGCACGCCATATTCAAACCAATAAGGGGCGCGTAGTGCCAGCGTGTGTGTGCTCATGAATAATAGTGTATCACTCCGGATACAAACCGCATATCATTCAGTGTGTATTCTGTGCACGCCATATTCAAACTTATAAGCGGCACGTAGTGCCAGTGTGTGAATGTGTGCTCATAAATATAAGTGTACCACTCCGGATACAAACTGCATATCATTAAGTGTGTATTCTGTGCGCGTCATATTGAAAATTATAAGCAGCGCGTAGTGTAAGTGTGTGTGTGTGTGCTCATAAATAAAAGTGTACCACTCCGGATACAAACCGCATATCATTAAGTGTGTATTCTGTGCGCGCCATATTCAAACTAATAAGCGGCGCGTAGCTCTAGTGTGTATGTGTGCTCATGAATAATTGTGTACCACTCCGGATACAAACTGCATATCATTAAGTGTGTATTCTGTGCACGCCATATTCAAACTTATAAGCGGCACGTAGTGCCAGTGTGTGAATGTGTGCTCATAAATATTAGTGTACCACTCCGGATACAAACTGCATATCATTAAGTGTGTATTCTGTGCGCGTCATATTGAAAATTATAAGCAGCGCGTAGTGTAAGTGTGTGTGTGTGCTCATAAATATTAGTGTACCACTCCGGATACAAACCGCATATCATTAAGTGTGTATTCTGTGCGCGCCATATTGAAAATTATAAGCAGCGCGTAGTGTCTGTGTGTATGTGTGCGTGTGTGTGCTCATAAATAATAGTGTACCACTCCAAATACAAACAGCATATCATTAAGTGTGTATTCTGTGCACGCCATATTCAAACTAATAAGCGGCGCGTCGTGTCAGTGTGTATGTGTGCTCATAAATATTAGTGTACCACTCCGGATACAAACCGCATATCATTAAGTGTGTATTCTGTGCGCGCCATATTCAAACTTATAAGCGGCGCGTAGTGCCAGTGTGTGTGTGCTCATGTATAATAGTGTACCACTCCGGATACAAACCGCATATCATTAAGTGTGTATTCTGTGCGCGCCATATTCAAACTAATAAGCGGCGCATAGCTCTAGTGTGTATGTGTACTCATAAATATTAGTGTACCACTCCGGATACAAACCGCATATCATTAAGTGTGTATTCTGTGCGCGCCATATTCAAACTAATAAGCGGCGCGTAGCTCTAGTGTGTATGTGTACTCATAAATATTAGTGTACCACTCCGGATACAAACCGCATATCATTAAGTGTGTATTCTGTGCACGCCATATTCAAACCAATAAGCGGCGCGTAGTGCCAGTGTGTGTGTGTGATCATGAATAATAGTGTACTACTCCGGATACAAACCGCATATCATTAAGTGTGTAATCTGTGCTCGCCAAATTCAAACTAATAAGCGGCGCGTAGTGCCAGTGTGTGTATGTGTGCTCATGTATAATAGTGTACCACTCCGGATACAAACCGCATATCATTAAGTGTGTATTCTGTGCGCGCCATATTCAAACTAATAAGCGGCGCGTAGTGCCAGTGTGTGTGTGCTCATGAATAATAGTGTACCACTCCGGATACAAACCGCATATCATTCAGTGTGTATTCTGTGCGCGCCATATTCAAACTAATAAGCGGCGCGTAGCTCTAGTGTGTATGTGTACTCATAAATATTAGTGTACCACTCCGGATACAAACCGCATATCATTAAGTGTGTATTCTGTGCGCGCCATATTCAAACTAATAAGCGGCGCGTAGCTCTAGTGTGTATGTGTACTCATAAATATTAGTGTACCACTCCGGATACAAACCGCATATCATTAAGTGTGTATTCTGTGCACGCCATATTCAAACTAATAAGCGGCGCGTAGTGCCAGTGTGTGTGTGTGCTCATGAATAATAGTGTACTACTCCGGATACAAACCGCATATCATTAAGTGTGTATTCTGTGCTCACCAAATTCAAACTAATAAGCGGCGCGTAGTGCCAGTGTGTGTATGTGTGCTCATGTATAATAGTGTACCACTCCGGATACAAACCGCATATCATTAAGTGTGTATTCTGTGCACGCCATATTCAAACTTATAAGCGGCGCGTAGTGCCAGTGTGTGTGTGCTCATGTATAATAGTGTACCACTCCGGATACAAACCGCATATCATTAAGTGTGTATTCTGTGCGCGCCATATTCAAACTAATAAGCGGCGCGTAGCTCTAGTGTGTATTTGTACTCATAAATATTAGTGTACCACTCCGGATACAAACCGCATATCATTAAGTGTGTATTCTGTGCGCGCCATATTCAAACTAATAAGCGGCGCGTAGCTCAAGTGTGTATGTGTACTCATAAATATTAGTGTACCACTCCGGATACAAACCGCATATCATTAAGTGTGTATTCTGTGCACGCCATATTCAAACTTATAAGCGGCGCGTAGTGCCAGTGTGTGTGTGTGCTCATGAATATTAGTGTACCACTCCGGATACAAACTGCATATCATTAAGTGAGTATTCTGTGCACGCCATATTCAAACTAATAAGCGGCAGGTCGTGTCAGTGTGTGTGTGTGCTCATAAATATTTGTGTACCACTCCGGATACAAACCGCATATCATTAAGTGTGTATTCTGTGCGCGCCATATTCAATCTAATAAGCGGCGCGTAGTGCCAGTGTGTGTGTGCTCATGTATAATAGTGTACCACTCCGGATACAAACCGCATATCATTAAGTGTGTATTCTGTGCGCGCCATATTCAAACTAATAAGCGGCGCGTAGCTCTAGTGTGTATGTGTGCTCATAAATATTAGTGTACCACTCCGGATACAAACCGCATATCATTAAGTGTGTATTCTGTGCGCGCCATATTCAAACAAATAAGCGGCGCGTAGTGCCAGTGTGTGTGTGCTCATGAATAATAGTGTATCACTCCGGATACAAACCGCATATCATTCAGTGTGTATTCTGTGCACGCCATATTCAAACTTATAAGCGGCACGTAGTGCCAGTGTGTGAATGTGTGCTCATAAATATTTGTGTACCACTCCGGATACAAACTGCATATCATTAAGTGTGTATTCTGTGCACGCCATATTCAAACTTATAAGCGGCACGTAGTGCCAGTGTGTGAATGTGTGCTCATAAATATTAGTGTACCACTCCGGATACAAACTGCATATCATTAAGTGTGTATTCTGTGCGCGCCATATTCAAACTAAGAAGCGGCGCATAGTGCTAGTGTGTATGTGTGCTCATAAATATTAGTGTACCACTCCGGATACAAACTGCATATCATTAAGTGTGTATTCTGTGCACGCCATATTCAAACTTATAAGCGGCACGTAGTGCCAGTGTGTGTATGTGTGCTCATAAATATTAGTGTACCACTCCGGATACAAACTGCATATCATTCAGTGTGTATTCTGTGCGCGCCATATTCAAACTAATAAGCGGCGCGTGAATAATTGTGTACCACTCCGGATACAAACCGCATATCATTAAGTGTGTATTCTGTGCGCGCCATATTCAAACTAAGAAGCGGCGCATAGTGCTAGTGTGTATGTGTGCTCATGAATAATTGTGTACCACTCCGGATACAAACTGCATATCATTAAGTGTGTATTCTGTGCGCGCCATATTCAAACTAATAAGCGGCACGTAGTGCTAGTCTGTATGTGTGCTCATGAATAATTGTGTACCACTCCGGATACAAACTGCATATCATTAAGTGTGTATTCTGTGCACGCCATATTCAAACTTATAAGCGGCACGTAGTGCCAGTGTGTGAATGTGTGCTCATAAATATTAGTGTACCACTCCGGATACAAACAGCATATCATTCAGTGTGTATTCTGTGCGCGCCATATTCAAACTAAGAAGCGGCGCATAGTGCTAGTGTGTATGTGTGCTCATGAATAATAGTGTATCACTCCGGATACAAACTGCATATCATTAAGTGTGTATTCTGTGCACGCCATATTGAAAATTATAAGCAGCGCGTAGTGTAAGTGTGCGTGTGTGTGCTCATAAATAAAAGTGTACCACTCCGGATACAAACTGCATATCATTAAGTGTGTATTCTGTGCGCGCCATATTCAAACTTATAAGCGGCACGTAGTGCCAGTGTGTGTGTGCTCATGAATAATAGTGTACCACTCCGGATACAAACCGCATATCATTAAGTGTGTATTCTGTGCGCGCCATATTCAAACCAATAAGCGGCTCGTAGTGCCAGTGTGTGTGTGCTCATGAATAATAGTGTACCACTCCGGATACAAACTGCATATCATTAAGTGTGTATTCTGTGCGCGCCATATTCAAACTAAGAAGCGTCGCGTCGTGTCAGTGTGTGTGTGTGTGCTCATAAATATTTGTGTACCACTCCGGATACAAACCGCATATCATTAAGTGTGTATTCTGTGCACGCCATATTCAAACTTATAAGCGGCGCGTAGTGCCAGTGTGTGTGTGCTCATGTATAATAGTGTACCACTCCGGATACAAACTGCATATCATTAAGTGTGTATTCTGTGCGCGCCATATTCAAACTTATAAGCGGCGCGTAGTGTCAGTGTGTGTGTGTGTGCTCATAAATATTTGTGTACCACTCCGGATACAAACCGCATATCATTAAGTGTGTATTCTGTGCGCGCCATATTCAAACTAATAAGCGGCGCGTAGTGCTAGTGTGTTTGTGTGCTCATTAATAATTGTGTACCACTCCGGATACAAACTGCATATCATTAAGTGTGTATTCTGTGCGCGCCATATTCAAACTTATAAGCGGCGCGTAGTGCCAGTGTGTGTGTGCTCATGAATAATAGTGTACCACTCCGGATACAAACCGCATATCATTAAGTGTGTATTCTGTGCGCGCCATATTCAAACCAATAAGCGGCTCGTAGTGCCAGTGTGTGTGTGCTCATGAATAATTGTGTACCACTCCGGATACAAACTGCATATCATTAAGTGTGTATTCTGTGCGCGCCATATTCAAACTAAGAAGCGTCGCGTCGTGTCAGTGTGTGTGTGTGCTCATAAATATTTGTGTACCACTCCGGATACAAACCGCATATCATTAAGTGTGTATTCTGTGCACGCCATATTCAAACTTATAAGCGGCGCGTAGTGCCAGTGTGTGTGTGCTCATGTATAATAGTGTACCACTCCGGATACAAACCGCATATCATTAAGTGTGTATTCTGTGCGCGCCATATTCAAACTAATAAGCGGCGCGTAGCTCTAGTGTGTATGTGTACTCATAAATATTAGTGTACCACTCCGGATACAAACCGCATATCATTCAGTGTGTATTCTGTGCACGCCATATTCAAACCAATAAGCGGCGCGTAGTGCCTGTGTGTGTGTGTGCTCATGAATAATAGTGTACCACTCCGGATACAAACTGCATATCATTAAGTGTGTATTCTTTGCGCGCCATATTCAAACTTATAAGCGGCGCGTAGTGCCAGTGTGTGTGTGTGCTCATGAATATTAGTGTACCACTCCGGATACAAACTGCATATCATTAAGTGAGTATTCTGTGCGCGCCATATTCAAACTTATAAGCGGCGCGTCGTGTCAGTGTGTGTGTGTGCTCATAAATATTTGTGTACCACTCCGGATACAAACCGCATATCATTAAGTGTGTATTCTGTGCACGCAATATTCAAACTTATAAGCGGCGCGTAGTGCCAGTGTGTGTGTGCTCATGTATAATAGTGTACCACTCCGGATACAAACCGCATATCATTAAGTGTGTATTCTGTGCGCGCCATATTCAAACTAATAAGCGGCGCGTAGCTCTAGTGTGTATGTGTACTCATAAATATTAGTGTACCACTCCGGATACAAACCGCATATCATTCAGTGTGTATTCTGTGCACGCCATATTCAAACCAATAAGCGGCGCGTAGTGCCTGTGTGTGTGTGTGCTCATGAATAATAGTGTACCACTCCGGATACAAACTGCATATCATTAAGTGTGTATTCTTTGCACGCCATATTCAAACTTATAAGCGGCGCGTAGTGCCAGTGTGTGTGTGTGCTCATGAATATTAGTGTACCACTCCGGATACAAACTGCATATCATTAAGTGAGTATTCTGTGCGCGCCATATTCAAACTTATAAGCGGCGCGTCGTGTCAGTGTGTGTGTGTGCTCATAAATATTTGTGTACCACTCCGGATACAAACCGCATATCATTAAGTGTGTATTCTGTGCACGCAATATTCAAACTTATAAGCGGCGCGTAGTGCCAGTGTGTGTGTGCTCATGTATAATAGTGTACCACTCCGGATACAAACCGCATATCATTCAGTGTGTATTCTGTGCACGCCATATTCAAACCAATAAGCGGCGCGTAGTGCCAGTGTGTGTGTGTGCTCATGTATATTAGTGTACCACTCCGGATACAAACTGCATATCATTAAGTGTGTATTCTTTGCAAGCCATATTCAAACTTATAAGCGGCGCGTAGTGCCAGTGTGTGTGTGTGCTCATCAATATTAGTGTACCACTCCGGATACAAACTGCATATCATTAAGTGTGTATTCTGTGCACGCCATATTCAAACCAGTAAGCGGCGCGTAGTGCCAGTGTGT
This sequence comes from Anopheles gambiae, assembly GCF_943734735.2. Classification (NCBI taxonomy): domain Eukaryota; kingdom Metazoa; phylum Arthropoda; class Insecta; order Diptera; family Culicidae; genus Anopheles; species Anopheles gambiae. Next base: position 1,596,299 of record NW_026902553.1, on the reverse strand, counting down.
GTGTGTGCTCATGAATATTAGTGTACCACTCCGGATACAAACTGCATATCATTAAGTGAGTATTCTGTGCGCGCCATATTCAAACTTATAAGCGGCGCGTCGTGTCAGTGTGTGTGTGTGTGCTCATAAATATTTGTGTACCACTCCGGATACAAACCGCATATCATTAAGTGTGTATTCTGTGCGCGCCATATTCAAACTAAGAAGCGGCGCATAGTGCTAGTGTGTGTGTGTGCTCATGAATAATAGTGTACCACTCCGGATACAAACCGCATATCAGTAAGTGTGTATTCTGTGCGCGCCATATTCAAACTTATAAGCGGCGCGTAGTGCCAGTGTGTGTGTGTGCTCATCAATATTAGTGTACCACTCCGGATACAAACTGCATATCATTAAGTGTGTATTCTGTGCACGCCATATTCAAACTTATAAGCGGCGCGTAGTGCCAGTGTGTGTGTGTGCTCATGAATATTAGTGTACCACTCCGGATACAAACTGCATATCATTAAGTGTGTATTCTGTGCGCGCCATATTCAAACTTATAAGCGGCGCGTCGTGTCAGTGTGTGTGTGTGCTCATAAATATTTGTGTACCACTCCGGATACAAACCGCATATCATTAAGTGTGTATTCTGTGCACGCCATATTCAAACTTATAAGCGGCGCGTAGTGCCAGTGTGTGTGCGCTCATGTATAATAGTGTACCACTCCGGATACAAACCGCATATCATTAAGTGTGTATTCTGTGCGCGCCATATTCAAACTAATAAGCGGCGCGTAGCTCTAGTGTGTATGTGTACTCATTAATATTAGTGTACCACTCCGTATACAAACTGCATATCATTAAGTGTGTATTCTGTGCGCGCCATATTCAAACTTATAAGCGGCGCGTCGTGTCAGTGTGTGTGTGTGCTCATAAATATTTGTGTACCACTCCGGATACAAACCGCATATCATTAAGTGTGTATTCTGTGCACGCCATATTCAAACTTATAAGCGGCGCGTAGTGCCAGTGTGTGTGTGCTCATGTATAATAGTGTACCACTCCGGATACAAACCGCATATCATTAAGTGTGTATTCTGTGCGCGCCATATTCAAACTAATAAGCGGCGCGTAGCTCTAGTGTGTATGTGTACTCATAAATATTAGTATACCACTCCGGATACAAACCGCATATCATTCAGTGTGTATTCTGTGCACGCCATATTCAAACCAATAAGCGGCGCGTAGTGCCAGTGTGTGTGTGTGCTCATGTATATTAGTGTACCACTCCGGATACAAACTGCATATCATTAAGTGTGTATTCTTTGCACGCCATATTCAAACTTATAAGCGGCGCGTAGTGCCAGTGTGTGTGTGTGCTCATCAATATTAGTGTACCACTCCGGATACAAACTGCATATCATTAAGTGTGTATTCTGTGCACGCCATATTCAAACTTATAAGCGGCGCGTAGTGCCAGTGTGTGTGTGTGCTCATGAATATTAGTGTACCACTCCGGATACAAACTGCATATCATTAAGTGAGTATTCTGTGCGCGCCATATTCAAACTTATAAGCGGCGCGTCGTGTCAGTGTGTGTGTGTGCTCATAAATATTTGTGTACCACTCCGGATACAAACCGCATATCATTAAGTGTGTATTCTGTGCACGCCATATTCAAACTTATAAGCGGCGCGTAGTGCCAGTGTGTGTGTGCTCATGTATAATAGTGTACCACTCCGGATACAAACCGCATATCATTAAGTGTGTATTCTGTGCGCGCCATATTCAAACTAATAAGCGGCGCGTAGCTCTAGTGTGTATGTGTGCTCATAAATATTAGTATACCACTCCGGATACAAACCGCATATCATTCAGTGTGTATTCTGTGCACGCCATATTCAAACCAATAAGCGGCGCGTAGTGCCAGTGTGTGTGTGTGCTCATGTATATTAGTGTACCACTCCGGATACAAACTGCATATCATTAAGTGTGTATTCTTTGCACGCCATATTCAAACCAATAAGCGGCGCGTAGTGCCAGTGTGTGTGTGTGCTCATGAATATTAGTGTACCACTCCGGATACAAACCGCATATCATTAAGTGTGTATTCTGTGCGCGCCATATTCAAACTTATAAGCGGCGCGTAGTGCCAGTGTGTGTGTGTGCTCATAAATATTTGTGTACCACTCCGGATACAAACTGCATATCATTAAGTGTGTATTCTGTGCGCGCCATATTCAAACTTATAAGCGGCGCGTAGCGCTAGTGTGTATGTGTACTCAAAAATATTAGTGTACCACTCCGGATACAAACTGCATATCATTCAGTGTGTATTCTGTGCACGCCATATTCAAACCAATAAGCGGCGCGTAGTGCCAGTGTGTGTATGTGTGCTCATGTATATTAGTGTACCACTCCGGATACAAACCGCATATCATTCAGTGTGTATTCTGTGCACGCCATATTCAAACCAATAAGCGGCGCGTAGTGCCAGTGTGTGTGTGCTCATGAATAATAGTGTATCACTCCGGATACAAACCGCATATCATTCAGTGTGTATTCTGTGCACGCCATATTCAAACTTATAAGCGGCACGTAGTGCCAGTGTGTGAATGTGTGCTCATAAATATTAGTGTACCACTCCGGATACAAACTGCATATCATTAAGTGTGTATTCTGTGCGCGACATATTGAAAATTATAAGCAGCGCGTAGTGTAAGTGTGTGTGTGTGTGCTCATAAATAAAAGTGTACCACTCCGGATACAAACCGCATATCATTAAGTGTGTATTCTGTGCACGCCATATTCAAACTAATAAGCGGCGCATAGTGCTAGTGTGTATGTGTGCTCAATAATATTGGTGTACCACTCCGGATACAAACTGCATATCATTAAGTGTGTATTCTGTGCGCGCCATATTCAAACTTATAAGCGGCACGTAGTGCCAGCGTGTGTGTGCTCATGAATAATAGTGTACCACTCCGGATACAAACCGCATATCATTCAGTGTGTATTCTGTGCGCGCCATATTCAAACTAATAAGCGGCGCATAGTGCTAGTGTGTATGTGTGCTCATGAATATTAGTGTACCACTCCGGATACAAACTGCAAATCATTAAGTGTGTATTCTGTGCGCGCCATATTCAAACTTATAAGCGGCGCGTAGCGCTAGAGTGTATGTGTACTCATAAATATTAGTGTACCACTCCGGATACAAACCGCATATCATTAAGTGTGTATTCTGTGCGCGCCATATTGAAACTAATAAGTGGCGCATAGTGCTAGTGTGTATGTGTGCTCATGAATAATAGTGTACCACTCCGGATACAAACCGCATATCATTGAGACTGTATTCTGTGCGCGCCATATTCAAACCAATAAGCGGCGCGTAGTGCCAGTGTGTATGTGTGCTCATGAATAATAGTGTACCACTCCGGATACAAACCGCATATCATTCAGTGTGTATTCTGTGCGCGCCATATTCAAACTAATAAGCGGCGCGTAGTGCCAGTGTGTGTGTGTGCTCATGAATATTAGTGTACCACTCCGGATACAAACTGCATATCATTCAGTGTGTATTCTGTGCACGCCATATTCAAACCAATAAGCGGCGCGTAGTGCCAGTGTGTGTGTGTGCTCATAAATATTTGTGTACCACTCCGGATACAAACTGCATATCATTAAGTGTGTATTCTGTGCACGCCATATTCAAACCAATAAGCGGCGCGTAGTGCCAGTGTGTATGTGTGCTCATGAATAATCGTGTACCACTCCGGATACAAACTGCATATCATTAAGTGTGTATTCTGTGCGCGCCATATTGAAATTTATAAGCGGCGCGTAGTGCCAGTGTGTGTGTGTGCTCATAAATATTTGTGTACCACTCCGGATACAAACTGCATATCATTAAGTGTGTATTCTGTGCGCGCCATATTCAAACTAATAAGCGGCACGTAGTGCCAGTGTGTATGTGTGCTCATGAATAATTGTGTGCCACTCCGGATACAAACTGCATATCATTAAGTGTGTATTCTGTGCACGCCATATTCAAACTAATAAGCGGCCCGTAGCGCTAGTGTGTGAATGTGTGCTTATGATAAAAAGTGTACAACTCCGGATACAAACCGCATATCATTCAGTGTGTATTCTGTGCACGCCATATTCAAACCAATAAGCGGCGCGTAGTGCCAGTGTGTGTGTGTGCTCATAAATATTTGTGTACCACTCCGGATACAAACTGCATATCATTAAGTGTGTATTCTGTGCACGCCATATTCAAACCAATAAGCGGCTCGTAGTGCTAGTGTGTATGTGTGCTCATGAATAATTGTGTACCACTCCGGATACAAACTGCATATCATTAAGTGTGTATTCTGTGCGCGCCATATTCAAACCAATAAGCGGCGCGTAGCTCTAGTGTGTATGTGTGCTCATGAATAATTGTGTACCACTCCGGATACAAACCGCATATCATTCAGTGTGTATTCTGTGCACGCCATATTCAAACCAATAAGCGGCGCGTAGTGCCAGTGTGTGTGTGTGCTCATGAATATAAGTGTACCACTCCGGATACAAACTGCATATCATTAAGTGTGTATTCTGTGCGCGCCATATTGAAATTTATAAGCGGCGCGTAGTGCCAGTGTGTGTGTATGCTCATAAATATTTGTGTACCACTCCGGATACAAACTGCATATCATTAAGTGTGTATTCTGTGCACGCCATATTCAAACTAATAAGCGGCGCGTAGTGCCAGTGTGTGTGTGTGCTCATAAATATTTGTGTACCACTCCGGAAACAAACTGCATATCATTAAGTGTGTATTCTGTGCACGCCATATTCAAACCAATAAGCGGCTCGTAGTGCCAGTGTGTGTGTGTGTGTGTGTGTGTGTGTGTGTTTGCTCATGAATAATAGTGTATCACTCCGGATACAAACTGCATATCATTAAGTGTGTATTCTGTGCACGCCATATTCAAACTAATAAGCGGCGCGTAGTGCCAGTGTGTGTGTGTGCTCATAAATATTTGTGTGCCACTCCGGATACAAACTGCATATCATTAAGTGTGTATTCTGTGCACGCCATATTCAAACCAATAAGCGGCTCGTAGTGCTAGTGTGTATGTGTGCTCATGAATAATTGTGTACCACTCCGGATACAAACTGCATATCATTAAGTGTGTATTCTGTGCGCGCCATATTCAAACCAATAAGCGGCGCGTAGTGCCAGTGTGTGTGTGCTCATGAATAATAGTGTACCACTCCGGATACAAACCGCATATCATTCAGTGTGTATTCTGTGCACGCCATATTCAAACCAATAAGCGGCGCGTAGTGCCAGTGTGTGTGTGTGCTCATAAATATTTGTGTACCAATCTGGATACAAACTGCATATCATTAAGTGTGTATTCTGTGCGCGCCATATTCAAACTAATAAGCGGCCCGTAGCGCTAGTGTGTGAATGTGTGCTTATGATAAAAAGTGTACAACTCCGGATACAAACCGCATATCATTCAGTGTGTATTCTGTGCACGCCATATTCAAACCAATAAGCGGCGCGTAGTGCCAGTGTGTGTGTGTGCTCATAAATATTTGTGTACCACTCCGGATACAAACTGCATATCATTAAGTGTGTATTCTGTGCACGCCATATTCAAACCAATAAGCGGCTCGTAGTGCTAGTGTGTATGTGTGCTCATGAATAATTGTGTACCACTCCGGATACAAACTGCATATCATTAAGTGTGTATTCTGTGCGCGCCATATTCAAACCAATAAGCGGCGCGTAGCTCTAGTGTGTATGTGTGCTCATGAATAATTGTGTACCACTCCGGATACAAACTGCATATCATTAAGTGTGTATTCTGTGCACGCCATATTCAAACTAATAAGCGGCGCGTAGTGCCAGTGTGTGTGTGTGCTCATAAATATTTGTGTACCACTCCGGAAACAAACTGCATATCATTAAGTGTGTATTCTGTGCGCGCCATATTCAAACTAATAAGCGGCCCGTAGCGCTAGTGTGTGAATGTGTGCTTATGATAAAAAGTGTACAACTCCGGATACAAACCGCATATCATTCAGTGTGTATTCTGTGCACGCCATATTCAAACCAATAAGCGGCGCGTAGTGCCAGTGTGTGTGTGTGCTCATGAATATAAGTGTACCACTCCGGATACAAACTGCATATCATTAAGTGTGTATTCTGTGCGCGCCATATTCAAACTAATAAGCGGCGCGTAGTGCCAGTGTGTGTGTATGCTCATAAATATTTGTGTACCACTCCGGATACAAACTGCATATCATTAAGTGTGTATTCTGTGCACGCCATATTCAAACCAATAAGCGGCTCGTAGTGCTAGTGTGTATGTGTGCTCATGAATAATTGTGTACCACTCCGGATACAAACTGCATATCATTAAGTGTGTATTCTGTGCGCGCCATATTCAAACCAATAAGCGGCTCGTAGTGCCAGTGTGTGTGTGTGCTCATGAATAATAGTGTACCACTCCGGATACAAACCGCATATCATTCAGTGTGTATTCTGTGCACGCCATATTCAAACCAATAAGCGGCGCGTAGTGCTAGTGTGTATGTGTGCTCATGAATAATTGTGTACCACTCCGGATACAAACTGCATATCATTAAGTGTGTATTCTGTGCGCGCCATATTCAAACTAATAAGCGGCGCGTAGCTCTAGTGTGTATGTGTGCTCATAAATATTAGTGTACCACTCCGGATACAAACCGCATATCATTCAGTGTGTATTCTGTGCACGCCAAATTCAAACTAATAAGCGGCCCGTAGCGCTAGTGTGTGAATGTGTGCTTATGATAAAAAGTGTACAACTCCGGATACAAACCGCATATCATTAAGTGTGTATTCTGTGCGCGCCATATTGAAATTTATAAGCGGCGCGTAGTGCCAGTGTGTGTGTATGCTCATAAATATTTGTGTACCACTCCGGATACAAACTGCATATCATTAAGTGTGTATTCTGTGCACGCCATATTCAAACTAATAAGCGGCGCGTAGTGCCAGTGTGTGTGTGTGCTCATAAATATTTGTGTACCACTCCGGAAACAAACTGCATATCATTAAGTGTGTATTCTGTGCACGCCATATTCAAACCAATAAGCGGCTCGTAGTGCTAGTGTGTATGTGTGCTCATGAATAATTGTGTACCACTCCGGATACAAACTGCATATCATTAAGTGTGTATTCTGTGCGCGCCATATTCAAACCAATAAGCGGCTCGTAGTGCCAGTGTGTGTGTGTGCTCATGAATAATAGTGTACCACTCCGGATACAAACCGCATATCATTCAGTGTGTATTCTGTGCACGCCATATTCAAACCAATAAGCGGCGCGTAGTGCTAGTGTGTATGTGTGCTCATGAATAATTGTGTACCACTCCGGATACAAACTGCATATCATTAAGTGTGTATTCTGTGCGCGCCATATTCAAACTAATAAGCGGCGCGTAGCTCTAGTGTGTATGTGTGCTCATAAATATTAGTGTACCACTCCGGATACAAACCGCATATCATTCAGTGTGTATTCTGTGCACGCCATATTCAAACCAATAAGCGGCGCGTAGTGCCAGTGTGTGTGTGTGCTCATAAATATAAGTGTACCACTCCGGATACAAACCGCATATCATTCAGTGTGTATTCTGTGCGCGCCATATTCAAACCAATAAGCGGCGCGTAGTGCCAGTGTGTGTGTGTGCTCATAAATATAAGTGTACCACTCCGGATACAAACTGCATATCATTAAGTGTGTATTCTGTGCGCGACATATTGAAATTTATAAGCGGCGCGTAGTGCCAGTGTGTGTGTATGCTCATAAATATTTGTGTACCACTCCGGATACAAACTGCATATCATTAAGTGTGTATTCTGTGCACGCCATATTCAAACTAATAAGCGGCGCGTAGTGCCAGTGTGTGTGTGTGCTCATAAATATTTGTGTACCACTCCGGAAACAAACTGCATATCATTAAGTGTGTATTCTGTGCACGCCATATTCAAACCAATAAGCGGCTCGTAGTGCTAGTGTGTATGTGTGCTCATGAATAATTGTGTACCACTCCGGATACAAACTGCATATCATTAAGTGTGTATTCTGTGCGCGCCATATTCAAACCAATAAGCGGCGCGTAGTGCCAGTGTGTGTGTGCTCATGAATAATAGTGTACCACTCCGGATACAAACCGCATATCATTCAGTGTGTATTCTGTGCACGCCATATTCAAACCAATAAGCGGCGCGTAGTGCCAGTGTGTGTGTGTGCTCATAAATATTTGTGTACCAATCTGGATACAAACTGCATATCATTAAGTGTGTATTCTGTGCGCGCCATATTCAAACTAATAAGCGGCCCGTAGCGCTAGTGTGTGAATGTGTGCTTATGATAAAAAGTGTACAACTCCGGATACAAACCGCATATCATTCAGTGTGTATTCTGTGCACGCCATATTCAAACCAATAAGCGGCGCGTAGTGCCAGTGTGTGTGTGTGCTCATAAATATTTGTGTACCACTCCGGATACAAACCGCATATCATTAAGTGTGTATTCTGTGCACGCCAAATTCAAACCAATAAGCGGCTCGTAGTGCTAGTGTGTATGTGTGCTCATGAATAATTGTGTACCACTCCGGATACAAACTGCATATCATTAAGTGTGTATTCTGTGCGCGCCATATTCAAACCAATAAGCGGCGCGTAGCTCTAGTGTGTATGTGTGCTCATAAATATTAGTGTACCACTCCGGATACAAACCGCATATCATTCAGTGTGTATTCTGTGCACGCCATATTCAAACCAATAAGCGGCGCGTAGTGCTAGTGTGTGTGTGTGCTCATGAATATAAGTGTACCACTCCGGATACAAACCGCATATCATTAAGTGTGTATTCTGTGCACGCCATATTCAAACTAATAAGCGGCGCGTAGTGCCAGTGTGTGTGTGTGCTCATAAATATTTGTGTACCACTCCGGAAACAAACTGCATATCATTAAGTGTGTATTCTGTGCGCGCCATATTCAAACCAATAAGCGGCGCGTAGTGCCAGTGTGTGTGTATGCTCATAAATATTTGTGTACCACTCCGGATACAAACTGCATATCATTAAGTGTGTATTCTGTGCACGCCATATTCAAACTAATAAGCGGCGCGTAGTGCCAGTGTGTGTGTGTGCTCATAAATATTTGTGTACCACTCCGGAAACAAACTGCATATCATTAAGTGTGTATTCTGTGCACGCCATATTCAAACCAATAAGCGGCGCGTAGTGCTAGTGTGTATGTGTGCTCATGAATAATTGTGTACCACTCCGGATACAAACTGCATATCATTCAGTGTGTATTCTGTGCACGCCATATTCAAACCAATAAGCTGCTCGTAGTGCTAGTGTGTATGTGTGCTCATGAATAATTGTGTACCACTCCGGATACAAACTGCATATCATTCAGTGTGTATTCTGTGCACGCCATATTCAAACCAATAAGCGGCTCGTAGTGCTAGTGTGTATGTGTGCTCATGAATAATTGTGTACCACTCCGGATACAAACTGCATATCATTAAGTGTGTATTCTGTGCACGCCATATTCAAACCAATAAGCGGCTCGTAGTGCTAGTGTGTATGTGTGCTCATGAATAATTGTGTACCACTCCGGATACAAACTGCATATCATTAAGTGTGTATTCTGTGCGCGCCATATTCAAACCAATAAGCGGCGCGTAGTGCCAGTGTTTGTGTGTGCTCATAAATATTAGTGTACCACTCCGGATACAAACTGCATATCATTCAGTGTGTATTCTGTGCGCGCCATATTCAAACTTATAAGCGGTACGTAGTGCCAGTGTGTCCGGTATGGCCGGTCTCGTAGTACAGTCGTCAACTCGTACTACTTAATAACATGCCCGTCATGGGTTCAATCCCCAAACAGACCGTGCCGCCATACGTAGGATTGACTATCCTGCTATGGTGGGGAATCAATTAGTCACTGAAAGCCAAGCCCACAAGTGGGTACAGGCAGGCCTTGACCGACATCGGTTGTTGAGCCAGAGAAGAAGAAGAAGTGCCAGTGTGTGTGTGTGCTCATAAATATTAGTGTACCACTCCGGATACAAACTGCATATCATTAAGTGTGTATTCTGTGCACGCCATAATCAAACTTATAAGCGGCACGTAGTGCCAGTGTGTGTGTGTGCTCATAAATATTAGTGTACCACTCCGGATACAAACTGCATATCATTAAGTGTGTATTCTGTGCACGCCATATTCAAACTTATAAGCGGCACGTAGTGCCAGTGTGTGAATGTGTGCTCATAAATATTAGTGTACCACTCCGGATACAAACTGCATATCATTAAGTGTGTATTCTGTGCACGCCATATTCAAACCAATAAGCGGCGCGTAGTGCCAGTGTGTGTGTGTGCTCATAAATATTTGTGTACCAATCCGGATACAAACTGCATATCATTCAGTGTGTATTCTGTGCACGCCATATTCAAACTAATAAGCGGCGCGTAGTGCCAGTGTGTGTGTGTGCTCATGAATATAAGTGTACCACTCCGGATACAAACTGCATATCATTAAGTGTGTATTCTGTGCGCGCCATATTCAAACTTATAAGCGGCGCGTAGCGCTAGTGTGTATGGGTACTCAAAAATATTAGTGTACCACTCCGGATACAAACTGCATATCATTAAGTGTGTATTCTGTGCACGCCATATTCAAACTTATAAGCGGCACGTAGTGCCAGTGTGTAAATGTGTGCTCATTAATATTAGTGTACCACTCCGGATACAAACTGCATATCATTCAGTGTGTATTCTGTGCACGCCATATTCAAACCAATAAGCGGCGCGTAGTGCCAGTGTGTGTGTGTGCTCATGAATATTAGTGTACCACTCCGGATACAAACCGCATATCATTGAGTGTGTATTCTGTGCGCGCCATATTCAAACTAAGAAGCGGCGCATAGTGCTAGTGTGTATGTGTGCTCATGAATAATAGTGTATCACTCCGGATACAAACCGCATATCATTAAGTGTGTATTCTGTGCGCGCCATATTCAAACTAATAAGCGGCGCGTGAATAATAGTGTACCACTCCGGATACAAACTGCATATCATTAAGTGTGTATTCTGTGCGCGCCATATTCAAACTAAGAAGCGGCGCATAGTGCTAGTGTATGTGTGCTCATGAATAATTGTGTACCACTCCGGATACAAACTGCATATCATTAAGTGTGTATTCTGTGCGCGCCATATTCAAACTAAGAAGCGGCGCATAGTGCTAGTGTGTATGTGTGCTCATAAATATTAGTGTACCACTCCGGATACAAACTGCATATCATTAAGTGTGTATTCTGTGCGCGTCATATTGAAAATTATAAGCAGCGCGTAGTGTAAGTGTGCGTGTGTGTGCTCATAAATAAAAGTGTACCACTCCGGATACAAACCGCATATCATTAAGTGTGTATTCTGTGCGCGCCATATTCAAACTAAGAAGCGGCGCATAGTGCTAGTGTGTATGTGTGCTCATAAATATTAGTGTACCACTCCGGATACAAACTGCATATCATTAAGTGTGTATTCTGTGCGCGTCATATTGAAAATTTTAAGCAGCGCGTAGTGTAAGTGTGCGTGTGTGTGCTCATAAATAAAAGTGTACCACTCCGGATACAAACTGCATATCATTAAGTGTGTATTCTGTGCGCGCCATATGCAAACTAAGAAGCGGCGCATAGTGCTAGTGTGTATGTGTGCTCATAAATATTAGTGTACCACTCCGGATACAAACTGCATATCATTAAGTGTGTATTCTGTGCGCGCCATATTCAAACTAAGAAGCGTCGCGTAGTGCCAGTGTGTGTGTGCTCATGAATAATAGTGTACCACTCCGGATACAAACCGCATATCATTAAGTGTGTATTCTGTGCGCGCCATATTCAAACTAAGAAGCGGCGCATAGTGCTAGTGTGTGTGTGTGCTCATAAATAATAGTGTACCACTCCGGATACAAACTGCATATCATTAAGTGTGTATTCTGTGCGCGCCATATTGAAATTTATAACCGGCGCGTAGTGTAAGTGTGCGTGTGTGTGCTCATAAATAAAAGTGTACCACTCCGGATACAAACTGCATATCATTAAGTGTGTATTCTGTGCGCGCCATATTCAAACTAAGAAGCGGCGCATAGTGCTAGTGTGTATGTGTGCTCATAAATATTAGTGTACCACTCCGGATACAAACTGCATATCATTAAGTGTGTATTCTGTGCGCGCCATATTCAAACTAAGAAGCGGCGCATAGTGCTAGTGTGTATGTGTGCTCATAAATATTAGTGTACCACTCCGGATACAAACTGCATATCATTAAGTGTGTATTCTGTGCGCGCCATATTCAAACTAAGAAGCGTCGCGTAGTGCCAGTGTGTGTGTGTGCTCATAAATATTAGTGTACCACTCCGGATACAAACTGCATATCATTAAGTGTGTATTCTGTGCGCGCCATATTCAAACTAAGAAGCGTCGCGTAGTGCCAGTGTGTGTGTGTGCTCATAAATATTAGTGTACCACTCCGGATACAAACTGCATATCATTAAGTGTGTATTCTGTGCGCGCCATATTCAAACTTATAAGCGGCGCGTAGCGCTAGAGTGTATGTGTACTCATAAATATTAGTGTACCACTCTGGATACAAACCGCATATCATTCAGTGTGTATTCTGTGCACGCCATATTCAAACCAATAAGCGGCGCGTAGCGCTATAGTGTATGTGTACTCATAAATATTAGTGTACCACTCCGGATACAAACCGCATATCATTGAGTTTGTATTCTGTGCACGCCATATTCAAACTAATAAGCGGCGCATACTGCTAGTGTGTATGTGTGCTCAATAATATTGGTGTTCCACTCCGGATACAAACTGCATATCATTAAGTGTGTATTCTGTGCGCGCCATATTCAAACTTATAAGCGGCACGTAGTGCCAGCGTGTGTGTGCTCATGAATAATAGTGTACCACTTCGGATACAAACCGCATATCATTAAGTGTGTATTCTGTGCGCGCCATATTCAAACTAATCAGCGGCGCGTAGTGCCAGTGTGTGTGTGTGCGTGTGTGCTCATAAATATTTGTGTACCACTCCGGATACAAACTGCATATCATTAAGTGTGTATTCTGTGCGCGCCATATTCAAACCAATAAGCGGCTCGTAGTTCTAGTGTGTATGTGTGCTCATAAATATTAGTGTACCACTCCGGATACAAACCGCATATCATTAAGTGTGTATTCTGTGCACGCCATATTCAAACCAATAAGCGGCGCGTAGTGCCAGTGTGTGTGTGTGCTCATAAATAAAAGTGTACCACTCCGGATACAAACCGCATATCATTAAGTGTGTATTCTGTGCGCGTCATATTGAAAATTATAAGCAGCGCGTAGTGTAAGTGTGTGTGTGTGTGCTCATAAATAAAAGTGTACCACTCCGGATACAAACCGCATATCATTAAGTGTGTATTCTGTGCACGCCATATTCAAACCAATAAGCGGCGCGTAGTGCCAGTGTGTGTGTGTGCTCATGTATATAAGTGTACCACTCCGGATACAAACCGCATATCATTAAGTGTGTATTCTGTGCGCGCCATATTCAAACTAATAAGCGGCGCATAGTGCTAGTGTGTATGTGTGCTCATCAATATTAGTGTACCACTCCGGATACAAACTGCATATCATTAAGTGTGTATTCTGTGCGCGCCATATTCAAACTTATAAGCGGCGCGTAGCGCTATAGTGTATGTGTACTCATAAATATTAGTGTACCACTCCGGATACAAACCGCATATCATTAAGTGTGTATTCTGTGCGCGCCATATTCAAACCAATAAGCGGCGCGTAGTGCCAGTGTGTGTGTGTGTGTTCTCATAAATATTAGTGTACCACTCCGGATACAAACTGCATATCATTAAGTGTGTATTCTGTGCGCGCCATATTCAAACTAAGAAGCGTCGCGTAGTGCCAGTGTGTGTGTGTGCTCATAAATATTAGTGTACCACTCCGGATACAAACCGCATATCATTAAGTGTGTATTCTGTGCGCGCCATATTCAAACTAATAAGCGGCGAGTAGCGCTATAGTGTATGTGTACTCATAAATATTAGTGTACCACTCCGGATACAAACCGCATATCATTAAGTGTGTATTCTGTGCGCGCCAAATTCAAACTAATAAGCGGCGCGTAGCTCTAGGGTGTGTGTGTACTCATAAATATAAGGGTACCGCTCCGGATACAAACCGCATATCATTAAGTGTGTATTCTGTGCGCGCCATATTCAAACCAATAAGCGGCGCGTAGTGCCAGTGTGTGTGTGTACTCATAAATATAAGTGTACCACTCCGGATACAAACCGCATATCATTAAGTGTGTATTCTGTGCGCGCCATATTCAAACTAATAAGCGGCGCGTAGTGCCAGTGTGTGTGTGTGCTCATAAATATTTGTGTACCACTCCGGATACAAACCGCATATCATTAAGTGTGTATTCTGTGCGCGCCATATTCAAACTAATAAGCGGCGCGTAGCTCTAGTGTGTGTGTGTGCTCATGAATAATAATGTACCACTCCGGATACAAACCGCATATCATTAAGTGTGTATTCTGTGCGTGCCATATTCAAACTTATAAGCGGCGCAGAGTGCCAGTGTGTGTGTGTGCTCATAAATATTAGTGTACCACTCCGCATACAAGCCGCATATCATTAAGTGTGTATTCTTTGCGCGCCATATTCAAACTAATAAGCGGCGCGTAGTGCCAGTGTGTATGTGTGCTCATGAATAATAGTGTACCACTCCGGATACAAACCGCATATCATTAAGTGTGTATTCTGTGCACGCCATATTCAAACCAATAAGCGGCGCGTAGTGCCAGTGTGTGTGTGTGTGTTTGCTCATGAATAATAATGTACCACTCCGGATACAAACCGCATATCATTAAGTGTGTATTCTGTGCGCGCCATATTCAAACTAATAAGCGGCGCGTAGTGCCAGTGTGTGTGTGTGCTCATAAATATTTGTGTACCACTCCGGATACAAACCGCATATCATTAAGTGTGTATTCTGTGCGCGCCATATTCAAACTAATAAGCGGCGCGTAGCTCTAGTGTGTGTGTGTGCTCATGAATAATAATGTACCACTCCGGATACAAACCGCATATCATTAAGTGTGTATTCTGTGCGCGCTATATTCAAACTAATAAGCGGCGCGTAGTGCCAGTGTGTGTGTGTGCTCATAAATATTTGTGTACCACTCCGGATACAAACCGCATATCATTCATTGTGTATTCTGTGCACGCCATATTCAAACCAATAAGCGGCGCGTAGCTCTAGTGTGTGTGTGTACTCATAAATATAAGTGTACCACTCCGGATACAAACCGCATATCATTAAGTGTGTATTCTGTGCGCGCCATATTCAAACTAATAAGCGGCGCGTAGCTCTAGTGTGTGTGTGTGCTCATGAATAATAATGTACCACTCCGGATACAAACCGCATATCATTAAGTGTGTATTCTGTGCGCGCCATATTCAAACTTATAAGCGGCGCAGAGTGCCAGTGTTTGAATGTGTGCTCATAAATATTAGTGTACCACTCCGCATACAAGCCGCATATCATTAAGTGTGTATTCTGTGCGCGCCATATTCAAACTAATAAGCAGCGCGTAGTGTCTGTGTGTATGTGTGTGTGTGTGCTCATGAATAATAGTGTACCACTCCGGATACAAACTGCATATCATTGAGTGTGTATTCTGTGCGCGCCATATTGAAAATTATAAGCGGCGCGTAGTGTAAGTGTGCGTGTGTGTGCTCATAAATAAAAGTGTACCACTCCGGATACAAACCGCATATCATTGAGTGTGTATTCTGTGCGCGCCATATTCAAACTTATAAGCAGCGCGTAGCGCTAGTGTGAATGTGTGCTCATAAATAATAGTGTACCACTCCAGACACAATCTTCATATCATTGTGTGTGTATTCTGTGCGCGCCATATTCAAACTTATAAGCGGCGCGTAGCGCTAGTGTGTATGTGTACTCATAAATATTAGAGTACCACTCCGGATACAAACCGCATATCATTAAGTGTGTATTCTGTGCGCGCCAAATTAAAACCAATAAGCGGCGTGTAGTGCCAGTGTGTGTGTGTGCTCATGAATAATAGTGTACCACTCCGGATACAAACCGCATATCATTCAGTGTGTATTCTGTGCGCGCCATATTCAAACTAATAAGCGGCGCGTAGCTCTAGTGTGTATGTGTATTCATAAATATTAGTGTACCACTCCGGATACAAACCGCATATCATTCAGTGTGTATTCTGTGCACGCCATATTCAAACCAATAAGCGGCGCGTAGTGCCAGTGTGTGTGTGCTCATGAATAATAGTGTACCACTCCGGATACAAACCGCATATCATTCAGTGTGTATTCTGTGCACGCCATATTCAAACTAATAAGCGGCGCATAGTGCCAGTGTGTGTATGTGTGCTCATGAATAATAGTGTACCACTCCGGATACAAACCGCATATCATTAAGTGTGTATTCTGTGCGCGCCATTGTCAAACAAATAAGCGGCGCGTAGCTCTAGTGTGTATGTGTACTCATAAATATTAGTGTACCACTCCGGATACAAACCGCATATCATTAAGTGTGTATTCTGTGCGCGCCATATTGAAAATTATAAGCGGCGCGTAGTGTAAGTGTGCGTGTGCTCATGAATATTAGTGTACCACTCCGGATACAAACTGCAAATCATTAAGTGTGTATTCTGTGCGCGCCATATTGAAAATTATAAGCAGCGCGTAGTGTAAGTGTGCGTGTGTGTGCTCATAAATAAAAGTGTACCACTCCAGACACAAACTTCATATCATTGTGTGTGTATTCTGTGCGCGCCATTGTCAAACTAATAAGCGGCGCGTAGCTCTAGTGTGTATGTGTACTCATAAATATTAGTGTACCACTCCGGATACAAACCGCATATCATTAAGTGTGTATTCTGTGCGCGCCATATTGAAAATTATAAGCGGCGCGTAGTGTAAGTGTGCGTGTGCTCATGAATATTAGTGTACCACTCCGGATACAAACTGCAAATCATTAAGTGTGTATTCTGTGCGCGCCATATTGAAAATTATAAGCAGCGCGTAGTGTAAGTGTGCGTGTGTGTGCTCATAAATAAAAGTGTACCACTCCAGACACAAACTTCATATCATTGTGTGTGTATTCTGTGCGCGCCATTGTCAAACTAATAAGCGGCGCGTAGCTCTAGTGTGTATGTGTACTCATAAATATTTGTGTACCACTCCGGATACAAACCGCATATCATTAAGTGTGTATTCTGTGCGCGCCATATTGAAAATTAAAAGCAGCGCGTAGTGTCTGTATGTATGTGTGCGTGTGTGTGCTCATAAATAATAGTGTACCACTCCAGATACAAACCGCATATCATTAAGTGTGTATTCTGTGCACGCCATATTCAAACTTATAAGCAGCGCGTAGTGCCAGTGTTTGAATGTGTGCTCATGAATAATAGTGTACCACTCCGGATACAAACCGCATATCATTGAGTGTGTATTCTGTGCGCGCCATATTAAAACTAATAAGCGGCGCGTAGCGCTATTGTGTATGTGTACTTATAAATATTAGTGTACCACTCCGGATACAAACCGCATATCATTGAGTGTGTATTCTGTGCGTGCCATATTCAAACTTATAAGCGGCGCGTAGTGCCAGTGTGTGTGTGTTCATGAATAATAGTGTACCACTCCGGATACAAACCGCATATCATTAGGTGTGTATTCTGTGCGCGCCATATTCAAACTAATTAGCGGCGCGTAGCGCTATTGTGTATGTGTACTTATAAATATTAGTGTACCACTCCGGATACAAACCGCATATCATTGAGTGTGTATTCTGTGCGTGCCATATTCAAACTTATAAGCGGCGCGTAGTGCCAGTGTGTGTGTGTGTGTTTGCTCATGAATAATAGTGTACCACTCCGGATACAAACCGCATATCATTAAGTGTGTATTCTGTGCGCGCCATATTCAAACTTATAAGCAGCGCGTAGCGCTAGTGTGAATGTGTACTCATAAATATTAGAGTACCACTCCGGATACAAACCGCATATCATTAAGTGTGTATTCTGTGCACGCCATATTCAAACTTATAAGCGGCGCGTAGCGCTAGTGTGCATGTGTACTCATAAATATTAGTGTACCACTCCGGATACAAACTGCATATCATTAAGTGTGTATTCTTAACGCGCCATATTCAAACCAATAAGCGGCGCGTAGTGCCAGTGTGAATGTGTGCTCATAAATATTAGAGTACCACTCCGGATACAAACCGCATATCATTAAGTGTGTATTCTGTGCGCGCCATATTCAAACTAATTAGCGGCGCGTAGCGCTATTGTGTATGTGTACTTATAAATATTAGTGTACCACTCCGGATACAAACCGCATATCATTGAGTGTGTATTCTGTGCGTGCCATATTCAAACTTATAAGCGGCGCGTAGTGCCAGTGTGTGTGTGTGTGTTTGCTCATGAATAATAGTGTACCACTCCGGATACAAACCGCATATCATTGAGTGTGTATTCTGTGCGCGCCATATTCAAACTAATAAGCGGCGCGTAGTGCCAGTGTGTGTGTGTGCTCATAAATATTAGTGTACCACTCCGGATACAAACCGCATATCATTAAGTGTGTATTCTGTGCGCGCCATATTCAAACTTATAAGCGGCGCGTAGTGTAAGTGTGCGTGTGTGTGCTCATAAATAAAAGTGTACCACTCCGGATACAAACCGCATATCATTGAGTGTGTATTCTGTGCGCGCCATATTCAAACTTATAAGCAGCGCGTAGCGCTAGTGTGAATGTGTACTCATAAATATTAGAGTACCACTCCGGATACAAACCGCATATCATTGAGTGTGTATTCTGTGCGCGCCATTGTCAAACTAATAAGCGGCGCGTAGCTCTAGTGTGTATGTGTACTCATAAATATTAGTGTACCACTCCGGATACAAACCGCATATCATTAAGTGTGTATTCTGTGCGCGCCATATTCAAACTAATAAGCGGCGCGTAGTGTCTGTGTGTGTGTGTGTGTGTGCTCATGAATAATAGTGTACCACTCCGGATACAAACCGCATATCATTGAGTGTGTATTCTGTGCGCGCCATATTCAAACTTATAAGCGGCGCGTAGTGCCAGTGTGTGTGTGTGCTCATAAATATTAGTGTACCACTCCGGATACAAACCGCATATCATTAAGTGTGTATTCTGTGCGCGCCATATTCAAACTTATAAGCGGCGCGTAGTGTAAGTGTGCGTGTGTGTGCTCATAAATAAAAGTGTACCACTCCGGATACAAACCGCATATCATTGAGTGTGTATTCTGTGCGCGCCATATTCAAACTTATAAGCAGCGCGTAGCGCTAGTGTGAATGTGTACTCAAAAATATTAGAGTACCACTCCGGATACAAACCGCATATCATTGAGTGTGTATTCTGTGCGCGCCATTGTCAAACTAATAAGCGGCGCGTAGCTCTAGTGTGTATGTGTACTCATAAATATTAGTGTACCACTCCGGATACAAACCGCATATCATTAAGTGTGTATTCTGTGCGCGCCATATTGAAAATTATAAGCGGCGCGTAGTGCCAGTGTGTGTGTGTGTGCTCATGAATAGTAGTGTACCACTCCGGATACAAACCGCATATCATTGAGTGTGTATTCTGTGCGCGCCATTGTCAAACTTATAAGCGGCGCGTAGCTCTAGTGTGTATGTGTACTCATAAATATTAGTGTACCACTCCGGATACAAACCGCATATCATTGAGTGTGTATTCTGTGCGCGCCATATTCAAACTTATAAGCGGCGCGTAGCGCTAGTGTGTGTGTGTACTCATAAATATAAGTGTACCACTCCGGATACAAACCGCATATCATTAAGTGTGTATTCTGTGCGCGCCATATTCAAACTAATAAGCGGCGCGTAGCTCTAGTGTGTGTGTGTGCTCATGAATAATAATGTACCACTCCGGATACAAACCGCATATCATTAAGTGTGTATTCTGTGCGCGCCATATTCAAACTTATAAGCGGCGCAGAGTGCCAGTGTTTGAATGTGTGCTCATAAATATTAGTGTACCACTCCGCATACAAGCCGCATATCATTAAGTGTGTATTCTGTGCGCGCCATATTCAAACTAATAAGCAGCGCGTGGTGTCTGTATGTATGTGTGCGTGTGTGTGCTCATAAATAATAGTGTACCACTCCAGATACAAACCGCATATCATTAAGTGTGTATTCTGTGCACGCCATATTCAAACTTATAAGCAGCGCGTAGTGCCAGTGTTTGAATGTGTGCTCATGAATAATAGTGTACCACTCCGGATACAAACCGCATATCATTGAGTGTGTATTCTGTGCGCGCCATTGTCAAACTAATAAGCGGCGCGTAGCTCTAGTGTGTATGTGTACTCATAAATATTAGTGTACCACTCCGGATACAAACCGCATATCATTAAGTGTGTATTCTGTGCGCGCCATATTCAAACTAATAAGCGGCGCGTAGCTCTAGTGTGTGTGTGTGCTCATGAATAATAATGTACCACTCCGGATACAAACCGCATATCATTGAGTGTGTATTCTGTGCGCGCCATTGTCAAACTTATAAGCGGCGCGTAGCTCTAGTGTGTATGTGTACTCATAAATATTAGTGTACCACTCCGGATACAAACCGCATATCATTGAGTGTGTATTCTGTGCGCGCCATATTCAAACTTATAAGCGGCGCGTAGCGCTAGTGTGTGTGTGTACTCATAAATATAAGTGTACCACTCCGGATACAAACCGCATATCATTAAGTGTGTATTCTGTGCGCGCCATATTCAAACTAATAAGCGGCGCGTAGCTCTAGTGTGTGTGTGTGCTCATGAATAATAATGTACCACTCCGGATACAAACCGCATATCATTAAGTGTGTATTCTGTGCGCGCCATATTCAAACTTATAAGCGGCGCAGAGTGCCAGTGTTTGAATGTGTGCTCATAAATATTAGTGTACCACTCCGCATACAAGCCGCATATCATTAAGTGTGTATTCTGTGCGCGCCATATTCAAACTAATAAGCAGCGCGTGGTGTCTGTATGTATGTGTGCGTGTGTGTGCTCATAAATAATAGTGTACCACTCCAGATACAAACCGCATATCATTAAGTGTGTATTCTGTGCACGCCATATTCAAACTTATAAGCAGCGCGTAGTGCCAGTGTTTGAATGTGTGCTCATGAATAATAGTGTACCACTCCGGATACAAACCGCATATCATTGAGTGTGTATTCTGTGCGCGCCATATTAAAACTAATAAGCGGCGCGTAGTGTCTGTGTGTATGTGTGTGTGTGTGCTCATGAATAATAGTGTACCACTCCGGATACAAACTGCATATCATTGAGTGTGTATTCTGTGCGCGCCATATTGAAAATTATAAGCGGCGCGTAGTGTAAGTGTGCGTGTGTGTGCTCATAAATAAAAGTGTACCACTCCGGATACAAACCGCATATCATTGAGTGTGTATTCTGTGCGCGCCATATTCAAACTTATAAGCAGCGCGTAGCGCTAGTGTGAATGTGTGCTCATAAATAATAGTGTACCACTCCAGACACAATCTTCATATCATTGTGTGTGTATTCTGTGCGCGCCATATTCAAACTTATAAGCGGCGCGTAGCGCTAGTGTGTATGTGTACTCATAAATATTAGAGTACCACTCCGGATACAAACCGCATATCATTAAGTGTGTATTCTGTGCGCGCCAAATTAAAACCAATAAGCGGCGTGTAGTGCCAGTGTGTGTGTGTGCTCATGAATAATAGTGTACCACTCCGGATACAAACCGCATATCATTCAGTGTGTATTCTGTGCGCGCCATATTCAAACTAATAAGCGGCGCGTAGCTCTAGTGTGTATGTGTATTCATAAATATTAGTGTACCACTCCGGATACAAACCGCATATCATTCAGTGTGTATTCTGTGCACGCCATATTCAAACCAATAAGCGGCGCGTAGTGCCAGTGTGTGTGTGCTCATGAATAATAGTGTACCACTCCGGATACAAACCGCATATCATTCAGTGTGTATTCTGTGCACGCCATATTCAAACTAATAAGCGGCGCATAGTGCCAGTGTGTGTATGTGTGCTCATGAATAATAGTGTACCACTCCGGATACAAACCGCATATCATTAAGTGTGTATTCTGTGCGCGCCATTGTCAAACAAATAAGCGGCGCGTAGCTCTAGTGTGTATGTGTACTCATAAATATTAGTGTACCACTCCGGATACAAACCGCATATCATTAAGTGTGTATTCTGTGCGCGCCATATTGAAAATTATAAGCGGCGCGTAGTGTAAGTGTGCGTGTGCTCATGAATATTAGTGTACCACTCCGGATACAAACTGCAAATCATTAAGTGTGTATTCTGTGCGCGCCATATTGAAAATTATAAGCAGCGCGTAGTGTAAGTGTGCGTGTGTGTGCTCATAAATAAAAGTGTACCACTCCAGACACAAACTTCATATCATTGTGTGTGTATTCTGTGCGCGCCATTGTCAAACTAATAAGCGGCGCGTAGCTCTAGTGTGTATGTGTACTCATAAATATTAGTGTACCACTCCGGATACAAACCGCATATCATTAAGTGTGTATTCTGTGCGCGCCATATTGAAAATTATAAGCGGCGCGTAGTGTAAGTGTGCGTGTGCTCATGAATATTAGTGTACCACTCCGGATACAAACTGCAAATCATTAAGTGTGTATTCTGTGCGCGCCATATTGAAAATTATAAGCAGCGCGTAGTGTAAGTGTGCGTGTGTGTGCTCATAAATAAAAGTGTACCACTCCAGACACAAACTTCATATCATTGTGTGTGTATTCTGTGCGCGCCATTGTCAAACTAATAAGCGGCGCGTAGCTCTAGTGTGTATGTGTACTCATAAATATTTGTGTACCACTCCGGATACAAACCGCATATCATTAAGTGTGTATTCTGTGCGCGCCATATTGAAAATTAAAAGCAGCGCGTAGTGTCTGTATGTATGTGTGCGTGTGTGTGCTCATAAATAATAGTGTACCACTCCAGATACAAACCGCATATCATTAAGTGTGTATTCTGTGCACGCCATATTCAAACTTATAAGCAGCGCGTAGTGCCAGTGTTTGAATGTGTGCTCATGAATAATAGTGTACCACTCCGGATACAAACCGCATATCATTGAGTGTGTATTCTGTGCGCGCCATATTAAAACTAATAAGCGGCGCGTAGCGCTATTGTGTATGTGTACTTATAAATATTAGTGTACCACTCCGGATACAAACCGCATATCATTGAGTGTGTATTCTGTGCGTGCCATATTCAAACTTATAAGCGGCGCGTAGTGCCAGTGTGTGTGTGTTCATGAATAATAGTGTACCACTCCGGATACAAACCGCATATCATTAGGTGTGTATTCTGTGCGCGCCATATTCAAACTAATTAGCGGCGCGTAGCGCTATTGTGTATGTGTACTTATAAATATTAGTGTACCACTCCGGATACAAACCGCATATCATTGAGTGTGTATTCTGTGCGTGCCATATTCAAACTTATAAGCGGCGCGTAGTGCCAGTGTGTGTGTGTGTGTTTGCTCATGAATAATAGTGTACCACTCCGGATACAAACCGCATATCATTAAGTGTGTATTCTGTGCGCGCCATATTCAAACTTATAAGCAGCGCGTAGCGCTAGTGTGAATGTGTACTCATAAATATTAGAGTACCACTCCGGATACAAACCGCATATCATTGAGTGTGTATTCTGTGCACGCCATATTCAAACTTATAAGCGGCGCGTAGCGCTAGTGTGCATGTGTACTCATAAATATTAGTGTACCACTCCGGATACAAACTGCATATCATTAAGTGTGTATTCTTAACGCGCCATATTCAAACCAATAAGCGGCGCGTAGTGCCAGTGTGAATGTGTGCTCATAAATATTAGAGTACCACTCCGGATACAAACCGCATATCATTAAGTGTGTATTCTGTGCGCGCCATATTCAAACTAATTAGCGGCGCGTAGCGCTATTGTGTATGTGTACTTATAAATATTAGTGTACCACTCCGGATACAAACCGCATATCATTGAGTGTGTATTCTGTGCGTGCCATATTCAAACTTATAAGCGGCGCGTAGTGCCAGTGTGTGTGTGTGTGTTTGCTCATGAATAATAGTGTACCACTCCGGATACAAACCGCATATCATTGAGTGTGTATTCTGTGCGCGCCATATTCAAACTAATAAGCGGCGCGTAGTGCCAGTGTGTGTGTGTGCTCATAAATATTAGTGTACCACTCCGGATACAAACCGCATATCATTAAGTGTGTATTCTGTGCGCGCCATATTCAAACTTATAAGCGGCGCGTAGTGTAAGTGTGCGTGTGTGTGCTCATAAATAAAAGTGTACCACTCCGGATACAAACCGCATATCATTGAGTGTGTATTCTGTGCGCGCCATATTCAAACTTATAAGCAGCGCGTAGCGCTAGTGTGAATGTGTACTCATAAATATTAGAGTACCACTCCGGATACAAACCGCATATCATTGAGTGTGTATTCTGTGCGCGCCATTGTCAAACTAATAAGCGGCGCGTAGCTCTAGTGTGTATGTGTACTCATAAATATTAGTGTACCACTCCGGATACAAACCGCATATCATTAAGTGTGTATTCTGTGCGCGCCATATTAAAACTAATAAGCGGCGCGTAGTGTCTGTGTGTGTGTGTGTGTGTGCTCATGAATAATAGTGTACCACTCCGGATACAAACCGCATATCATTGAGTGTGTATTCTGTGCGCGCCATATTCAAACTTATAAGCGGCGCGTAGTGCCAGTGTGTGTGTGTGCTCATAAATATTAGTGTACCACTCCGGATACAAACCGCATATCATTAAGTGTGTATTCTGTGCGCGCCATATTCAAACTTATAAGCGGCGCGTAGTGTAAGTGTGCGTGTGTGTGCTCATAAATAAAAGTGTACCACTCCGGATACAAACCGCATATCATTGAGTGTGTATTCTGTGCGCGCCATATTCAAACTTATAAGCAGCGCGTAGCGCTAGTGTGAATGTGTACTCAAAAATATTAGAGTACCACTCCGGATACAAACCGCATATCATTGAGTGTGTATTCTGTGCGCGCCATTGTCAAACTAATAAGCGGCGCGTAGCTCTAGTGTGTATGTGTACTCATAAATATTAGTGTACCACTCCGG
Source organism: Anopheles gambiae (assembly GCF_943734735.2). NCBI lineage: Eukaryota > Metazoa > Arthropoda > Insecta > Diptera > Culicidae > Anopheles > Anopheles gambiae. Next base: position 1,570,926 of record NW_026902553.1, on the reverse strand, counting down.
ATACAAACCGCATATCATTAAGTGTGTATTCTGTGCGCGCCATATTGAAAATTATAAGCGGCGCGTAGTGCCAGTGTGTGTGTGTGTGCTCATGAATAGTAGTGTACCACTCCGGATACAAACCGCATATCATTGAGTGTGTATTCTGTGCGCGCCATTGTCAAACTTATAAGCGGCGCGTAGCTCTAGTGTGTATGTGTACTCATAAATATTAGTGTACCACTCCGGATACAAACCGCATATCATTGAGTGTGTATTCTGTGCGCGCCATATTCAAACTTATAAGCGGCGCGTAGCGCTAGTGTGCATGTGTACTCATAAATATTAGTGTACCACTCCGGATACAAACTGCATATCATTAAGTGTGTATTCTTAGCGCGCCATATTCAAACCAATAAGCGGCGCGTAGTGCCAGTGTGTGTGTGTGCTCATAAATAAAAGTGTACCACTCCGGATACAAACCGCATATCATTAAGTGTGTATTCTGTGCGCGTCATATTGAAAATTATAAGCAGCGCGTAGTGTAAGTGTGTGTGTGTGTGCTCATAAATAAAAGTGTACCACTCCGGATACAAACTGCATATCATTAAGTGTGTATTCTGTGCACGCCATATTCAAACCAATAAGCGGCGCGTAGTGCCAGTGTGTGTGTGTGCTCATGTATATAAGTGTACCACTCCGGATACAAACCGCATATCATTAAGTGTGTATTCTGTGCGCGCCATATTCAAACTAATAAGCGGCGCGTAGCTCTAGTGTGTATGTGTACTCATTAATATTAGTGTACCACTCCGTATACAAACTGCATATCATTAAGTGTGTATTCTGTGCGCGCCATATTCAAACTTATAAGCGGCGCGTCGTGTCAGTGTGTGTGTGTGCTCATAAATATTTGTGTACCACTCCGGATACAAACCGCATATCATTAAGTGTGTATTCTGTGCACGCCATATTCAAACTTATAAGCGGCGCGTAGTGCCAGTGTGTGTGTGCTCATGTATAATAGTGTACCACTCCGGATACAAACCGCATATCATTAAGTGTGTATTCTGTGCGCGCCATATTCAAACTAATAAGCGGCGCGTAGCTCTAGTGTGTATGTGTACTCATAAATATTAGTATACCACTCCGGATACAAACCGCATATCATTCAGTGTGTATTCTGTGCACGCCATATTCAAACCAATAAGCGGCGCGTAGTGCCAGTGTGTGTGTGTGCTCATGTATATTAGTGTACCACTCCGGATACAAACTGCATATCATTAAGTGTGTATTCTTTGCACGCCATATTCAAACTTATAAGCGGCGCGTAGTGCCAGTGTGTGTGTGTGCTCATAAATATTTGTGTACCACTCCGGATACAAACCGCATATCATTAAGTGTGTATTCTGTGCACGCCATATTCAAACTTATAAGCGGCGCGTAGTGCCAGTGTGTGTGTGCTCATGTATAATAGTGTACCACTCCGGATACAAACCGCATATCATTAAGTGTGTATTCTGTGCGCGCCATATTCAAACTAATAAGCGGCGCGTAGCTCTAGTGTGTATGTGTGCTCATAAATATTAGTATACCACTCCGGATACAAACCGCATATCATTCAGTGTGTATTCTGTGCACGCCATATTCAAACCAATAAGCGGCGCGTAGTGCCAGTGTGTGTGTGTGCTCATGTATATTAGTGTACCACTCCGGATACAAACTGCATATCATTAAGTGTGTATTCTTTGCACGCCATATTCAAACCAATAAGCGGCGCGTAGTGCCAGTGTGTGTGTGTGCTCATGTATATTAGTGTACCACTCCGGATACAAACTGCATATCATTAAGTGTGTATTCTGTGCGCGCCATATTCAAACTTATAAGCGGCGCGTAGTGCCAGTGTGTGTGTGTGCTCATAAATATTTGTGTACCACTCCGGATACAAACTGCATATCATTAAGTGTGTATTCTGTGCGCGCCATATTCAAACTTATAAGCGGCGCGTAGCGCTAGTGTGTATGTGTACTCAAAAATATTAGTGTACCACTCCGGATACAAACTGCATATCATTCAGTGTGTATTCTGTGCACGCCATATTCAAACCAATAAGCGGCGCGTAGTGCCAGTGTGTGTATGTGTGCTCATGAATAAAAGTGTACCACTCCGGATACAAACCGCATATCATTCAGTGTGTATTCTGTGCACGCCATATTCAAACCAATAAGCGGCGCGTAGTGCCAGTGTGTGTGTGCTCATGAATAATAGTGTATCACTCCGGATACAAACCGCATATCATTCAGTGTGTATTCTGTGCACGCCATATTCAAACTTATAAGCGGCACGTAGTGCCAGTGTGTGAATGTGTGCTCATAAATATTAGTGTACCACTCCGGATACAAACTGCATATCATTAAGTGTGTATTCTGTGCGCGTCATATTGAAAATTATAAGCAGCGCGTAGTGTAAGTGTGTGTGTGTGTGCTCATAAATAAAAGTGTACCACTCCGGATACAAACCGCATATCATTAAGTGTGTATTCTGTGCGCGCCATATTCAAACCAATAAGCGGCGCGTAGTATGTGTGCTCAATAATATTGGTGTACCACTCCGGATACAAACTGCATATCATTAAGTGTGTATTCTGTGCGCGCAATATTCAAACTTATAAGCGGCACGTAGTGCCAGCGTGTGTGTGCTCATGAATAATAGTGTACCACTCCGGATACAAACCGCATATCATTCAGTGTGTATTCTGTGCGCGCCATATTCAAACTAATAAGCGGCGCATAGTGCTAGTGTGTATGTGTGCTCATGAATATTAGTGTACCACTCCGGATACAAACTGCATATCATTAAGTGTGTATTCTGTGCGCGCCATATTCAAACTTATAAGCGGCGCGTAGCGCTAGAGTGTATGTGTACTCATAAATATTAGTGTACCACTCCGGATACAAACCGCATATCATTAAGTGTGTATTCTGTGCGCGCCATATTCAAACTAATAAGTGGCGCATAGTGCTAGTGTGTATGTGTGCTCATGAATAATAGTGTACCACTCCGGATACAAACCGCATATCATTGAGACTGTATTCTGTGCGCGCCATATTCAAACCAATAAGCGGCGCGTAGTGCCAGTGTGTATGTGTGCTCATGAATAATAGTGTACCACTCCGGATACAAACCGCATATCATTCAGTGTGTATTCTGTGCGCGCCATATTCAAACTAATAAGCGGCGCGTAGTGCCAGTGTGTGTGTGTGCTCATGAATATTAGTGTACCACTCCGGATACAAACTGCATATCATTCAGTGTGTATTCTGTGCACGCCATATTCAAACCAATAAGCGGCGCGTAGTGCCAGTGTGTGTGTGTGCTCATAAATATTTGTGTACCACTCCGGATACAAACTGCATATCATTAAGTGTGTATTCTGTGCACGCCATATTCAAACCAATAAGCGGCGCGTAGTGCCAGTGTGTATGTGTGCTCATGAATAATCGTGTACCACTCCGGATACAAACTGCATATCATTAAGTGTGTATTCTGTGCGCGCCATATTGAAATTTATAAGCGGCGCGTAGTGCCAGTGTGTGTGTGTGCTCATAAATATTTGTGTACCACTCCGGATACAAACTGCATATCATTAAGTGTGTATTCTGTGTGCGCCATATTCAAACTAATAAGCGGCACGTAGTGCCAGTGTGTATGTGTGCTCATGAATAATTGTGTGCCACTCCGGATACAAACTGCATATCATTAAGTGTGTATTCTGTGCACGCCATATTCAAACTAATAAGCGGCCCGTAGCGCTAGTGTGTGAATGTGTGCTTATGATAAAAAGTGTACAACTCCGGATACAAACCGCATATCATTCAGTGTGTATTCTGTGCACGCCATATTCAAACCAATAAGCGGCGCGTAGTGCCAGTGTGTGTGTGTGCTCATAAATATTTGTGTACCACTCCGGATACAAACTGCATATCATTAAGTGTGTATTCTGTGCACGCCATATTCAAACCAATAAGCGGCTCGTAGTGCTAGTGTGTATGTGTGCTCATGAATAATTGTGTACCACTCCGGATACAAACTGCATATCATTAAGTGTGTATTCTGTGCGCGCCATATTCAAACCAATAAGCGGCGCGTAGCTCTAGTGTGTATGTGTGCTCATGAATAATTGTGTACCACTCCGGATACAAACCGCATATCATTCAGTGTGTATTCTGTGCACGCCATATTCAAACCAATAAGCGGCGCGTAGTGATAGTGTGTGTGTGTGCTCATGAATATAAGTGTACCACTCCGGATACAAACTGCATATCATTAAGTGTGTATTCTGTGCGCGCCATATTGAAATTTATAAGCGGCGCGTAGTGCCAGTGTGTGTGTATGCTCATAAATATTTGTGTACCACTCCGGATACAAACTGCATATCATTAAGTGTGTATTCTGTGCACGCCATATTCAAACTAATAAGCGGCGCGTAGTGCCAGTGTGTGTGTGTGCTCATAAATATTTGTGTACCACTCCGGAAACAAACTGCATATCATTAAGTGTGTATTCTGTGCACGCCATATTCAAACCAATAAGCGGCTCGTAGTGCCAGTGTGTGTGTGTGTGTGTGTGTGTGTGTGTTTGCTCATGAATAATAGTGTATCACTCCGGATACAAACTGCATATCATTAAGTGTGTATTCTGTGCACGCCATATTCAAACTAATAAGCGGCGCGTAGTGCCAGTGTGTGTGTGTGCTCATAAATATTTGTGTGCCACTCCGGATACAAACTGCATATCATTAAGTGTGTATTCTGTGCACGCCATATTCAAACCAATAAGCGGCTCGTAGTGCTAGTGTGTATGTGTGCTCATGAATAATTGTGTACCACTCCGGATACAAACTGCATATCATTAAGTGTGTATTCTGTGCGCGCCATATTCAAACCAATAAGCGGCGCGTAGTGCCAGTGTGTGTGTGCTCATGAATAATAGTGTACCACTCCGGATACAAACCGCATATCATTCAGTGTGTATTCTGTGCACGCCATATTCAAACCAATAAGCGGCGCGTAGTGCCAGTGTGTGTGTGTGCTCATAAATATTTGTGTACCAATCTGGATACAAACTGCATATCATTAAGTGTGTATTCTGTGCGCGCCATATTCAAACTAATAAGCGGCCCGTAGCGCTAGTGTGTGAATGTGTGCTTATGATAAAAAGTGTACAACTCCGGATACAAACCGCATATCATTCAGTGTGTATTCTGTGCACGCCATATTCAAACCAATAAGCGGCGCGTAGTGCCAGTGTGTGTGTGTGCTCATAAATATTTGTGTACCACTCCGGATACAAACTGCATATCATTAAGTGTGTATTCTGTGCACGCCATATTCAAACCAATAAGCGGCTCGTAGTGCCAGTGTGTATGTGTGCTCATGAATAATTGTGTACCACTCCGGATACAAACTGCATATCATTAAGTGTGTATTCTGTGCGCGCCATATTCAAACCAATAAGCGGCGCGTAGCTCTAGTGTGTATGTGTGCTCATGAATAATTGTGTACCACTCCGGATACAAACTGCATATCATTAAGTGTGTATTCTGTGCACGCCATATTCAAACTAATAAGCGGCGCGTAGTGCCAGTGTGTGTGTGTGCTCATAAATATTTGTGTACCACTCCGGAAACAAACTGCATATCATTAAGTGTGTATTCTGTGCGCGCCATATTCAAACTAATAAGCGGCCCGTAGCGCTAGTGTGTGAATGTGTGCTTATGATAAAAAGTGTACAACTCCGGATACAAACCGCATATCATTCAGTGTGTATTCTGTGCACGCCATATTCAAACCAATAAGCGGCGCGTAGTGCCAGTGTGTGTGTGTGCTCATGAATATAAGTGTACCACTCCGGATACAAACTGCATATCATTAAGTGTGTATTCTGTGCGCGCCATATTCAAACTAATAAGCGGCGCGTAGTGCCAGTGTGTGTGTATGCTCATAAATATTTGTGTACCACTCCGGATACAAACTGCATATCATTAAGTGTGTATTCTGTGCACGCCATATTCAAACCAATAAGCGGCTCGTAGTGCTAGTGTGTATGTGTGCTCATGAATAATTGTGTACCACTCCGGATACAAACTGCATATCATTAAGTGTGTATTCTGTGCGCGCCATATTCAAACCAATAAGCGGCTCGTAGTGCCAGTGTGTGTGTGTGCTCATGAATAATAGTGTACCACTCCGGATACAAACCGCATATCATTCAGTGTGTATTCTGTGCACGCCATATTCAAACCAATAAGCGGCGCGTAGTGCTAGTGTGTATGTGTGCTCATGAATAATTGTGTACCACTCCGGATACAAACTGCATATCATTAAGTGTGTATTCTGTGCGCGCCATATTCAAACTAATAAGCGGCGCGTAGCTCTAGTGTGTATGTGTGCTCATAAATATTAGTGTACCACTCCGGATACAAACCGCATATCATTCAGTGTGTATTCTGTGCACGCCAAATTCAAACTAATAAGCGGCCCGTAGCGCTAGTGTGTGAATGTGTGCTTATGATAAAAAGTGTACAACTCCGGATACAAACCGCATATCATTAAGTGTGTATTCTGTGCGCGCCATATTGAAATTTATAAGCGGCGCGTAGTGCCAGTGTGTGTGTATGCTCATAAATATTTGTGTACCACTCCGGATACAAACTGCATATCATTAAGTGTGTATTCTGTGCACGCCATATTCAAACTAATAAGCGGCGCGTAGTGCCAGTGTGTGTGTGTGCTCATAAATATTTGTGTACCACTCCGGAAACAAACTGCATATCATTAAGTGTGTATTCTGTGCACGCCATATTCAAACCAATAAGCGGCTCGTAGTGCTAGTGTGTATGTGTGCTCATGAATAATTGTGTACCACTCCGGATACAAACTGCATATCATTAAGTGTGTATTCTGTGCGCGCCATATTCAAACCAATAAGCGGCTCGTAGTGCCAGTGTGTGTGTGCTCATGAATAATAGTGTACCACTCCGGATACAAACCGCATATCATTCAGTGTGTATTCTGTGCACGCCATATTCAAACCAATAAGCGGCGCGTAGTGCCAGTGTGTGTGTGTGCTCATAAATATTTGTGTACCAATCTGGATACAAACTGCATATCATTAAGTGTGTATTCTGTGCGCGCCATATTCAAACTAATAAGCGGCCCGTAGCGCTAGTGTGTGAATGTGTGCTTATGATAAAAAGTGTACAACTCCGGATACAAACCGCATATCATTCAGTGTGTATTCTGTGCACGCCATATTCAAACCAATAAGCGGCGCGTAGTGCCAGTGTGTGTGTGTGCTCATAAATATTTGTGTACCACTCCGGATACAAACCGCATATCATTAAGTGTGTATTCTGTGCACGCCAAATTCAAACCAATAAGCGGCTCGTAGTGCTAGTGTGTATGTGTGCTCATGAATAATTGTGTACCACTCCGGATACAAACTGCATATCATTAAGTGTGTATTCTGTGCGCGCCATATTCAAACCAATAAGCGGCGCGTAGCTCTAGTGTGTATGTGTGCTCATAAATATTAGTGTACCACTCCGGATACAAACCGCATATCATTCAGTGTGTATTCTGTGCACGCCATATTCAAACCAATAAGCGGCGCGTAGTGCTAGTGTGTGTGTGTGCTCATGAATATAAGTGTACCACTCCGGATACAAACTGCATATCATTAAGTGTGTATTCTGTGCACGCCATATTCAAACTAATAAGCGGCGCGTAGTGCCAGTGTGTGTGTGTGCTCATAAATAGTAGTGTACCACTCCGGAAACAAACTGCATATCATTAAGTGTGTATTCTGTGCGCGCCATATTCAAACCAATAAGCGGCGCGTAGTGCCAGTGTGTGTGTATGCTCATAAATATTTGTGTACCACTCCGGATACAAACTGCATATCATTAAGTGTGTATTCTGTGCACGCCATATTCAAACTAATAAGCGGCGCGTAGTGCCAGTGTGTGTGTGTGCTCATAAATATTTGTGTACCACTCCGGAAACAAACTGCATATCATTAAGTGTGTATTCTGTGCACGCCATATTCAAACCAATAAGCGGCGCGTAGTGCTAGTGTGTATGTGTGCTCATGAATAATTGTGTACCACTCCGGATACAAACTGCATATCATTCAGTGTGTATTCTGTGCACGCCATATTCAAACCAATAAGCTGCTCGTAGTGCTAGTGTGTATGTGTGCTCATGAATAATTGTGTACCACTCCGGATACAAACTGCATATCATTAAGTGTGTATTCTGTGCACGCCATATTCAAACCAATAAGCGGCTCGTAGTGCTAGTGTGTATGTGTGCTCATGAATAATTGTGTACCACTCCGGATACAAACTGCATATCATTAAGTGTGTATTCTGTGCGCGCCATATTCAAACCAATAAGCGGCGCGTAGTGCCAGTGTGTGTGTGTGCTCATAAATATTAGTGTACCACTCCGGATACAAACTGCATATCATTCAGTGTGTATTCTGTGCGCGCCATATTCAAACTTATAAGCGGTACGTAGTGCCAGTGTGTCCGGTATGGCCGGTCTCGTAGTACAGTCGTCAACTCGTACTACTTAATAACATGCCCGTCATGGGTTCAATCCCCAAACAGACCGTGCCGCCATACGTAGGATTGACTATCCTGCTATGGTGGGGAATCAATTAGTCACTGAAAGCCAAGCCCACAAGTGGGTACAGGCAGGCCTTGACCGACATCGGTTGTTGAGCCAGAGAAGAAGAAGAAGTGCCAGTGTGTGTGTGTGCTCATAAATATTAGTGTACCACTCCGGATACAAACTGCATATCATTAAGTGTGTATTCTGTGCACGCCATAATCAAACTTATAAGCGGCACGTAGTGCCAGTGTGTGTGTGTGCTCATAAATATTAGTGTACCACTCCGGATACAAACTGCATATCATTAAGTGTGTATTCTGTGCACGCCATATTCAAACTTATAAGCGGCGCGTAGTGCCAGTGTGTGAATGTGTGCTCATAAATATTAGTGTACCACTCCGGATACAAACCGCATATCATTGAGTGTGTATTCTGTGCACGCCATATTCAAACCAATAAGCGGCGCGTAGTGCCAGTGTGTGTGTGTGCTCATAAATATTTGTGTACCAATCCGGATACAAACTGCATATCATTCAGTGTGTATTCTGTGCACGCCATATTCAAACTAATAAGCGGCGCGTAGTGCCAGTGTGTGTGTGTGCTCATGAATATAAGTGTACCACTCCGGATACAAACTGCATATCATTAAGTGTGTATTCTGTGCGCGCCATATTCAAACTTATAAGCGGCGCGTAGCGCTAGTGTGTATGGGTACTCAAAAATATTAGTGTACCACTCCGGATACAAACTGCATATCATTAAGTGTGTATTCTGTGCACGCCATATTCAAACTTATAAGCGGCACGTAGTGCCAGTGTGTAAATGTGTGCTCATTAATATTAGTGTACCACTCCGGATACAAACTGCATATCATTCAGTGTGTATTCTGTGCACGCCATATTCAAACCAATAAGCGGCGCGTAGTGCCAGTGTGTGTGTGTGCTCATGAATATTAGTGTACCACTCCGGATACAAACCGCATATCATTGAGTGTGTATTCTGTGCGCGCCATATTCAAACTAAGAAGCGGCGCATAGTGCTAGTGTGTATGTGTGCTCATGAATAATAGTGTATCACTCCGGATACAAACCGCATATCATTAAGTGTGTATTCTGTGCGCGCCATATTCAAACTAATAAGCGGCGCGTGAATAGTAGTGTACCACTCCGGATACAAACTGCATATCATTAAGTGTGTATTCTGTGCGCGCCATATTCAAACTAAGAAGCGGCGCATAGTGCTAGTGTATGTGTGCTCATGAATAATTGTGTACCACTCCGGATACAAACTGCATATCATTAAGTGTGTATTCTGTGCGCGCCATATTCAAACTAAGAAGCGGCGCATAGTGCTAGTGTGTATGTGTGCTCATAAATATTAGTGTACCACTCCGGATACAAACTGCATATCATTAAGTGTGTATTCTGTGCGCGTCATATTGAAAATTTTAAGCAGCGCGTAGTGTAAGTGTGCGTGTGTGTGCTCATAAATAAAAGTGTACCACTCCGGATACAAACCGCATATCATTAAGTGTGTATTCTGTGCGCGCCATATTCAAACTAAGAAGCGGCGCATAGTGCTAGTGTGTATGTGTGCTCATAAATATTAGTGTACCACTCCGGATACAAACTGCATATCATTAAGTGTGTATTCTGTGCGCGTCATATTGAAAATTTTAAGCAGCGCGTAGTGTAAGTGTGCGTGTGTGTGCTCATAAATAAAAGTGTACCACTCCGGATACAAACTGCATATCATTAAGTGTGTATTCTGTGCGCGCCATATTCAAACTAAGAAGCGGCGCATAGTGCTAGTGTGTATGTGTGCTCATAAATAATAGTGTACCACTCCGGATACAAACTGCATATCATTAAGTGTGTATTCTGTGCGCGCCATATTCAAACTAAGAAGCGTCGCGTAGTGCCAGTGTGTGTGTGCTCATGAATAATAGTGTACCACTCCGGATACAAACCGCATATCATTAAGTGTGTATTCTGTGCGCGCCATATTCAAACTAAGAAGCGGCGCATAGTGCTAGTGTGTGTGTGTGCTCATAAATAATAGTGTACCACTCCGGATACAAACTGCATATCATTAAGTGTGTATTCTGTGCGCGCCATATTGAAATTTATAACCGGCGCATAGTGTAAGTGTGCGTGTGTGTGCTCATAAATAAAAGTGTACCACTCCGGATACAAACTGCATATCATTAAGTGTGTATTCTGTGCGCGCCATATTCAAACTAAGAAGCGGCGCATAGTGCTAGTGTGTATGTGTGCTCATAAATATTAGTGTACCACTCCGGATACAAACTGCATATCATTAAGTGTGTATTCTGTGCGCGCCATATTCAAACTAAGAAGCGGCGCATAGTGCTAGTGTGTATGTGTGCTCATAAATATTAGTGTACCACTCCGGATACAAACTGCATATCATTAAGTGTGTATTCTGTGCGCGCCATATTCAAACTAAGAAGCGTCGCGTAGTGCCAGTGTGTGTGTGTGCTCATAAATATTAGTGTACCACTCCGGATACAAACTGCATATCATTAAGTGTGTATTCTGTGCGCGCCATATTCAAACTAAGAAGCGTCGCGTAGTGCCAGTGTGTGTGTGTGCTCATAAATATTAGTGTACCACTCCGGATACAAACTGCATATCATTAAGTGTGTATTCTGTGCGCGCCATATTCAAACTAAGAAGCGGCGCATAGTGCTAGTGTGTATGTGTGCTCATAAATATTAGTGTACCACTCCGGATACAAACTGCATATCATTAAGTGTGTATTCTGTGCGCGCCATATTCAAACTTATAAGCGGCGCGTAGCGCTAGAGTGTATGTGTACTCATAAATATTAGTGTACCACTCTGGATACAAACCGCATATCATTCAGTGTGTATTCTGTGCACGCCATATTCAAACCAATAAGCGGCGCGTAGCGCTATAGTGTATGTGTACTCATAAATATTAGTGTACCACTCCGGATACAAACCGCATATCATTGAGTGTGTATTCTGTGCGCGCCATATTCAAACTAATAAGCGGCGCATAGTGCTAGTGTGTATGTGTGCTCAATAATATTGGTGTTCCACTCCGGATACAAACTGCATATCATTAAGTGTGTATTCTGTGCGCGCCATATTCAAACTTATAAGCGGCACGTAGTGCCAGCGTGTGTGTGCTCATGAATAATAGTGTACCACTTCGGATACAAACCGCATATCATTAAGTGTGTATTCTGTGCGCGCCATATTCAAACTAATCAGCGGCGCGTAGTGCCAGTGTGTGTGTGTGCGTGTGTGCTCATAAATATTTGTGTACCACTCCGGATACAAACTGCATATCATTAAGTGTGTATTCTGTGCGCGCCATATTCAAACCAATAAGCGGCTCGTAGTTCTAGTGTGTATGTGTGCTCATAAATATTAGTGTACCACTCCGGATACAAACCGCATATCATTAAGTGTGTATTCTGTGCACGCCATATTCAAACCAATAAGCGGCGCGTAGTGCCAGTGTGTGTGTGTGCTCATAAATAAAAGTGTACCACTCCGGATACAAACCGCATATCATTAAGTGTGTATTCTGTGCGCGTCATATTGAAAATTATAAGCAGCGCGTAGTGTAAGTGTGTGTGTGTGTGCTCATAAATAAAAGTGTACCACTCCGGATACAAACTGCATATCATTAAGTGTGTATTCTGTGCACGCCATATTCAAACTAATAAGCGGCGCGTAGTGCCAGTGTGTGTGTGTGCTCATGTATATAAGTGTACCACTCCGGATACAAACCGCATATCATTAAGTGTGTATTCTGTGCGCGCCATATTCAAACTAATAAGCGGCGCATAGTGCTAGTGTGTATGTGTGCTCATCAATATTAGTGTACCACTCCGGATACAAACTGCATATCATTAAGTGTGTATTCTGTGCGCGCCATATTCAAACTTATAAGCGGCGCGTAGCGCTATAGTGTATGTGTACTCATAAATATTAGTGTACCACTCCGGATACAAACCGCATATCATTAAGTGTGTATTCTGTGCGCGCCATATTCAAACCAATAAGCGGCGCGTAGTGCCAGTGTGTGTGTGTGTGTTCTCATAAATATTAGTGTACCACTCCGGATACAAACTGCATATCATTAAGTGTGTATTCTGTGCGCGCCATATTCAAACTAAGAAGCGTCGCGTAGTGCCAGTGTGTGTGTGTGCTCATAAATATTAGTGTACCACTCCGGATACAAACCGCATATCATTAAGTGTGTATTCTGTGCGCGCCATATTCAAACTAATAAGCGGCGAGTAGCGCTATAGTGTATGTGTACTCATAAATATTAGTGTACCACTCCGGATACAAACCGCATATCATTAAGTGTGTATTCTGTGCGCGCCAAATTCAAACTAATAAGCGGCGCGTAGCTCTAGGGTGTGTGTGTACTCATAAATATAAGGGTACCGCTCCGGATACAAACCGCATATCATTAAGTGTGTATTCTGTGCGCGCCATATTCAAACCAATAAGCGGCGCGTAGTGCCAGTGTGTGTGTGTACTCATAAATATAAGTGTACCACTCCGGATACAAACCGCATATCATTAAGTGTGTATTCTGTGCGCGCCATATTCAAACTAATAAGCGGCGCGTAGTGCCAGTGTGTGTGTGTGCTCATGAATATTTGTGTACCACTCCGGATACAAACCGCATATCATTAAGTGTGTATTCTGTGCGCGCCATATTCAAACTAATAAGCGGCGCGTAGCTCTAGTGTGTGTGTGTGCTCATGAATAAAAGTGTACCACTCCGGATACAAACCGCATATCATTAAGTGTGTATTCTGTGCGCGCCATATTCAAACTTATAAGCGGCGCAGAGTGCCAGTGTGTGTGTGTGCTCATAAATATTAGTGTACCACTCCGCATACAAGCCGCATATCATTAAGTGTGTATTCTGTGCGCGCCATATTCAAACTAATAAGCGGCGCGTAGTGCCAGTGTGTATGTGTGCTCATGAATAATAGTGTACCACTCCGGATACAAACCGCATATCATTAAGTGTGTATTCTGTGCACGCCATATTCAAACCAATAAGCGGCGCGTAGTGCCAGTGTGTGTGTGTGTGTTTGCTCATGAATAATAATGTACCACTCCGGATACAAACCGCATATCATTAAGTGTGTATTCTGTGCGCGCCATATTCAAACTAATAAGCGGCGCGTAGTGCCAGTGTGTGTGTGTGCTCATAAATATTTGTGTACCACTCCGGATACAAACCGCATATCATTAAGTGTGTATTCTGTGCGCGCCATATTCAAACTAATAAGCGGCGCGTAGCTCTAGTGTGTGTGTGTGCTCATGAATAATAATGTACCACTCCGGATACAAACCGCATATCATTAAGTGTGTATTCTGTGCGCGCTATATTCAAACTAATAAGCGGCGCGTAGTGCCAGTGTGTGTGTGTGCTCATAAATATTTGTGTACCACTCCGGATACAAACCGCATATCATTCATTGTGTATTCTGTGCACGCCATATTCAAACCAATAAGCGGCGCGTAGCTCTAGTGTGTGTGTGTACTCATAAATATAAGTGTACCACTCCGGATACAAACCGCATATCATTAAGTGTGTATTCTGTGCGCGCCATATTCAAACTAATAAGCGGCGCGTAGCTCTAGTGTGTGTGTGTGCTCATGAATAATAATGTACCACTCCGGATACAAACCGCATATCATTAAGTGTGTATTCTGTGCGCGCCATATTCAAACTTATAAGCGGCGCAGAGTGCCAGTGTTTGAATGTGTGCTCATAAATATTTGTGTACCACTCCGCATACAAGCCGCATATCATTAAGTGTGTATTCTGTGCGCGCCATATTCAAACTAATAAGCAGCGCGTGGTGTCTGTATGTATGTGTGCGTGTGTGTGCTCATAAATAATAGTGTACCACTCCAGATACAAACCGCATATCATTAAGTGTGTATTCTGTGCACGCCATATTCAAACTTATAAGCAGCGCGTAGCGCTAGTGTGAATGTGTGCTCATAAATAATAGTGTACCACTCCAGACACAATCTTCATATCATTGTGTGTGTATTCTGTGCGCGCCATATTCAAACCAATAAGCGGCGCGTAGCTCTAGTGTGTGTGTGTACTCATAAATATAAGTGTACCACTCCGGATACAAACCGCATATCATTAAGTGTGTATTCTGTGCGCGCCATATTCAAACTAATAAGCGGCGCGTAGCTCTAGTGTGTGTGTGTGCTCATGAATAATAATGTACCACTCCAGATACAAACCGCATATCATTAAGTGTGTATTCTGTGCGCGCCATATTCAAACTTATAAGCGGCGCAGAGTGCCAGTGTTTGAATGTGTGCTCATGAATAATAGTGTACCACTCCGGATACAAACCGCATATCATTGAGTGTGTATTCTGTGCGCGCCATATTAAAACTAATAAGCGGCGCGTAGTGTCTGTGTGTATGTGTGTGTGTGTGCTCATGAATAATAGTGTACCACTCCGGATACAAACTGCATATCATTGAGTGTGTATTCTGTGCGCGCCATATTGAAAATTATAAGCGGCGCGTAGTGTAAGTGTGCGTGTGTGTGCTCATAAATAAAAGTGTACCACTCCGGATACAAACCGCATATCATTGAGTGTGTATTCTGTGCGCGCCATATTCAAACTTATAAGCAGCGCGTAGCGCTAGTGTGAATGTGTGCTCATAAATAATAGTGTACCACTCCAGACACAATCTTCATATCATTGTGTGTGTATTCTGTGCGCGCCATATTCAAACTTATAAGCGGCGCGTAGCGCTAGTGTGTATGTGTACTCATAAATATTAGAGTACCACTCCGGATACAAACCGCATATCATTAAGTGTGTATTCTGTGCGCGCCAAATTAAAACCAATAAGCGGCGTGTAGTGCCAGTGTGTGTGTGTGCTCATGAATAATAGTGTACCACTCCGGATACAAACCGCATATCATTCAGTGTGTATTCTGTGCGCGCCATATTCAAACTAATAAGCGGCGCGTAGCTCTAGTGTGTATGTGTATTCATAAATATTAGTGTACCACTCCGGATACAAACCGCATATCATTCAGTGTGTATTCTGTGCACGCCATATTCAAACCAATAAGCGGCGCGTAGTGCCAGTGTGTGTGTGCTCATGAATAATAGTGTACCACTCCGGATACAAACCGCATATCATTCAGTGTGTATTCTGTGCACGCCATATTCAAACTAATAAGCGGCGCATAGTGCCAGTGTGTGTATGTGTGCTCATGAATAATAGTGTACCACTCCGGATACAAACCGC
The DNA here is from genome assembly GCF_943734735.2 of Anopheles gambiae. NCBI lineage: Eukaryota > Metazoa > Arthropoda > Insecta > Diptera > Culicidae > Anopheles > Anopheles gambiae. The sequence goes on along the minus strand of NW_026902553.1, from coordinate 1,554,942 downwards.
ATATCATTAAGTGTGTATTCTGTGCGCGCCATTGTCAAACAAATAAGCGGCGCGTAGCTCTAGTGTGTATGTGTACTCATAAATATTAGTGTACCACTCCGGATACAAACTGCAAATCATTAAGTGTGTATTCTGTGCGCGCCATATTGAAAATTATAAGCGGCGCGTAGTGTAAGTGTGCGTGTGCTCATGAATATTAGTGTACCACTCCGGATACAAACTGCAAATCATTAAGTGTGTATTCTGTGCGCGCCATATTGAAAATTATAAGCAGCGCGTAGTGTAAGTGTGCGTGTGTGTGCTCATAAATAAAAGTGTACCACTCCAGACACAAACTTCATATCATTGTGTGTGTATTCTGTGCGCGCCATTGTCAAACTAATAAGCGGCGCGTAGCTCTAGTGTGTATGTGTACTCATAAATATTAGTGTACCACTCCGGATACAAACCGCATATCATTAAGTGTGTATTCTGTGCGCGCCATATTGAAAATTATAAGCGGCGCGTAGTGTAAGTGTGCGTGTGCTCATGAATATTAGTGTACCACTCCGGATACAAACTGCAAATCATTAAGTGTGTATTCTGTGCGCGCCATATTGAAAATTATAAGCAGCGCGTAGTGTAAGTGTGCGTGTGTGTGCTCATAAATAAAAGTGTACCACTCCAGACACAAACTTCATATCATTGTGTGTGTATTCTGTGCGCGCCATTGTCAAACTAATAAGCGGCGCGTAGCTCTAGTGTGTATGTGTACTCATAAATATTTGTGTACCACTCCGGATACAAACCGCATATCATTAAGTGTGTATTCTGTGCGCGCCATATTGAAAATTAAAAGCAGCGCGTAGTGTCTGTATGTATGTGTGCGTGTGTGTGCTCATAAATAATAGTGTACCACTCCAGATACAAACCGCATATCATTAAGTGTGTATTCTGTGCACGCCATATTCAAACTTATAAGCAGCGCGTAGTGCCAGTGTTTGAATGTGTGCTCATGAATAATAGTGTACCACTCCGGATACAAACCGCATATCATTGAGTGTGTATTCTGTGCGCGCCATATTAAAACTAATAAGCGGCGCGTAGCGCTATTGTGTATGTGTACTTATAAATATTAGTGTACCACTCCGGATACAAACCGCATATCATTGAGTGTGTATTCTGTGCGTGCCATATTCAAACTTATAAGCGGCGCGTAGTGCCAGTGTGTGTGTGTTCATGAATAATAGTGTACCACTCCGGATACAAACCGCATATCATTAGGTGTGTATTCTGTGCGCGCCATATTCAAACTAATTAGCGGCGCGTAGCGCTATTGTGTATGTGTACTTATAAATATTAGTGTACCACTCCGGATACAAACCGCATATCATTGAGTGTGTATTCTGTGCACGCCATATTCAAACTTATAAGCGGCGCGTAGCGCTAGTGTGCATGTGTACTCATAAATATTAGTGTACCACTCCGGATACAAACTGCATATCATTAAGTGTGTATTCTTAACGCGCCATATTCAAACCAATAAGCGGCGCGTAGTGCCAGTGTGAATGTGTGCTCATAAATATTAGAGTACCACTCCGGATACAAACCGCATATCATTAAGTGTGTATTCTGTGCGCGCCATATTCAAACTAATTAGCGGCGCGTAGCGCTATTGTGTATGTGTACTTATAAATATTAGTGTACCACTCCGGATACAAACCGCATATCATTGAGTGTGTATTCTGTGCGTGCCATATTCAAACTTATAAGCGGCGCGTAGTGCCAGTGTGTGTGTGTGTGTTTGCTCATGAATAATAGTGTACCACTCCGGATACAAACCGCATATCATTGAGTGTGTATTCTGTGCGCGCCATATTCAAACTAATAAGCGGCGCGTAGTGCCAGTGTGTGTGTGTGCTCATAAATATTAGTGTACCACTCCGGATACAAACCGCATATCATTGAGTGTGTATTCTGTGCGCGCCATATTCAAACTTATAAGCGGCGCGTAGTGTAAGTGTGCGTGTGTGTGCTCATAAATAAAAGTGTACCACTCCGGATACAAACCGCATATCATTGAGTGTGTATTCTGTGCGCGCCATATTCAAACTTATAAGCAGCGCGTAGCGCTAGTGTGAATGTGTACTCATAAATATTAGAGTACCACTCCGGATACAAACCGCATATCATTGAGTGTGTATTCTGTGCGCGCCATTGTCAAACTAATAAGCGGCGCGTAGCTCTAGTGTGTATGTGTACTCATAAATATTAGTGTACCACTCCGGATACAAACCGCATATCATTAAGTGTGTATTCTGTGCGCGCCATATTAAAACTAATAAGCGGCGCGTAGTGTCTGTGTGTGTGTGTGTGTGTGCTCATGAATAATAGTGTACCACTCCGGATACAAACCGCATATCATTGAGTGTGTATTCTGTGCGCGCCATATTCAAACTTATAAGCGGCGCGTAGTGCCAGTGTGTGTGTGTGCTCATAAATATTAGTGTACCACTCCGGATACAAACCGCATATCATTAAGTGTGTATTCTGTGCGCGCCATATTCAAACTTATAAGCGGCGCGTAGTGTAAGTGTGCGTGTGTGTGCTCATAAATAAAAGTGTACCACTCCGGATACAAACCGCATATCATTGAGTGTGTATTCTGTGCGCGCCATATTCAAACTTATAAGCAGCGCGTAGCGCTAGTGTGAATGTGTACTCAAAAATATTAGAGTACCACTCCGGATACAAACCGCATATCATTGAGTGTGTATTCTGTGCGCGCCATTGTCAAACTAATAAGCGGCGCGTAGCTCTAGTGTGTATGTGTACTCATAAATATTAGTGTACCACTCCGGATACAAACCGCATATCATTAAGTGTGTATTCTGTGCGCGCCATATTGAAAATTATAAGCGGCGCGTAGTGCCAGTGTGTGTGTGTGTGCTCATGAATAGTAGTGTACCACTCCGGATACAAACCGCATATCATTGAGTGTGTATTCTGTGCGCGCCATTGTCAAACTTATAAGCGGCGCGTAGCTCTAGTGTGTATGTGTACTCATAAATATTAGTGTACCACTCCGGATACAAACCGCATATCATTGAGTGTGTATTCTGTGCGCGCCATATTCAAACTTATAAGCGGCGCGTAGCGCTAGTGTGCATGTGTACTCATAAATATTAGTGTACCACTCCGGATACAAACTGCATATCATTAAGTGTGTATTCTTAGCGCGCCATATTCAAACCAATAAGCGGCGCGTAGTGCCAGTGTGTGTGTGTGCTCATAAATAATAGTGTACCACTCCAGACACAAACTTCATATCATTGTGTGTGTATTCTGTGCGCGCCATATTTAAACTTATAAGCGGCGCGTAGCGCTAGTGTGCATGTGTACTCATAAATATTAGTGTACCACTCCGGATACAAACTGCATATCATTAAGTGTGTATTCTTAGCGCGCCATATTCAAACCAATAAGCGGCGCGTAGTGCCAGTGTGTGTGTGTGCTCATGAATTATAGTGTACCACTCCGGATACAAACCGCATATCATTAAGTGTGTATTCTGTGCGCGCCATATTCAAACTAATAAGCAGCGCGTAGTGTAAGTGTTCGTGTGTGTGCTAATGAATAATAGTGTACCACTCCGGATACAAACTGCATATCATTAAGTGTGTATTCTGTGCGCACCATATTCAAACTAATAAGCGGCGCGTAGTGCCAGTGTGTGTGTGTGCTCATGTATATTAGTGTACCACTCCGGATACAAACCGCATATCATTAAGTGTGTATTCTGTGCGCGCCATATTCAAACTAATAAGCGGCGCATAGTGCCAGTGTGTGTATGTGTGCTCATGAATAATAGTGTACCACTCCGGATACAAACCGCATATCATTAAGTGTGTATTCTGTGCGCGCCATATTCAAACTAATAAGCGGCGCGTAGTGCCAGTGTGTGTATGTGTGCTCATGTTTATAAGTGTACCACTCCGGATACAAACTGCATATCATTAAGTGTGTATTCTGTGTGCGCCATATTCAAACTTATAAGCGGCGCGTAGTGCCAGTGTGTGTGTGTGCTCATGAATAATAGTGTACCACTCCGGATACAAACCGCATATCATTAAGTGTGTATTCTGTGCGCGCCATATTCAAACTAATAAGATGTGCATAGTGCTAGTGTGTATGTGTGCTCATGTATATTAGTGTACCACTCCGGATACAAACCGCATATCATTAAGTGTGTGTTATGTGCGCGCCATATTCAAACTTATAAGAGGCGCGTAGCTCTAGTGTGTATGTGTACTCATAAATATTAGTGTACCACTCCGGATACAAACCGCATATCATTAAGTGTGTATTATGTGCGCGCCATATTCAAACCAATAAGCGGCGCGTAGTGCCAGTGTGTGTGTGCTCATAAATATTGGTGTACCACTCCAGATACAAATCGCATATCATTAAGTGTGTATTCTGTGCGCGCTAAATTCAAACTAATAAGCGGCGCGTAGTGCCAGTGTGTGTGTGTGCTCATGAATAATAGTGTACCACTCCGGATACAAACCGCATATCATTAAGTGTGTATTCTGTGCGCGCCATATTCAAACTAATAAGCGGCGCGTAGCGCTAGTGTGTATGTGTACTCATAAATATTAGTGTACCACTCTGGATACAAACCGCATATCATTTAGTGTGTATTCTGTGCGCGCCAAATTAAAACCAATAAGCGGCGCGTAGTGCCAGTGTGTGTGTGTGCTCATGAATATTAGTGTACCACTCCGGATACAAACCGCATATCATTAAGTGTGTATTCTGTGCGCGCCATATTCAAACTAATAAGCGGCGCATAGTGCCAGTGTGTGTATGTGTGCTCATGAATAATAGTGTACCACTCCGGATACAAACCGCATATCATTAAGTGTGTATTCTGTGTGCGCCATATTCAAACTAATAAGCGGCGCGTAGTGCCAGTGTGTGTGTGTGTGCTCATGAATAATAGTGTACCACTCCGGATACAAACCGCATATCATTCAGTGTGTATTCTGTGCGCGCCATATTCAAACTAATAAGCGGCGCGTAGCGCTAGTGTGTATGTGTACTCATAAATATTAGTGTACCACTCCGGATACAAACTGCATATCATTAAGTGTGTATTCTGTGCGCGCCATATTCTAACTTATCAGCGGCGCGTAGTGCCAGTGTGTGTGTGTGCTCATAAATATTAGTGTACCACTCCGGATACAAACCGCATATCATTCATTGTGTATTCTGTGCACGCCATATTCAAACTAATAAGCGGCGCGTAGCGCTAGTGTGTATGTGTACTCATAAATATTAGTGTACCACTCCGGATACAAACTGCATATCATTAAGTGTGTATTCTGTGCGCGCCATATTCAAACTTATAAGCTGCGCGTAGTGCCAGTGTGTGTGTGCTCATGAATAATAGTGTACCACTCCGGATACAAACCGCATATCATTCAGTGTGTATTCTGTGCACGCCATAGTCAAACCAATAAGCGGCGCGAAGTGCCAGTGTGTGAATGTGTGCTCATAAATATTTGTGTACCACTCTGGATACAAACTGCATATCATTAAGTGTGTATTCTGTGCACGCCATATTCAAACTAATAAGCGGCGCGTAGTGCCAGTGTGTGTGTGTGCTCATAAATATTAGTGTACCACTCCGGATACAAACCGCATATCATTCATTGTGTATTCTGTGCACGCCATATTCAAACTAATAAGCGGCGCGTAGCGCTAGTGTGTATGTGTACTCATAAATATTAGTGTACCACTCCGGATACAAACTACATATCATTAAGTGTGTATTCTGTGCACGCCATATTCAAACTAATAAGCAGCACGTAGTGTAAGTGTGCGTGCGTGTGCTCATAAATAATTGTGTACCACTCCGGATACAAACCGCATATCATTAAGTGTGTATTCTGTGCGCGCCAAATTAAAACCAATAAGTGGCGCGTAGTGCCAGTGTGTGTATGTGTGCTCATGTATATTAGTGTACCACTCCGGATACAAACTGCATATCATTAAGTGTGTATTCTGTGCACGCCATATTCAAACTAATAAGCGGCGCGTAGTGCCAGTGTGTGTGTGTGCTCATAAATATTAGTGTACCACTCCGGATACAAACCGCATATCATTAAGTGTGTATTCTGTGCGCTTCATATTCAAACTAATAAGCGGCGCGTAGTGCCAGTGTGTGTGTGTGCTCATAAATATTAGTGTACCACTCCGGATACAAACCGCATATCATTCATTGTGTATTCTGTGCACGCCATATTCAAACTAATAAGCGGCGCGTAGCGCTAGTGTGTATGTGTACTCATAAATATTAGTGTACCACTCCGGATACAAACTACATATCATTCAGTGTGTATTCTGTGCACGCCTTATTCAAACTAATAAGCAGCGCGTAGTGTAAGTGTGCGTGCGTGTGCTCATAAATAATTGTGTACCACTCCGGATACAAACCGCATATCATTAAGTGTGTATTCTGTGCGCGCCAAATTAAAACCAATAAGTGGCGCGTAGTGCCAGTGTGTGTATGTGTGCTCATGTATATTAGTGTACCACTCCGGATACAAACTGCATATCATTAAGTGTGTATTCTGTGCACGCCATATTCAAACTAATAAGCGGCGCGTAGTGCCAGTGTGTGTGTGTGCTCATAAATATTAGTGTACCACTCCGGATACAAACCGCATATCATTAAGTGTGTATTCTGTGCGCTTCATATTCAAACTAATAAGCGGCGCGTAGTGCCAGTGTGTATGTGTGCTCATGTATATTAGTGTACCACTCCGGATACAAACTGCATATCATTAAGTGTGTATTCTGTGCACGCCATATTCAAACTAATAAGCGGCGCGTAGTGCCAGTGTGTATGTGTGCTCATGTATATTAGTGTACCACTCCGGATACAAACCGCATATCATTCAGTGTGTATTCTGTGCACGCCATAGTCAAACCAATAAGCGGCGCGAAGTGCCAGTGTGTGAATGTGTGCTCATAAATATTTGTGTACCACTCCGGATACAAACTGCATATCATTAAGTGTGTATTCTGTGCGCGCCATATTCAAACTAATAAGCGGCGCGTAGTGCCAGTGTGAGTGTGCTCATGAATAATAGTGTACCACTCCGGATACAAACCGCATATCATTAAGTGTGTATTCTGTGCGCGCCAAATTAAAACCAATAAGCGGCGCGTAGTGCCAGTGTGTGTGTGTGCTCATGAATAATTGTGTACCACTCCGGATACAAACCGCATATCATTAAGTGTGCATTCTGTGCACGCCATATTCAAACTTATAAGCGGCACGTAGTGCCAGTGTGTGTGTGCTCATGAATAATAGTGTACCACTCCGGATACAAACCGCATATCATTCAGTGTGTATTCTGTGCGCGCCAAATTAAAACCAATAAGCGGCGCGTAGTGCCAGTGTGTGTGTGCTCATGAATAATAGTGTACCACTCCGGATACAAACCGCATATCATTGAGTGTGTATTCTGTGCGCGCCATATTCAAACTAATCAGCGGCGCGTAGTGCCAGTGTGTATGTATGCTCTTGAATAATTGTGTACCACTCCGGATGCAAACCGCATATCATTAAGTGTGTATTCTTTGCACGCCATATTCAAACCAGTAAGCGGCGCGTAGTGCCAGTGTGTGTGTGCTCATGAATAATAGTGTACCACTCCGGATACAAACCGCATATCATTCAGTGTGTATTCTGTGCGCGCCATATTCAAACTAATCAGCGGCGCGTAGTGCCAGTGTGTGTGTGCTCATGAATAATAGTGTACCACTCCGGATACAAACCGCATATCATTCAGTGTGTATTCTGTGCACGCCATATTCAAACCAATAAGCGGCGCGTAGTGCCAGTGTGTGTGTGCTCATGAATAATAGTGTACCACTCCGGATACAAACCGCATATCATTAAGTGTGTATTCTGTGCGCGCCATATTCAAACTAATAAGATGTGCATAGTGCCAGTGTGTGTATGTGTGCTCATGAATAATAGTGTACCACTCCGGATACAAACTGCATATCATTAAGTGTGTATTATGTGCGCGCCATATTAAAACTAATAAGCGGCGCGTAGTGCCAGTGTGTGTATGTGTGCTCATGTATATTAGTGTACCACTCCGGATACAAACCGCATATCATTAAGTGTGTATTCTGTGCGCGCCATATTCAAACTAATAAGCGGCGCATAGTGCCAGTGTGTGTATGTGTGCTCATGAATAATAGTGTACCACTCCGGATACAAACCGCATATCATTAAGTGTGTATTCTGTGCGCGCCATATTCAAACTAATAAGCGGCGCGTAGTGCCAGTGTGTGTATGTGTGCTCATGTATATAAGTGTACCACTCCGGATACAAACTGCATATCATTAAGTGTGTATTCTGTGTGCGCCATATTCAAACTTATAAGCGGCGCGTAGTGCCAGTGTGTGTGTGTGCTCATGAATAATAGTGTACCACTCCGGATACAAACCGCATATCATTAAGTGTGTATTCTGTGTGCGCCATATTCAAACTAATAAGCGGCGCGTAGTGCCAGTGTGTGTGTGTGCTCATAAATAATAGTGTACCACTCCGGATACAAACTGCATATAATTAAGTGTGTATTCTGTGCGCGCCATATTCAAACTAATAAGATGTGCATAGTGCCAGTGTGTGTATGTGTGCTCATGTATATTAGTGTACCACTCCGGATACAAACCGCATATCATTAAGTGTGTATTATGTGCGCGCCATATTCAAAGTAATAAGCGGCGCGTAGTGCCAGTGTGTGTATGTGTGCTCATGTATATTAGTGTACCACTCCGGATACAAACCGCATATCATTAAGTGTGTATTCTGTGCGCGCCATATTCAAACTAATAAGCGGCGCATAGTGCCAGTGTGTGTATGTGTGCTCATGAATAATAGTGTACCACTCCGGATACAAACCGCATATCATTAAGTGTGTATTCTGTGCGCGCCATATTCAAACTAATAAGCGGCGCGTAGTGCCAGTGTGTGTGTGTGCTCATAAATAATAGTGTACCACTCCGGATACAAACTGCATATAATTAAGTGTGTATTCTGTGCGCGCCATATTCAAACTAATAAGATGTGCATAGTGCCAGTGTGTGTATGTGTGCTCATGTATATTAGTGTACCACTCCGGATACAAACCGCATATCATTAAGTGTGTATTATGTGCGCGCCATATTCAAAGTAATAAGCGGCGCGTAGTGCCAGTGTGTGTATGTGTGCTCATGTATATTAGTGTACCACTCCGGATACAAACCGCATATCATTAAGTGTGTATTCTGTGCGCGCCATATTCAAACTAATAAGCGGCGCATAGTGCCAGTGTGTGTATGTGTGCTCATGAATAATAGTGTACCACTCCGGATACAAACCGCATATCATTAAGTGTGTATTCTGTGCGCGCCATATTCAAACTAATAAGCGGCGCGTAGTGCCAGTGTGTGTATGTGTGCTCATGTATATAAGTGTACCACTCCGGATACAAACTGCATATCATTAAGTGTGTATTCTGTGTGCGCCATATTCAAACTTATAAGCGGCGCGTAGTGCCAGTGTGTGTGTGTGCTCATGAATAATAGTGTACCACTCCGGATACAAACCGCATATCATTAAGTGTGTATTCTGTGCGCGCCATATTCAAACTAATAAGATGTGCATAGTGCTAGTGTGTGTGTGCTCATAAATATTGGTGTACCACTCCGGATACAAATCGCATATCATTAAGTGTGTATTCTGTGCGCGCCATATTCAAACTAATAAGCGGCGCGTAGCGCTAGTGTGTATGTGTACTCATAAATATTAGTGTACCACTCTGGATACAAACCGCATATCATTTAGTGTGTATTCTGTGCGCGCCAAATTAAAACCAATAAGCGGCAAGTAGTGCCAGTGTGTGTGTGTGCTCATGAATAATAGTGTACCACTCCGGATACAAACCGCATATCATTAAGTGTGTATTCTGTGCGCGCCATATTCAAACTAATAAGCGGCGCATAGTGCCAGTGTGTGTATGTGTGCTCATGAATAATAGTGTACCACTCCGGATACAAACCGCATATCATTAAGTGTGTATTCTGTGTGCGCCATATTCAAACTAATAAGCGGCGCGTAGTGCCAGTGTGTGTGTGTGCTCATAAATAATAGTGTACCACTCCGGATACAAACCGCATATCATTAAGTGTGTATTCTGTGCGCGCCATATTCAAACTAATAAGCGGCGCGTAGTGCCAGTGTGTGTATGTGTGCTCATGTATATAAGTGTACCACTCTGGATACAAACCGCATATCATTCAGTGTGTATTCTGTGCGCGCCATATTCAAACTAAGAAGCGGCGCATAGTGCTAGTGTGTATGTGTGCTCATGAATAATTGTGTACCACTCCGGATACAAACTGCATATCATTAAGTGTGTATTATGTGCGCGCCATATTCAAACTTATAAGCGGCGCGTAGCTCTAGTGTGTATGTGTACTCATAAATATTTGCGTACCACTCCGGATACAAACCGCATATCATTCAGTGTGTATTCTGTGCGCGCCAAATTAAAACCAATAAGCGGCGCGTAGTGCCAGTGTGTGTATGTGTGCTCATGTATATTAGTGTACCACTCCGGATACAAACTGCATATAATTAAGTGTGATTTCTGTGTGCGCCATATTCAAACTTATAAGAGGCGCGTAGTGCCAGTGTGTGTGTGTGCTCATAAATATTAGTGTACCACTCCGGATACAAACCGCATATCATTCAGTGTGTATTCTGTGCACGCCATATTCAAACCAATAAGCGGCGCGTAGTGCCAGTGTGTGTGTGTGCTCATAAATAATAGTGTACCACTCCGGATACAAACCGCATATCATTAAGTGTGTATTATTTGCGCGCCATATTCAAACCAATAAGCGGCGCGTAGTGCCAGTGTGTGTGTGTGCTCATAAATAATAGTGTACCACTCCGGATACAAACCGCATATCATTAAGTGAGTATTCTGTGCGCGCCAAATTAAAACCAATAAGGGGTGCGTAGTGCCAGTGTGAGTGTGCTCATCAATAATAGTGTACCACTCCGGATACAAACCGCATATCATTAAGTGTGTATTCTGTGCGCGCCAAATTAAAACCAATAAGCGACGCGTAGTGCCAGTGTGTGTGTGTGCTCATAAATAATAGTGTACCACTCCGGATACAAACCGCATATCATTCAGTGAGTATTCTGTGCGCGCCAAATTAAAACCAATAAGCGGCACGTAGTACCAGTGTGTGTGTGTGCTCATAAATAATAGTGTACCACTCCGGATACAAACCGCATATAATTAAGTGTGTATTCTGTGCGCGCTATATTCAAACTAATAAGCGGCGCGTAGTGCCAGTGTGTGTATGTGTGCTCATGTATATTAGTGTACCACTCCGGATACAAACTGCATATCATTAAGTGTGTATTATGTGCGCGCCATATTCAAACTTATAAGCGGCGCGTAGCTCTAGTGTGTATGTGTACTCATAAATATTTGTGTACCACTCCGGATACAAACCGCATATCATTCAGTGTGTATTCTGTGCGCGCCAAATTAAAACCAATAAGCGGCGCGTAGTGCCAGTGTGTGTATGTGTGCTCATGTATATTAGTGTACCACTCCGGATACAAACTGCATATAATTAAGTGTGATTTCTGTGTGCGCCATATTCAAACTTATAAGCGGCGCGTAGTGCCAGTGTGTGTGTGTGCTCATAAATATTAGTGTACCACTCCGGATACAAACCGCATATCATTCAGTGTGTATTCTGTGCACGCCATATTCAAACCAATAAGCGGCGCGTAGTGCCAGTGTGTGTGTGTGCTCATAAATAATAGTGTACCACTCCGGATACAAACCGCATATCATTAAGTGTGTATTATTTGCGCGCCATATTCAAACCAATAAGCGGCGCGTAGTGCCAGTGTGTGTGTGTGCTCATAAATAATAGTGTACCACTCCGGATACAAACCGCATATCATTAAGTGAGTATTCTGTGCGCGCCAAATTAAAACCAATAAGGGGTGCGTAGTGCCAGTGTGAGTGTGCTCATGAATAATAGTGTACCACTCCGGATACAAACCGCATATCATTAAGTGTGTATTCTGTGCGCGCCAAATTAAAACCAATAAGCGGCGCGTAGTGCCAGTGTGTGTGTGTGCTCATGAATAATTGTGTACCACTCCGGATACAAACTGCATATCATTAAGTGAGTATTCTGTGCGCGCCAAATTAAAACCAATAAGCGGTGCGTAGTGCCAGTGTGAGTGTGCTCATGAATAATAGTGTACCACTCCGGATACAAACTGCATATCATTAAGTGTGTATTATGTGCGCGCCATATTCAAACTTATAAGCGGCGCGTAGTGCCAGTGTGTGTGTGTGCTCATAAATATTAGTGTACCACTCCGGATACAAACCGCATATAATTAAGTGTGTATTCTGTGCGCGCTATATTCAAACTAATAAGCGGCGCGTAGTGCCAGTGTGTGTATGTGTGCTCATGTATATTAGTGTACCACTCCGGATACAAACTGCATATCATTAAGTGTGTATTATGTGCGCGCCATATTCAAACTTATAAGAGGCGCGTAGCTCTAGTGTGTATGTTTACTCATAAATATTTGTGTACCACTCCGGATACAAACCGCATATCATTCAGTGTGTATTCTGTGCGCGCCATATTCAAACTAATAAGCGGCGCGTAGTGCCAGTGTGTGTATGTGTGCTCATGTATATTAGTGTACCACTCCGGATACAAACTGCATATAATTAAGTGTAATTTCTGTGTGCGCCATATTCAAACTTATAAGCGGCGCGTAGTGCCAGTGTGTGTGTGTGCTCATAAATATTAGTGTACCACTCCGGATACAAACTGCATATCATTCAGTGTGTATTCTGTGCACGCCATATTCAAACCAATAAGCGGCGCGTAGTGCCAGTGTGTGTGTGTGTGCTCATAAATAATAGTGTACCACTTCGGATACAAACCGCATATCATTAAGTGAGTATTCTGTGCGCGCCAAATTAAAACCAATAAGCGGTGCGTAGTGCCAGTGTGAGTGTGCTCATGAATAATAGTGTACCACTCCGGATACAAACCGCATATCATTAAGTGTGTATTCTGTGCGCGCCAAATTAAAACCAATAAGCGGCGCGTAGTGCCAGTGTGTGTGTGTGCTCATGAATAATTGTGTACCACTCCGGATACAAACTGCATATCATTTAGTGTGTATTCTGTGCGCGCCATATTGGAAATTACAAGCAGCGCGTAGTGTAAGTGTGCGTGTGTGTGCTCATAAATATTAGTGTACCGCTCCGGATACAAACCGCATATCATTAAGTGTGTATTCTGTGCACGCCATATTCAAACCAGTAAGCGGCGCGTAGTGCCAGTGTGTGTGTGTGCTCATAAATAATAGTGTACCACTCCGGATACAAACCGCATATCATTAAGTGTGTATTCTGTGCGCGCCATATTCAAACTTATAAGCGGCGCGTAGTGCCAGTGTGTGTGTGTGCTCATAAATATTAGTGTACCACTCCGGATACAAACCGCATATAATTAAGTGTGTATTCTGTGCGCGCTATATTCAAACTAATAAGCGGCACGTAGTGCCAGTGTGTGTATGTGTGCTCATGTATATTAGTGTACCACTCCGGATACAAACTGCATATCATTAAGTGTGTATTATGTGCGCGCCATATTCAAACCAATAAGCGGCGCGTAGTGCCAGTGTGTGTGTGTGCTCATAAATAATAGTGTACCACTCCGGATACAAACCGCATATCATTAAGTGAGTATTCTGTGCGCGCCAAATTAAAACCAATAAGCGGTGCGTAGTGCCAGTGTGAGTGTGCTCATGAATAATAGTGTACCACTCCGGATACAAACCGCATATCATTAAGTGTGTATTCTGTGCGCGCCAAATTAAAACCAATAAGCGGCGCGTAGTGCCAGTGTGTGTGTGTGCTCATGAATAATTGTGTACCACTCCAGATACAAACTGCATATCATTTAGTGTGTATTCTGTGCGCGCCATATTGGAAATTACAAGCAGCACGTAGTGTAAGTGTGCGTGTGTGTGCTCATGAATAATAGTGTACCACTCCGGATACAAACCGCATATCATTTAGTGTGTATTCTGTGCGCGCCATATTGGAAATTACAAGCAGCGCGTAGTGTAAGTGTGCGTGTGTGTGCTCATAAATATTAGTGTACCGCTCCGGATACAAACCGCATATCATTAAGTGTGTATTCTGTGCACGCCATATTCAAACCAGTAAGCGGCGCGTAGTGCCAGTGTGTGTGTGTGCTCATAAATAATAGTGTACCACTCCGGATACAAACCGCATATCATTAAGTGTGTATTCTGTGCACGCCATATTCAAACTAATAAGCGGCGCGTAGTGCCAGTGTGTGTGTGCTCATGAATAATAGTGTACCACTCCGGATACAAACCGCATATCATTTAGTGTGTATTCTGTGCGCGCCATATTGGAAATTACAAGCAGCGCGTAGTGTAAGTGTGCGTGTGTGTGCTCATAAATATTAGTGTACCGCTCCGGATACAAACCGCATATCATTAAGTGTGTATTCTGTGCACGCCATATTCAAACCAGTAAGCGGCGCGTAGTGCCAGTGTGTGTGTGTGCTCATAAATAATAGTGTACCACTCCGGATACAAACCGCATATCATTAAGTGTGTATTCTGTGCACGCCATATTCAAACTAATCAGCGGTGCGTAGTGCCAGTGTGTGTGTGCTCATGAATAATAGTGTACCACTCCGGATACAAACCGCATATCATTCAGTGTGTATTCTGTGCACGCCATATTCAAACCAATAAGCGGCGCGTAGTGCCAGTGTGTGTGTGTGTGTTTGCTCATGAATGATAGTGTACCACTCCGGATACAAACCGCATATCATTAAGTGTGTATTATGTGCGCGCCATATTCAAACTTATAAGCGGCGCGTAGCTCTAGTGTGTATGTTTACTCATAAATATTTGTGTACCACTCCGGATACAAACCGCATATCATTCAGTGTGTATTCTGTGCGCGCCATATTCAAACTAATAAGCGGCGCGTAGTGCCAGTGTGTGTATGTGTGCTCATGTATATTAGTGTACCACTCCGGATACAAACTGCATATAATTAAGTGTGATTTCTGTGTGCGCCATATTCAAACTTATAAGCGGCGCGTAGTGCCAGTGTGTGTGTGTACTCATAAATATAAGTGTACCACTCCGGATACAAACCGCATATCATTCAGTGTGTATTCTGTGCACGCCATATTCAAACCAATAAGCGGCGCGTAGTGCCAGTGTGTGTGTGTGCTCATAAATAATAGTGTACCACTCCGGATACAAACCGCATATCATTAAGTGAGTATTCTGTGCACGCCATATTCAAACTAATCAGCGGTGCGTAGTGCCAGTGTGAGTGTGCTCATGAATAATAGTGTACCACTCCGGATACAAACCGCATATCATTAAGTGTGTATTCTGTGCGCGCCAAATTAAAACCAATAAGCGGCGCGTAGTGCCAGTGTGTGTGTGTGCTCATGAATAATTGTGTACCACTCCGGATACAAACTGCATATCATTTAGTGCGTATTCTGTGCGCGCCATATTGGAAATTACAAGCAGCACGTAGTGTAAGTGTGCGTGTGTGTGCTCATGAATAATAGTGTACCACTCCGGATACAAACCGCATATCATTTAGTGTGTATTCTGTGCGCGCCATATTGGAAATTACAAGCAGCGCGTAGTGTAAGTGTGTGTATGTGTGCTCATGTATATTAGTGTACCACTCCGGATACAAACTGCATATCATTAAGTGTGTATTATGAGCGCGCCATATTCAAACTTATAAGCGGCGCGTAGCTCTAGTGTGTATGTTTACTCATAAATATTTGTGTACCACTCCGGATACAAACCGCATATCATTCAGTGTGTATTCTGTGCGCGCCATATTCAAACTAATAAGCGGCGCGTAGTGCCAGTGTGTGTGTGCTCATGAAATAGTGTACCACTCCGGATACAAACCGCATATCATTCAGTGTGTATTCTGTGCACGCCATATTCAAACTAATAAGCGGCGCGTAGTGCCAGTGTGTGTATGTGTGCTCATGTATATTAGTGTACCACTCCGGATACAAACTGCATATCATTAAGTGTGTATTCTGTGCACGCCATATTCAAACTAATCAGCGGTGCGTAGTGCCAGTGTGTGTGTGCTCATGAATAATAGTGTACCACTCCGGATACAAACCGCATATCATTAAGTGAGTATTCTGTGCGCGCCAAATTAAAACCAATAAGCGGTGCGTAGTGCCAGTGTGTGTATGTGTGCTCATGTAAATGAGTGTACCACTCCGGATACAAACCGCATATCATTCAGTGTGTATTCTGTGCGCGCTATATTCAAACTAATAAGCGGCGCGTAGTGCCAGTGTGTGTATGTGTGCTCATGTATATTAGTGTACCACTCCGGATACAAACTGCATATCATTAAGTGTGTATTATGTGCGCGCCATATTCAAACTTATAAGCGACGCGTAGCTCTAGTGTGTATGTTTACTCATAAATATTTGTGTACCACTCCGGATACAAACCGCATATCATTCAGTGTGTATTCTGTGCGCGCCATATTCAAACTAATAAGCGGCGCGTAGTGCCAGTGTGTGTATGTGTGCTCATGTATATTAGTGTACCACTCCGGATACAAACTGCATATAATTAAGTGTGATTTCTGTGTGCGCCATATTCAAACTTATAAGCGGCGCGTAGTGCCAGTGTGTGTGTGTACTCATAAATATAAGTGTACCACTCCGGATACAAACCGCATATCATTCAGTGTGTATTCTGTGCACGCCATATTCAAACCAATAAGCGGCGCGTAGTGCCAGTGTGTGTGTGTGCTCATAAATAATAGTGTACCACTCCGGATACAAACCGCATATCATTAAGTGAGTATTCTGTGCGCGCCAAATTAAAACCAATAAGTGGTGCGTAGTGCCAGTGTGAGTGTGCTCATGAATAATAGTGTACCACTCCGGATACAAACCGCATATCATTAAGTGTGTATTCTGTGCGCGCCAAATTAAAACCAATAAGCGGCGCGTAGTGCCAGTGTGTGTGTGTGCTCATGAATAATTGTGTACCACTCCGGATACAAACTGCATATCATTTAGTGTGTATTCTGTGCGCGCCATATTGGAAATTACAAGCAGCACGTAGTGTAAGTGTGCGTGTGTGTGCTCATGAATAATAGTGTACCACTCCGGATACAAACTGCATATCATTAAGTGTGTATTATGTGCGCGCCATATTCAAACTTATAAGCGGCGCGTAGCTCTAGTGTGTATGTTTACTCATAAATATTTGTGTACCACTCCGGATACAAACCGCATATCATTCAGTGTGTATTCTGTGCGCGCCATATTCAAACCAATAAGCGGCGCGTAGTGCCAGTGTGTGTGTGTTCATGAATAATAGTGTACCACTCCGGATACAAACCGCATATCATTAAGTGTGTATTATTTGCGCGGCATATTCAAACTAATAAGCGGCGCGTAGTGCCAGTGTGTGTGTGCTCATGAATAATAGTGTACCACTCCGGATACAAACCGCATATCATTCAGTGTGTATTCTGTGCACGCCATATTCAAACCAATAAGCGGCGCGTAGTGCCAGTGTGTGTGTGCTCATGAATAATAGTGTACCACTCCGGATACAAACCGCATATCATTCAGTGTGTATTCTGTGCACGCCATATTCAAACCAATAAGCGGCGCGTAGTGCCAGTGTGTGTGTGCTCATGAATAATAGTGTACCACTCCGGATACAAACCGCATATCATTAAGTGTGTATTCTGTGCGCGCCATATTCAAACTAATCAGCGGCGCGTAGTGCCAGTGTGTGTGTGCTCATGAATAATAGTGTACCACTCCGGATACAAACCGCATATCATTCAGTGTGTATTCTGTGCACGCCATATTCAAACCAATAAGCGGCGCGTAGTGCCAGTGTGTGTGTGCTCATGAATAATAGTGTACCACTCCGGATACAAACCGCATATCATTCAGTGTGTATTCTGTGCACGCCATATTCAAACCAATAAGCGGCGCGTAGTGCCAGTGTGTGTGTGCTCATGAATAATAGTGTACCACTCCGGATACAAACCGCATATCATTAAGTGTGTATTCTGTGCACGCCATATTCAAACTAATCAGCGGCGCGTAGTGCCAGTGTGTGTGTGCTCATGAATAATAGTGTACCACTCCGGATACAAACCGCATATCATTCAGTGTGTATTCTGTGCACGCCATATTCAAACCAATAAGCGGCGCGTAGTGCCAGTGTGTGTGTGCTCATGAATAATAGTGTACCACTCCGGATACAAACCGCATATCATTAAGTGTGTATTATTTGCGCGGCATATTCAAACTAATAAGCGGCGCGTAGTGCCAGTGTGTGTATGTGTGCTCATGAATATTAGTGTACCACTCCGGATACAAACTGCATATCATTAAGTGTGTATTATGTGCGCGCCATATTCAAACTTATAAGCGGCGCGTAGTGCCAGTGTGTGTGTGTGCTCATAAATATTAGTGTACCACTCCGGATACAAACCGCATATAATTAAGTGTGTATTCTGTGCGCGCTATATTCAAACTAATAAGCGGCGCGTAGTGCCAGTGTGTGTGTGCTCATGAATAATAGTGTACCACTCCGGATACAAACCGCATATCATTCAGTGTGTATTCTGTGCACGCCATATTCAAACCAATAAGCGGCGCGTAGTGCCAGTGTGTGTGTGCTCATGAATAATAGTGTACCACTCCGGATACAAACCGCATATCATTCAGTGTGTATTCTGTGCACGCCATATTCAAACCAATAAGCGGCGCGTAGTGCCAGTGTGTGTGTGCTCATGAATAATAGTGTACCACTCCGGATACAAACCGCATATCATTCAGTGTGTATTCTGTGCACGCCATATTCAAACCAATAAGCGGCGCGTAGTGCCAGTGTGTGTGTGCTCATGAATAATAGTGTACCACTCCGGATACAAACCGCATATCATTAAGTGTGTATTCTGTGCGCGCCATATTCAAACTAATCAGCGGCGCGTAGTGCCAGTGTGTGTGTGCTCATGAATAATAGTGTACCACTCCGGATACAAACCGCATATCATTAAGTGTGTATTCTGTGCACGCCATATTCAAACTAATCAGCGGCGCGTAGTGCCAGTGTGTGTGTGCTCATGAATAATAGTGTACCACTCCGGATACAAACCGCATATCATTCAGTGTGTATTCTGTGCACGCCATATTCAAACCAATAAGCGGCGCGTAGTGCCAGTGTGTGTGTGTTCATGAATAATAGTGTACCACTCCGGATACAAACCGCATATCATTAAGTGTGTATTATTTGCGCGGCATATTCAAACTAATAAGCGGCGCGTAGTGCCAGTGTGTGTGTGCTCATGAATAATAGTGTACCACTCCGGATACAAACCGCATATCATTAAGTGTGTATTCTGTGTGCGCCATATTCAAACTTATAAGCGGCGCGTAGTGCCAGTGTGTGTGTGTGCTCATAAATAATAGTGTACCACTCCGGATACAAACTGCATATCATTAAGTGTGTATTCTGTGCGCGCCATATTCAAACTTATAAGCGGCGCGTAGTGCCAGTGTGTGTGTGTGCTCATAAATATTAGTGTACCACTCCGGATACAAACCGCATATAATTAAGTGTGTATTCTGTGCGCGCTATATTCAAACTAATAAGCGGCGCGTAGTGCCAGTGTGTGTATGTGTGCTCATGAATATTAGTGTACCACTCCGGATACAAACTGCATATCATTAAGTGTGTATTATGTGCGCGCCATATTCAAACTTATAAGCGGCGCGTAGTGCCAGTGTGTGTGTGTGCTCATAAATATTAGTGTACCACTCCGGATACAAACCGCATATCATTCATTGTGTATTCTGTGCGCGCCATATTCAAACTTATAAGCGGCGCGTAGTGCCAGTGTGTGTGTGTGCTCATAAATATTAGTGTACCACTCCGGATACAAACCGCATATAATTAAGTGTGTATTCTGTGCGCGCTATATTCAAACTAATAAGCGGCGCGTAGTGCCAGTGTGTGTATGTGTGCTCATGTATATTAGTGTACCACTCCGGATACAAACTGCATATCATTAAGTGTGTATTATGTGCGCGCCATATTCAAACTTATAAGCGGCGCGTAGCTCTAGTGTGTATGTGTACTCATAAATATTTGTGTACCACTCCGGATACAAACCGCATATCATTCAGTGTGTATTCTGTGTGCGCCATATTCAAACTTATAAGCGGCGCGTAGTGCCAGTGTGTGTGTGTGCTCATAAATATTAGTGTACCACTCCGGATACAAACCGCATATCATTCAGTGTGTATTCTGTGCACGCCATATTCAAACCAATAAGCGGCGCGTAGTGCCAGTGTGTGTGTGTGCTCATAAATAATAGTGTACCACTCCGGATACAAACCGCATATCATTAAGTGAGTATTCTGTGCGCGCCAAATTAAAACCAATAAGCGGCGCGTAGTGCCAGTGTGAGTGTGCTCATGAATAATAGTGTACCACTCCGGATACAAACCGCATATCATTAAGTGTGTATTCTGTGCGCGCCAAATTAAAACCAATAAGCGGCGCGTAGTGCCAGTGTGTGTGTGTGCTCATGAATAATTGTGTACCACTCCGGATACAAACTGCATATCATTAAGTGTGTATTCTGTGCGCGCCATATTGGAAATTACAAGCAGCGCGTAGTGTAAGTGTGCGTGTGTGTGCTCATGAATAATTGTGTACCACTCCGGATACAAACCGCATATCATTTAGTGTGTATTCTGTGCGCGCCATATTGGAATTTACAAGCAGCGCGTAGTGTAAGTGTGCGTGTGTGTGCTCATAAATATAAGTGTACCGCTCCGGATACAAACCGCATATCATTAAGTGTGTATTCTGTGCGCGTCATATTGAAAATTATAAGCGGCGCGTAGTGCCAGTATGTATGTGTGCTCATGAATAATTGTGTACCACTCCGGATACAAACCGCATATCATTTAGTGTGTATTCTGTGCGCGCCATATTCAAAATTACAAGCGGCGCGTAGTGCCAGTGTGTATGTGTGCTCATGAATAATTGTGTACCACTCCGGATACAAACTGCATATCATTAAGTGTGTATTCTGTGCGCGCCATATTCAAACTAATAAGCGGCGCATAGTGCTAGTGTGTATGTGTGCTCAAGAATAATAGTGTACCACTCCGGATACAAACCGCATATCATTAAGTGTGTATTCTGTGCGCGCCATATTCAAACTAATAAGCAGCGCGTAGTGTAAGTGTTCGTGTGTGTGCTAATGAATAATGGTGTACCACTCCGGATACAAACTGCATATCATTAAGTGTGTATTCTGTGCACGCCATATTCAAACTAATAAGCGGCGCGTAGCGCTAGTGTGTATGTGTACTCATAAATATTAGTGTACCACTCCGGATACAAACTGCATATCATTAAGTGTGTATTCTGTGCGCGCCATATTCAAACTTATAAGCTGCGCGTAGTGCCAGTGTGTGTGTGCTCATGAATAATAGTGTACCACTTCGGATACAAACTGCATATCATTAAGTGTGTATTCTGTGCGCGCCAAATTAAAACCAATAAGCGGCGTGTAGTGTAAGTGTTCGTGTGTGTGCTAATGAATAATAGTGTACCACTCCGGATACAAACTGCATATCATTAAGTGTGTATTCTGTGCACGCCATATTCAAACTTACAAGCGGCGCATAGTGCTAGTGTGTATGTGTGCTCATGAATAATAGTGTACCACTCCGGATACAAACCGCATATCATTCAGTGTGTATTCTGTGCGCGCCATATTCAAACTAATAAGCAGCGCGTAGTGTAAGTGTTCGTGTGTGTGCTAATGAATAATAGTGTACCACTCCGAATACAAACTGCATTTCATTCAGTGTGTATTCTGTGCACGCCATATTCAAACCAATAAGCGGCGCGTAGTGCCAGTGTGTGAATGTGTGCTCATAAATATTTGTGTACCACTCCGGATACAAACTGCATATCATTAAGTGTGTATTCTGTGCACGCCATATTCAAACTAATAAGCGGCGCGTAGTGCCAGTGTGTGTGTGTGCTCATAAATATTAGTGTACCACTCCGGATACAAACCGCATATCATTCATTGTGTATTCTGTGCACGCCATATTCAAACTAATAAGCGGCGCGTAGCGCTAGTGTGTATGTGTACTCATAAATATTAGTGTACCACTCCGGATACAAACTGCATATCATTAAGTGTGTATTCTGTGCACGCCATATTCAAACTTATAAGCTGCGCGTAGTGCCAGTGTGAATGTGTGCTCATGAATAAAAGTGTACCACTCTGGATACAAACCGCATATCATTAAGTGTGTATTCTGTGCGTGTCATATTGAAAATTATAAGCGGCGCGTAGTGTAAGTGTGCGTGCGTGTGCTCATAAATAATTGTGTACCACTCCGGATACAAACCGCATATCATTAAGTGTGTATTCTGTGCGCGCCAAATTAAAACCAATAAGCGGCGCGTAGTGCCAGTGTGTATGTGTGCTCATGAATAATTGTGTACCACTCCGGATACAAACCGCATATCATTCAGTGTGTATTCTGTGCACGCCATATTCAAACTTATAAGCGGCACGTAGTGCCAGTGTGTGTGTGCTCATGAATAATTGTGTACCACTCCGGATACAAACCGCATATCATTCAGTGTGTATTCTGTGCGCGCCAAATTAAAACCAATAAGCGGCGCGTAGTGCCAGTGTGTGTGTGCTCATGAATAATTGTGTACCACTCCGGATACAAACTGCATATCATTAAGTGTGTATTATGTGCACGCCATATTCAAACTAATAAGCGGCGCATAGTGCCAGTGTGTATGTGTGCTCATGAATAATTGTGTACCACTCCGGATACAAACTGCATATCATTAAGTGTGTATTATGTGCGTGCCATATTCAAACTAACAAGCGGCGCGTAGCTCTAGTGTGTATGTGTACTCAAAAATATTAGTGTACCACTCCGGATACAAACCGCATATCATTCATTGTGTATTCTGTGCACGCCATATTCAAACCAATAAGCGGCGCGTAGTGCCAGTGTGTGTGTGCTCATGAATAATAGTGTACCACTCCGGATACAAACCGCATATCATTAAGTGTGTATTCTGTGCGCGCCATATTCAAACTTATAAGCGGCGCGTAGCTCTAGTGTGTATGTGTGCTCATAAATATAAGTGTACCACGCCGGATACAAACCGCATATCATTAAGTGTGTATTCTGTGCGCGCCATATTCAAACTAATAAGCGGCGCGTAGTGCCAGTGTGTATGTATGCTCTTGAATAATTGTGTACCACTCCGGATACAAACCGCATATCATTAAGTGTGTATTCTGTGCACGCCAAATTCAAACCAATAAGCGGCGCGTAGTGCCAGTGTGTGTGTGTGCTCATAAATAATAGTGTACCACTCCGGATACAAACCGCATATCATTCAGTGTGTATTCTGTGCACGCCATATTCAAACCAATAAGCGGCGCGTAGTGCCAGTGTGTGTGTGTGCTCATAAATATTAGTGTACCACTCCGGATACAAACCGCATATCATTAAGTGTGTATTCTGTGCACGCCATATTCAAACTAATCAGCGGCGCGTAGTGCCAGTGTGTGTGTGCTCATGAATAATAGTGTACCACTCCGGATACAAACCGCATATCATTAAGTGTGTATTCTGTGCGCGCCATATTCAAACTAATCAGCGGCGCGTAGTGCCAGTGTGTGTGTGTGCTCATAAATAATTGTGTACCACTCCGGATACAAACCGCATATCATTAAGTGTGTATTCTGTGCACGCCATATTCAAACCAATAAGCGGCGCGTAGTGCCAGTGTGTGTGTGCTCATGAATAATAGTGTACCACTCCGGATACAAACCGCATATCATTCAGTGTGTATTCTGTGCACGCCATATTCAAACTAATAAGCGGCGCATAGTGCTAGTGTGTATGTGTGCTCATCAATATTAGTGTACCACTCCGGATACAAACTGCATATCATTAAGTGTGTATTCTGTGCACGCCATATTCAAACCAATAAGCGGCGCGTAGTGCCAGTGTGTGAATGTGTGCTCATAAATATTTGTGTACCACTCCGGATACAAACTGCATATCATTCAGTGTGTATTCTGTGCGCGCCATATTCAAACCAATAAGCGGCGCGTAGTGCCAGTGTGTGTATGTGTGCTCATGAATAATAGTGTACCACTCCGGATACAAACTGCATATCATTAAGTGTGTATTATGTGCGTGCCATATTCAAACTAATAAGCGGCGCGTAGTGCCAGTGTGTGCATGTGTGCTCATGTATATTAGTGTACCACTCCGGATACAAACTGCATATAATTAAGTGTGTATTCTGTGTGCGCCATATTCAAACTTATAAGCGGCGCGTAGTGCCAGTGTGTGTGTGTGCTCATGAATAATAGTGTACCACTCCGGATACAAACTGCATATAATTAAGTGTGTATTCTGTGCGCGCTAAATTCAAACTAATAAGCGGCGCGTAGTGCCAGTGTGTGTATGTGTGCTCATGTATATCAGTGTACCACTCCGGATACAAACTGCATATCATTAAGTGTGTATTATGTGCGCGCCATATTCAAACTTATAAGCGGCGCGTAGTGCCAGTGTGTGTGTGTGCTCATGAATAATATTGTACCACTCCGGATACAAACCGCATATAATTAAGTGTGTATTCTGTGCGCGCTATATTCAAACTAATAAGCGGCGCGTAGTGCCAGTGTGTGTGTGTGCTCATAAATATTAGTGTACCACTCCGGATACAAACCGCATATCATTAAGTGTGTATTCTGTGCGCGCCATATTCAAACCAATAAGCGGCGCGTAGTGCCAGTGTGTGTGTGCTCATAAATATTGGTGTACCACTCCGGATACAAATCGCATATCATTAAGTGTGTATTCTGTGCGCGCCATATTCAAACTAATAAGCGGCGCGTAGTGCTAGTGTGTATGTGTGCTCATGAATAATTGTGTACCACTCCGGATACAAACTGCATATCATTAAGTGTGTATTCTGTGCGCGCCATATTCAAACTAATAAGCGGCACGTAGTGCTAGTGTGTGAATGTGTGCTCATGAATATTAGTGTACCACTCCGGATACAAACCGCATATCACTAAGTGTGTATTCTGTGCACGCCATATTCAAACCAATAAGCGGCACGTAGTGCCAGTGTGTGTGTGCTCATGAATAATAGTGTACCACTCCGGATACAAACTGCATATCATTAAGTGTGTATTCTGTGCACGCCATATTCAAACTAATCAGCGGCACGTAGTGCCAGTGTGTGTGTGCTCATGAATAATAGTGTACCACTCCGGATAAAAACTGCATATCATTAAGTGTGTATTCTGTGCGCGCCAAATTCAAACTAATAAGCGGCGCGTAGTGCTAGTGTGTATGTGTGCTCATGAATAATAGTGTACCACTCCGGATACAAACCGCATATCATTAAGTGTGTATTCTGTGCGCGCCAAATTAAAACCAATAAGCGGCGCGTAGTGCCAGTGTGTGTGTGTGCTCATGAATAATGGTGTACCGCTCTGGATACAAACCGCATATCATTAAGTGTGTATTCTGTGCACGCCATATTCAAACCAATAAGCGGCGCGTAGTGCCAGTGTGTGTGTGCTCATGAATAATAGTGTACCACTCCGGATACAAACTGCATATCATTAAGTGTGTATTCTGTGCACGCCATATTCAAACTAATCAGCGGCACGTAGTGCCAGTGTGTGTGTGCTCATGAATAATAGTGTACCACTCCGGATAAAAACTGCATATCATTAAGTGTGTATTCTGTGCGCGCCAAATTAAAACCAATAAGCGGCGCGTAGTGCCAGTGTGTATGTGTGCTCATGAATAAAAGTGTACCACTCCGGATACAAACCGCATATCATTAAGTGTGTATTCTGTGCGCGCCAAATTAAAACCAATAAGCGGCGCGTAGTGCCAGTGTGTGTGTGTGCTCATGAATAATAGTGTACCACTCTGGATACAAACCGCATATCATTAAGTGTGTATTCTGTGCACGCCATATTCAAACCAATAAGCGGCGCGTAGTGCCAGTGTGTGTGTGCTCATGAATAATAGTGTACCACTCCGGATACAAACCGCATATCATTAAGTGTGTATTCTGTGCACGCCATATTCAAACCAATAAGCGGCACGTAGTGCCAGTGTGTGTGTGCTCATGAATAATAGTGTACCACTCCGGATACAAACTGCATATTATTAAGTGTGTATTCTGTGCAAGCCATATTCAAACTAATAAGCGGCGCGTAGTTCCAGTGTGTGAATGTGTGCTCATAAATAATAATGTACCACTCCGGATACAAACTGCATATCATTAAGAGTGTATTCTGTGCGCGTCATATTGAAAATTATAAGCAGCGCGTAGTGTAAGTGTGCGTGTGTGTACTCATAAATATTAGTGTACCACTCCGGATACAAACTGCATATCATTAAGTGTGTATTCTGTGCACGCCATATTCAAATTTATAAGCGGCGCATAGTGCCAGTGTGTATGTGTGCTCATGTATATTAGTGTACCACTCCGGATACAAACTGCATATCATTAAGTGTGTATTCTGTGCGCGCCATATTCAAACTTATAAGCGGCGCGTCGTGTCAGTGTGTGTGTGTGCTCATAAATATTTGTGTACCACTCCGGATACAAACCGCATATCATTAAATGTGTATTCTGTGCACGCCATATTCAAACTTATAAGCGGCGCGTAGTGCCAGTGTGTGTGTGCTCATGTATAATAGTGTACCACTCCGGATACAAACCGCATATCATTAAGTGTGTATTCTGTGCGCGCCATATTCAAACTAATAAGCGGCGCGTAGCTCTAGTGTGTATGTGTACTCATAAATATTAGTGTACCACTCCGGATACAAACCGCATATCATTAAGTGTGTATTCTGTGCGCGCCATATTTAAACTAATAAGCGGCGCGTAGCTCTAGTGTGTATGTGTACTCATAAATATTAGTGTACCACTCCGGATACAAACCGCATATCATTAAGTGTGTATTCTGTGCGCGCCATATTCAAACCAATAAGCGGCGCGTAGTACCAGTGTGTGTGTGTGTGCTCATGGATAATAGTGTACCACTCCGGATACAAACTGCATATCATTAAGTGTGTATTCTGTGCACGCCATATTCAAACTTATAAGCGGCGCGTAGTGCCAGTGTGTGTGTGTGCTCATGAATATTAGTGTACCACTCCGGATACAAACCGCATATCATTAAGTGTGTATTCTGTGCACGCCATATTCAAACTTATAAGCGGCGCGTAGTGCCAGTGTGTGTGTGCTCATGTATAATAGTGTACCACTCCGGATACAAACCGCATATCATTAAGTGTGTATTCTGTGCGCGCCATATTCAAACTAATAAACGGCGCGTAGCTCTAGTGTGTATGTGTACTCATAAATATTAGTGTACCACTCCGGATACAAACCGCATATCATTAAGTGTGTATTCTGTGCGCGCCATATTCAAACAAATAAGCGGCGCATAGTGCCAGTGTGTGTGTGTGTCCTCATAAATATTAGTGTACCACTCCGGATACAAACCGCATATCATTCAGTGTGTATTCTGTGCGCGCCATATTCAAACTTATAAGCGGCGCGTAGTGCCAGTGTGTGTATGTGTGCTCATGTATATTAGTGTACCACTCCGGATACAAACTGCATATCATTCAGTGTGTATTCTGTGCGCGCCATATTGAAAATTATAAGCAGCGCGTAGTGCCAGTGTGTGTGTGTGCTCATAAATAATAGTGTACCACTCCGGATACAACCTGCATATCATTAAGTGTGTATTCTGTGCGCGCCATATTCAAACTTATAAGCGACGCGTAGCGCTAGTGTGTATGTGTACTCAAAAATATTAGTGTACCACTCCGGATACAAACTGCATATCATTGAGTGTGTATTCTGTGCACGCCATATTCAAACCAATAAGCGGCGCGTAGTGCCAGTGTGTGTGTGCTCATGAATAATAGTGTATCACTCCGGATACAAACCGCATATCATTAAGTGTGTATTCTGTGCTCGCCAAATTCAAACTAATAAGCGGCGCGTAGCTCTAGTGTGTATGTGTACTCATAAATATTAGTGTACCACTCCGGATACAAACCGCATATCATTAAGTGTGTATTCTGTGCGCGCCAAATTAAAACCAATAAGCGGCGCGTAGTGCCAGCGTGTGTGTGCTCATGAATAATAGTGTACCACTCCGGATACAAACTGCATATCATTAAGTGTGTATTCTGTGCGCGCCAAATTCAAACCAATAAGCGGCGCGTAGCTCTAGTGTGTATGTGTACTCATAAATATTAGTGTACCACTCCGGATACAAACCGCATATCATTAAGTGTGTATTCTGTGCACGCCATATTCAAACCAATAAGCGGCGCGTAGTGCCAGTGTGTGTGTGTGCTCATGAATAATAGTGTACTACTCCGGATACAAACCGCATATCATTAAGTGTGTATTCTGTGCTCGCCAAATTCAAACTAATAAGCGGCGCGTAGTGCCAGTGTGTGTATGTGTGCTCATGTATATTAGTGTACCACTCCGGATACAAACTGCATATCATTAAGTGTGTATTCTGTGCGCGTCATATTGAAAATTATAAGCAGCGCGTAGTGTAAGTGTGTGTGTGTGTGCTCATAAATAAAAGTGTACCACTCCGGATACAAACCTGATATCATTAAGTGAGTATTCTGTGCACGCCATATTCAAACTAATAAGCGGCGCAAAGTGCTAGTGTGTATGTGTGCTCAATAATATTGGTGTTCCACTCCGGATACAAACTGCATATCATTAAGTGTGTATTCTGTGCGCGCCATATTCAAACTTATAAGCGGCACGTAGTGCCAGCGTGTGTGTGCTCATGAATAATAGTGTACCACTCCGGATACAAACCGCATATCATTCAGTGTGTATTCTGTGCGCGCCATATTCAAACTAATAAGCGGCGCGTAGCTCTAGTGTGTATGTGTACTCATAAATATTAGTGTACCACTCCGGATACAAACCGCATATCATTCAGTGTGTATTCTGTGCGCGCCATATTCAAACTTATAAGCGGCGCGTAGCTCTAGTGTGTATGTGTACTCATAAATATTAGTGTACCACTCCGGATACAAACCGCATATCATTAACTGTGTATTCTGTGCACGCCATATTCAAACTAATAAGCGGCACGAAGTGCCAGCGTGTGTGTGCTCATGAATAATAGTGTACCACTCCGGATACAAACTGCATATCATTAAGTGTGTATTCTGTGCGCGCCATATTCAAACTAATAAGCGGCGCGTAGTGCCAGTGTGTGTGTGTGCTCATGAATAATAGTGTACAACTCCGGATACAAACCGCATATCATTAAGTGTGTATTCTGTGCTCGCCAAATTCAAACTAATAAGCGGCGCGTAGTGCCAGTGTGTGTATGTGTGCTCATGTTTATTAGTGTACCACTCCGGATACAAACCGCATATCATTAAGTGTGTATTCTGTGCGCGCCATATTCAAACTAATAAGCAGCGCGTAGCTCTAGTGTGTGTGTGTGCTCATAAATATTTGTGTACCACTCCGGATACAAACCGCATATCATTCAGTGTGTATTATGTGCGCGCCATATTCAAACTAATAAGCGGCGCGTAGCTCTAGTGTGTATGTGTACTCATAAATATTAGTGTACCACTCCGGATACAAACCGCATATCATTAAGTGTGTATTCTGTGCACGCCATATTCAAACTAATAAGCGGCACGTAGTGCCAGCGTGTGTGTGCTCATGAATAATAGTGTACCACTCCGGATACAAACTGCATATCATTAAGTGTGTATTCTGTGCGCGCCATATTCAAACCAATAAGCGGCGCGTAGTGCCAGCGTGTGTGTGCTCATGAATAATAGTGTACCACTCCGGATACAAACCGCATATCATTCAGTGTGTATTCTGTGCGCGCCATATTCAAACTAATAAGCGGCGCGTAGCTCTAGTGTGTATGTGTACTCATAAATATTAGTGTACCACTCCGGATACAAACCGCATATCATTCAGTGTGTATTATGTGCGCGCCATATTCAAACTAATAAGCGGCGCGTAGCTCTAGTGTGTATGTGTACTCATAAATATTAGTGTACCACTCCGGATACAAACTGCATATCATTAAGTGTGTATTCTGTGCGCGCCATATTCAAACTTATAAGCGGCACGTAGTGCCAGCGTGTGTGTGCTCATGAATAATAGTGTACCACTCCGGATACAAACCGCATATCATTCAGTGTGTATTCTGTGCGCGCCATATTCAAACTAATAAGCGGCGCGTAGCTCTAGTGTGTATGTGTACTCATAAATATTAGTGTACCACTCCGGATACAAACCGCATATCATTCAGTGTGTATTCTGTGCGCGCCATATTCAAACTAATAAGCGGCGCGTAGCTCTAGTGTGTATGTGTACTCATAAATATTAGTGTACCACTCCGGATACAAACCGCATATCATTAAGTGTGTATTCTGTGCACGCCATATTCAAACTAATAAGCGGCACGTAGTGCCAGCGTGTGTGTGCTCATGAATAATAGTGTACCACTCCGGATACAAACTGCATATCATTAAGTGTGTATTCTGTGCGCGCCATATTAAAACCAATAAGCGGCGCGTAGCTCTAGTGTGTATGTGTACTCATCAATATTAGTGTACCACTCCGGATACAAACCGCATATCATTAAGTGTGTATTCTGTGCACGCCATATTCAAACTAATAAGCGGCACGTAGTGCCAGCGTGTGTGTGCTCATGAATAATAGTGTACCACTCCGGATACAAACTGCATATCATTAAGTGTGTATTCTGTGCACGCCATATTCAAACTAATAAGCGGCGCGTAGTGCCAGTGTGTGTGTGCTCATGAATAATAGTGTATCACTCCGGATACAAACCGCATATCATTCAGTGTGTATTCTGTGCACGCCATATTCAAACTTATAAGCGGCGCGTAGTGCCAGTGTGTGTGTGCTCATGTATAATAGTGTACCACTCCGGATACAAACCGCATATCATTAAGTGTGTATTCTGTGCGCGCCATATTCAAACTAATAAGCGGCGCATAGTGCTAGTGTGTATGTGTGCTCATGAATAATTGTGTACCACTCCGGATACAAACCGCATATCATTCAGTGTGTATTCTGTGCACGTCATATTCAAACTTATAAGCGGCGCGTAGTGCCAGTGTGTGTATGTGTGCTCATGTATATTAGTGTACCACTCCGGATACAAACTGCATATCATTCAGTGTGTATTCTGTGCACGCCATATTCAAACCAATAAGCGGCGCGTAGCTCTAGTGTGTATGTGTACTCAAAAATATTAGTGTACCACTCCGGATACAAACCGCATATCATTAAGTGTGTATTCTGTGTGCGCCATATTCAAACTTATAAGCGGCGCGTAGTGCCAGTGTGTGTGTGTGCTCATGAATAATAGTGTACCACTCCGGATACAAACCGCATATCATTAAGTGTGTATTCTGTGCGCGCCATATTCAAACTAATAAGCGGCGCATAGTGCTAGTGTGTATGTGTGCTCATGAATAATTGTGTACCACTCCGGATACAAACTGCATATCATTCAGTGTGTATTCTGTGCACGCCAAATTCAAACTTATAAGCGGCGCGTAGTGCCAGTGTGTGTATGTGTGCTCATGTATATTAGTGTACCACTCCGGATACAAACTGCATATCATTCAGTGTGTATTCTGTGCACGCCATATTCAAACCAATAAGCGGCGCGTAGTGCCAGTGTGTGTATGTGTGCTCATGTATATTAGTGTACCACTCCGGATACAAACCGCATATCATTCAGTGTGTATTCTGTGCACGCCATATTCAAACCTATAAGCGGCGCGTAGTGCCAGTGTGTGTGTGCTCATGAATAATAGTGTATCACTCCGGATACAAACCGCATATCATTCAGTCTGTATTCTGTGCACGCCATATTCAAACTTATAAGCGGCGCGTAGTGCCAGTGTGTGTGTGCTCATGTATAATAGTGTACCACTCCGGATACAAACCGCATATCATTAAGTGTGTATTCTGTGCGCGCCATATTCAAACTAATAAGCGGCGCATAGTGCTAGTGTGTATGTGTGCTCATGAATAATTGTGTACCACTCCGGATACAAACTGCATATCATTCAGTGTGTATTCTGTGCACGCCAAATTCAAACTTATAAGCGGCGCGTAGTGCCAGTGTGTGTATGTGTGCTCATGTATATTAGTGTACCACTCCGGATACAAACTGCATATCATTCAGTGTGTATTCTGTGCACGCCATATTCAAACCAATAAGCGGCGCGTAGTGCCAGTGTGTGTGTGCTCATGAATAATAGTGTATCACTCCGGATACAAACCGCATATCATTCAGTGTGTATTCTGTGCACGTCATATTCAAACTTATAAGCGGCACGTAGTGCCAGTGTGTGAATGTGTGCTCATAAATATTAGTGAACCACTCCGGATACAAACCGCATATCATTAAGTGTGTATTCTGTGCACGCCATATTCAAACTTATAAGCGGCGCGTAGTGCCAGTGTGTGTGTTCTCATGTATAATAGTGTACCACTCCGGATACAAACCGCATATCATTAAGTGTGTATTCTGTGCGCGCCATATTAAAACCAATAAGCGGCGCGTAGTGCCAGCGTGTGTGTGCTCATGAATAATAGTGTACCACTCCGGATACAAACCGCATATCATTAAGTGTGTATTCTGTGCACGCCATATTCAAACTTATAAGCGGCGCGTAGTGCCAGTGTGTGTGTGCTCATGTATAATAGTGTACCACTCCGGATACAAACCGCATATCATTAAGTGTGTATTCTGTGCGCGCCATATTCAAACCAATAAGCGGCGCGTAGCTCTAGTGTGTATGTGTACTCATAAATATTAGTGTACCACTCCGGATACAAACCGCATATCATTCAGTGTGTATTCTGTGCACGCCATATTCAAACCAATAAGCGGCGCGTAGTGCCAGTGTGTGTGTGTGCTCATGTATATTAGTGTACCACTCCGGATACAAACTGCATATCATTAAGTGTGTATTCTGTGCACGCCATATTCAAACCAATAAGCGGCGCGTAGTGCCAGTGTGTGTGTGTGCTCATGTATATTAGTGTACCACTCCGGATACAAACTGCATATCATTAAGTGTGTATTCTGTGCGCGTCATATTGAAAATTATAAGCAGCGCGTAGTGTAAGTGTGTGTGTGTGTGCTCATAAATAAAAGTGTACCACAGTGTGTGTGTGTGCTCATAAATAAAAGTCTACCACTCCGGATACAAACTGCATATCATTAAGTGTGTAGTCTGTGCGCGCCATATTCAAACTTATAAGCGGCGCGTAGTGCCAGTGTGTGTGTGTGCTCATGAATATTAGTGTACCACTCCGGATACAAACTGCATATCATTCAGTGTGTATTCTGTGCACGCCATATTCAAACCAATAAGCGGCGCGTAGTGCCAGTGTGTGTGTGTGCTCATAAATATTTGTGTACCACTCCGGATACAAACTGCATATCATTAAGTGTGTATTCTGTGCGCGCCATATTCAAACTTATAAGCGGCACGTAGTGCCAGCGTGTGTGTGCTCATGAATAATAGTGTACCACTCCGGATACAAACCGCATATCATTCAGTGTGTATTCTGTGCGCGCCATATTCAAACTAATCAGCGGCGCGTAGTGCCAGTGTGTGTGTGTGCTCATGAATAATAGTGTACCACTCCGGATACAAACTGCATATCATTAAGTGTGTAGTCTGTGCGCGCCATATTCAAACTTATAAGCGGCGCGTAGTGCCAGTGTGTGTGTGTGCTCATGAATATTAGTGTACCACTCCGGATACAAACTGCAAATCATTAAGTGTGTATTCTGTGCGCGCCATATTCAAACTTATAAGCGGCGCGTAGCTCTAGTGTGTATGTGTACTCATAAATATTTGTGTACCACTCCGGATACAAACCGCATATCATTAAGTTTGTATTCTGTACGCGCCATATTCAAACTAATGAGCGGCGCGTAGTGCCAGTGTGTGTGTGTTTGTCCTCATAAATATTAGTGTACCATTCCGGATACAAACCACATATCATTAAGTGTGTATTCTGTGCACGCCATATTCAAACCAATAAGCGGCGCGTAGTGCCAGTGTGTGTGTGCTCATAAATATTGGTGTACCACTCCGGATACAAATCGCATATCATTAAGTGTGTATTCTGTGCGCGCCATATTCAAACTAATAAGCAGCGCGTAGCTCTAGTGTGTATGTGTACTCATAAATATTAGTGTACCACTCCGGATACAAACTGCATATCATTAAGTGTGTATTCTGTGCGCGCCATATTCAAACTTATAAGCGGCGCGTAGCTCTAGTGTGTATATGTACTCATAAATATTAGTGTACCACTCCGGCTACAAACTGCAAATCATTAAGTGTGTATTCTGTGCGCGCCATATTCAAACTTATAAGCGGCGCGTAGCTCAAGTGTGTATTTGTCCTCATAAATATTTGTGTAGCACTCCGGATACAAACTGCATATCATTAAGTGTGTATTCTGTGCGCGCCATATTCAAACTAATAAGCGGCGCGTAGTGTAAGTGTGCGTGTGTGTGCTCATAAATATTAGTGTACCACTCCGGATACAAACTGCATATCATTAAGTGTGTATTCTGTGCGCGCCATATTCAAACTAATAAGCGGCGCGTAGTGCCAGTGTGTGTATGTGTGCTCATGTATATTGGTGTACCACTCCGGATACAAACTGCATATCATTAAGTGTGTATTATGTGCGCGCCATATTCAAACCAATAAGCGGCGCGTAGCTCTAGTGTGTATGTGTACTCATAAATATTAGTGTACCACTCCGGATACAAACCGCAGATCATTAAGTGTGTATTCTGTGCGCGCCATATTCAAACTTATAAGCAGCGCGTAGTGTCTGTGTGTATGTGTACTCATAAATATTAGTGTACCACTCCGGATACAAACTGCATATCATTAAGTGTGTATTCTGTGCGCGCCGTATTCAAACTTATAAGCTGCGCGTAGTGCCAGTGTGAATGTGTGCTCATGAATAAAAGTGTACCACTCCGGATACAAACTGCATATCATTAAGTGTGTATTCTGTGCGCGCCATATTCAAACTAATAAGCGGCGCGTAGTGCCAGTGTGTGTATGTGTGCTCATGTATATTAGTGTAACACTCCGGATACAAACTGAATATCATTAAGTGTGTATTATGTGCGCGCCATATTCAAACCAATAAGCGGCGCGTAGCTCTAGTGTGTATGTGTACTCATAAATATTAGTGTACCACTCCGGATACAAACCGCATATCATTAAGTGTGTATTCTGTGCGCGCCATATTCAAACTAATAAGCGGCGCATAGTGCTAGTGTGTATGTGTACTCATAAATATTAGTGTACCACTCCGGATACAAACTGCATATCATTCCGTGTGTATTCTGTGCGCGCCATATTCAAACTAATAAGCAGCGCAAAGTGTAAGTGTGCGTGTGTGTGCTCATAAATAGTGGTGTACCACTCCGGATACAAACCGCATATCATTCATTGTGTATTCTGTGCACGCAATATTCAAACCAATAAGCGGCGCGTAGTGCCAGTGTGTGTGTGCTCATGAATAATAGTGTACCACTCCGGATACAAACCGCATATCATTCAGTGTGTATTCTGTGCGCGCCATATTCAAACTAATAAGCGGCGCGTAGCTCTAGTGTGTATGCGTGCTCATAAATATTAGTGTACCACTCCGGATACAAACCGCATATCATTCAGTGTGTATTCTGTGCACGCCATATTCAAACTTATAAGCGGCGCGTAGCTCTAGTGTGTATTTGTCCTCATAAATATTAGTGTACCACTCCGGATACAAACCGCATATCATTTAGTGTGTATTCTGTGCGCGCCATATTGGAAATTACAAGCAGCGCGTAGTGTAAGTGTACGTGTGTGTGCTCATAAATATTAGTGTACCGCTCCGGATACAAACCGCATATCATTAAGTGTGTATTCTGTGCGCGTCATATTGAAAATTATAAGCGGCGCGTAGTGCCAGTATGTATGTGTGCTCATGAATAATTGTGTACCACTCCGGATACAAACTGCATATCATTGAGTGTGTATTCTGTGCACGCCATATTCAAACTAATCAGCGGCGCATAGTGCTAGTGTGTATGTGTGCTCATAAATAGTAGTGTACCACTCCGGATACAAACCGCATATCATTCAGTGTGTATTCTGTGCACGCCATATTCAAACTAATAAGCGGCGCGTAGCTCTAGTGTGTATGTGTGCTCATAAATAATAGTGTACCACTCCGGATACAAACCGCATATCATTCAGTGTGTATTCTGTGCACGCCATATTCAAACTAATAAGCGGCGCATAGTGCTAGTGTGTATGTGTGCTCATGAATAATTGTGTACCACTCCGGATACAAACTGCATATCATTAAGTGTGTATTCTGTGCGCGCCATATTCAAACTAATAAGCGGCGCGTAGCTCTAGTGTGTATGTGTGCTCATAAATATTAGTGTACCACTCCGGATACAAACCGCATATCATTCAGTGTGTATTCTGTGCACGCCATATTCAAACCAATAAGCGGCGCGTAGTGCCAGTGTGTGTGTGCTCATAAATATTGGTGTACCACTCCGGATACAAATCGCATATCATTAAGTGTGTATTCTGTGCGCGCCATATTCAAACTAATAAGCGGCGCGTAGCTCTAGTGTGTATGTGTGCTCATAAATAATAGTGTACCACTCCGGATACAAACCGCATATCATTCAGTGTGTATTCTGTGCAGGCCGTATTAAAACCAATAAGCGGCGCGTAGTGCCAGTGTGAGTGTGTGCTCATGAATAATTGTGTACCACTCCGGATACAAACTGCATATCATTGAGTGTATATTCTGTGCGCGCCATATTCAAACTAATAAGCGGCGCGTAGCTCTAGTGTGTATGTGTGCTCATAAATATTAGTGTACCACTCCGGATACAAACCGCATATCATTCAGTGTGTATTCTGTGCACGCCATATTCAAACTAATAAGCGGCGCATAGTGCCAGTGTGTGTATGTGTGCTCATGTATATTAGTGTACCACTCCGGATACAAACTGCATATCATTCAGTGTGTATTCTGTGCACGCCATATTCAAACTAATAAGCGGTGCGTAGCGCTAGTGTGTATGTGTACTCATAAATATTAGTGTACCACTCCAGATACAAACTGCATATCATTAAGTGTGTATTCTGTGCGCGCCATATTCAAACTAATAAGCGGCGCGTGAATAATTGTGTACCACTCCGGATACAAATCGCATATCATTAAGTGTGTATTCTGTGCGCGCCATATTCAAACTAATAAGCGGCGCGTAGCTCTAGTGTGTATGTGTGCTCATAAATAATAGTGTACCACTCCGGATACAAACCGCATATCATTCAGTGTGTATTCTGTGCGCGCCGTATTAAAACCAATAAGCGGCGCGTAGTGCCAGTGTGAGTGTGTGCTCATGAATAATTGTGTACCACTCCGGATACAAACTGCATATCATTGAGTGTATATTCTGTGCGCGCCATATTCAAACTAATAAGCGGCGCGTAGCTCTAGTGTGTATGTGTGCTCATAAATATTAGTGTACCACTCCGGATACAAACCGCATATCATTCAGTGTGTATTCTGTGCACGCCATATTCAAACTAATAAGCGGCGCATAGTGCCAGTGTGTGTATGTGTGCTCATGTATATTAGTGTACCACTCCGGATACAAACCGCATATCATTAAGTGTGTATTCTGTGCACGCCATATTCAAACCAATAAGCTGCGCGTAGTGCCAGTGTGAGTGTGTGCTCATGAATAATTGTGTACCACTCCGGATACAAACTGCATATCATTCAGTGTGTATTCTGTGCGCGCCATATTCAAACTGATAAGCGGCGCGTAGTGCCAGTGTGTGTATGTGTGCTCATGTATATTAGTGTACCACTCCGGATACAAACTGCATATCATTAAGTGTGTATTCTGTTTACGCCATATTCAAACCAATAAGCGGCGCGTAGCTCTAGTGTGTATGTGTACTCATAAATATTAGTGTACCACTCCGGATACAAACCGCATATCATTCAGTGTGTATTCTGTGCACGCCATATTCAAACTAATAAGCGGCGCATAGTGCCAGTGTGTGTATGTGTGCTCATGTATATTAGTGTACCACTCCGGATACAAACTGCATATCATTCAGTGTGTATTCTGTGCACGCCATATTCAAACTAATAAGCGGTGCGTAGCGCTAGTGTGTATGTGTACTCATAAATATTAGTGTACCACTCCAGATACAAACTGCATATCATTAAGTGTGTATTCTGTGCGCGCCATATTCAAACTAATAAGCGGCGCGTGAATAATTGTGTACCACTCCGGATACAAATCGCATATCATTAAGTGTGTATTCTGTGCGCGCCATATTCAAACTAATAAGCGGCGCGTAGCTCTAGTGTGTATGTGTGCTCATGAATAATAGTGTACCACTCCGGATACAAACCGCATATCATTCAGTGTGTATTCTGTGCGCGCCGTATTAAAACCAATAAGCGGCGCGTAGTGCCAGTGTGAGTGTGTGCTCATGAATAATTGTGTACCACTCCGGATACAAACTGCATATCATTGAGTGTATATTCTGTGCGCGCCATATTCAAACTAATAAGCGGCGCGTAGCTCTAGTGTGTATGTGTGCTCATAAATATTTGTGTACCACTCCGGATACAAACCGCATATCATTCATTGTGTATTCTGTGCACGCCATATTCAAATTTATAAGCGGCACGTAGTGCCAGTGTGTGTGTGCTCATGAATAATAGTGTACCACTCCGGATACAAACCGCATATCATTAAGTGTGTATTCTGTGCGCGCCATATTCAAACTTATCAGCGGCGCATAGTGCCAGTGTGTGTGTGTGCTCATAAATAATAGTGTACCACTCCGGATACAAACCGCATATCATTAAGTGTGTATTCTGTGCGCGCCATATTCAAACCAATAAGCGGCGCGTAGTGCCAGTGTGTGTGTGTGCTCATGAATTATAGTGTACCACTCTGGATACAAACCGCATATCATTAAGTGTGTATTCTGTGCACGCCATATTCAAACCAATAAGCGGCGCGTAGTTCCAGTGTGTTTGTGTGCTCATAAATAATAGTGTACCACTCCGGATACAAACCGCATATCATTAAGTGTGTATTCTGTGCGCGCCAAATTAAAACCAATAAGCGGCGCGTAGTGCCAGTGTGTGTGTGTGTCCTCATAAATATTAGTGTACCACTCCGGATACAAACCGCATATCATTCAGTGTGTATTCTGTGCACGCCATATTCAAATTTATAAGCGGCACGTAGTGCCAGTGTGTGTGTGCTCATGAATAATAGTGTACCACTCCGGATACAAACCGCATATCATTAAGTGTGTATTCTGTGCGCGCCATATTCAAACTTATCAGCGGCGCATAGTGCCAGTGTGTGTGTGTGCTCATAAATAATAGTGTACCACTCCGGATACAAACCGCATATCATTAAGTGTGTATTCTGTGCACGCCATATTCAAACCAATAAGCGGCGCGTAGTGCCAGTGTGTGTGTGTGCTCATGAATAATAGTGTACCACTCTGGATACAAACCGCATATCATTCAGTGTGTATTCTGTGCGCGCCATATTCAAACTAATAAGCAGCGCGTAGCGCTAGTGTGTGTGTCCGTGCTCATGAATAATAGTGTACCACTCCGGATACAAACCGCATATCATTAAGTGTGTATTCTGTGCGCGCCATATTCAAACTAATAAGCGGCGCGTAGTGCCAGTGTGTGTGTGTGCTCATAAATAATAGTGTACCACTCCGGATACAAACCGCCTATCATTAAGTGTGTATTCTGTGCGCGCCATATTCAAACTAATAAGCAGCGCGTAGCGCTAGTGTGTGTGTCCGTGCTCATGAATAATAGTGTACCACTCCGGATACAAACCGCATATCATTAAGTGTGTATTCTGTGCGCGCCATATTCAAACTAATAAGCGGCGCGTAGCTCTAGTGTGTATGTGTACTCATAAATATTAGTGTACCACTCCGGATACAAACCGCATATCATTCAGTGTGTATTCTGTGCGCGCCATATTCAAACTAATAAGCGGCGCGTAGTGCCAGTGTGTATGTGTGCTCATAAATAATAGTGTACCACTCCGGATACAAACCGCCTATCATTAAGTGTGTATTCTGTGCGCGCCATATTCAAACTAATAAGCAGCGCGTAGCGCTAGTGTGTGTGTCCGTGCTCATGAATAATAGTGTACCACTCCGGATACAAACCGCATATCATTAAGTGTGTATTCTGTGCGCGCCATATTCAAACTAATAAGCGGCGCGTAGTGCCAGTGTGTATGTGTGCTCATAAATAATAGTGTACCACTCCGGATACAAACCGCCTATCATTAAGTGTGTATTCTGTGCGCGCCATATTCAAACTAATAAGCGGCACGTAGTGCCAGTGTGTGTGTGTGTGTGTTTGCTCATGAATTATAGTGTACCACTCCGGATACAAACCGCATATCATTAAGTGTGTATTCTGTGCGCGCCATATTCAAACTAATAAGCAGCGCGTAGCGCTAGTGTGTGTGTCCGTGCTCATGAATAATAGTGTACCACTCCGGATACAAACCGCATATCATTAAGTGTGTATTCTGTGCGCGCCATATTCAAACTAATAAGCGGCGCGTAGTGCCAGTGTGTGTGTGTGTCCTCATAAATATTGGTGTACCACTCCGGATACAAACCGCATATCATTAAGTGTGTATTCTGTGCGCGCCATATTCAAACTTATCAGCGGCGCATAGTGCCAGTGTGTGTGTGTGCTCATGAATAAAAGTGTACCACTCCGGATACAAACCGCATATCATTAAGTGTGTATTCTGTGCGCGCCATATTCAAACCAATAAGCGGCGCGTAGTGCCAGTGTGTGTGTGTGCTCATGAATAATAGTGTACCACTCCGGATACAAACCGCATATCATTTAGTGTGTATTCTGTGCGCGCCATATTCAAACCAATAAGCGGCGCGTAGTGCCAGTGTGTGTGTGCTCATAAATATTGGTGTACCACTCCGGATACAAACCGCATATCATTAAGTGTGTATTCTGTGCGCGCCATATTCAAACTAATAAGCAGCGCGTAGCGCTAGTGTGTGTGTCCGTGCTCATGAATAATAGTGTACCACTCCGGATACAAACCGCATATCATTAAGTGTGTATTCTGTGCGCGCCATATTCAAACTAATAAGCGGCGCGTAGTGCCAGTGTGTGTGTGTGTCCTCATAAATATTAGTGTACCACTCCGGATACAAACC
Source organism: Anopheles gambiae (assembly GCF_943734735.2). Lineage (NCBI taxonomy): Eukaryota > Metazoa > Arthropoda > Insecta > Diptera > Culicidae > Anopheles > Anopheles gambiae. Next base: position 1,513,193 of record NW_026902553.1, on the reverse strand, counting down.
GCATATCATTAAGTGTGTATTCTGTGCGCGCCATATTCAAACTTATCAGCGGCGCATAGTGCCAGTGTGTGTGTGTGCTCATGAATAAAAGTGTACCACTCCGGATACAAACCGCATATCATTAAGTGTGTATTCTGTGCGCGCCATATTCAAACCAATAAGCGGCGCGTAGTGCCAGTGTATGTGTGTGCTCATGAATAATAGTGTACCACTCCGGATACAAACCGCATATCATTTAGTGTGTATTCTGTGCGCGCCATATTCAAACCAATAAGCGGCGCGTAGTGCCAGTGTGTGTGTGCTCATAAATATTGGTGTACCACTCCGGATACAAACCGCATATCATTAAGTGTGTATTCTGTGCGCGCCATATTCAAACTAATAAGCAGCGCGTAGCGCTAGTGTGTGTGTCCGTGCTCATGAATAATAGTGTACCACTCCGGATACAAACCGCATATCATTAAGTGTGTATTCTGTGCGCGCCATATTCAAACTAATAAGCGGCGCGTAGTGCCAGTGTGTGTGTGTGCTCATGAATAATAGTGTACCACTCTGGATACAAACCGCATATCATTCAGTGTGTATTCTGTGCGCGCCATATTCAAACTAATAAGCAGCGCGTAGCGCTAGTGTGTGTGTCCGTGCTCATGAATAATAGTGTACCACTCCGGATACAAACCGCATATCATTAAGTGTGTATTCTGTGCGCGCCATATTCAAACTAATAAGCGGCGCGTAGTGCCAGTGTGTATGTGTGCTCATAAATAATAGTGTACCACTCCGGATACAAACCGCATATCATTGAGTGTGTATTCTGTGCGCGCCATATTAAAATTAATAAGCGGCGCGTAGTGTCTGTGTGTATGTGTGTGTATGTGTACTCATGAATAATAGTGTACCACTCCGGATACAAACCGCATATCATTAAGTGTGTATTCTGTGCGCGCCATATTCAAACTAATAAGCGGCGCGTAGTGCCAGTGTGTATGTGTGCTCATAAATAATAGTGTACCACTCCGGATACAAACCGCATATCATTCAGTGTGTATTCTGTGCGCGCCATATTCAAACTAATAAGCAGCGCGTAGCGCTAGTGTGTGTGTCCGTGCTCATGAATAATAGTGTACCACTCCGGATACAAACCGCATATCATTAAGTGTGTATTCTGTGCGCGCCATATTCAAACTAATAAGCGGCGCATAGTGCTAGTGTGTATGTGTGCTCATAAATATTAGTGTACCACTCCGGATACAAACCGCATATCATTGAGTGTGTATTCTGTGCGCGCCATATTAAAATTAATAAGCGGCGCGTAGTGTCTGTGTGTATGTGTGTGTATGTGTACTCATGAATAATAGTGTACCACTCCGGATACAAACCGCATATCATTAAGTGTGTATTCTGTGCGCGCCATATTCAAACTAATAAGCGGCGCGTAGTGCCAGTGTGTATGTGTGCTCATAAATAATAGTGTACCACTCCGGATACAAACCGCCTATCATTAAGTGTGTATTCTGTGCGCGCCATATTCAAACTAATAAGCAGCACGTAGCGCTAGTGTGTGTGTCCGTGCTCATGAATAATAGTGTACCACTCCGGATACAAACCGCATATCATTAAGTGTGTATTCTGTGCGCGCCATATTCACACTAATAAGCGGCGCGTAGCTCTAGTGTGTATGTGTACTCATAAATATTAGTGTACCACTCCGGATACAAACCGCATATCATTCAGTGTGTATTCTGTGCGCGCCATATTCAAACTAATAAGCGGCACGTAGTGCCAGTGTGTGTGTGTGTGTGTTTGCTCATGAATTATAGTGTACCACTCCGGATACAAACCGCATATCATTCAGTGTGTATTCTGTGCACGCCATATTCAAACCAATAAGCGGCGCGTTGTGCCTGTGTGTGTGTGCTCATAAATATTAGTGTACCACTCCGGATACAAACCGCATATCATTAAGTGTGTATTCTGTGCGCGCCATATTCAAACTAATAAGCAGCACGTAGCGCTAGTGTGTGTGTCCGTGCTCATGAATAATAGTGTACCACTCCGGATACAAACCGCATATCATTAAGTGTGTATTCTGTGCGCGCCATATTCAAACCAATAAGCGGCGCGTAGTGCCAGTGTGTGTGTGCTCATAAATATTGGTGTACCACTCCGGATACAAACCGCATATCATTAAGTGTGTATTCTGTGCGCGCCATATTCAAACTAATAAGCAGCGCGTAGCGCTAGTGTGTGTGTCCGTGCTCATGAATAATAGTGTACCACTCCGGATACAAACCGCATATCATTAAGTGTGTATTCTGTGCGCGCCATATTCAAACTTATCAGCGGCGCATAGTGCCAGTGTGTGTGTGTGCTCATGAATAAAAGTGTACCACTCCGGATACAAACCGCATATCATTAAGTGTGTATTCTGTGCGCGCCATATTCAAACCAATAAGCGGCGCGTAGTGCCAGTGTGTGTGTGTGCTCATGAATAATAGTGTACCACTCCGGATACAAACCGCATATCATTTAGTGTGTATTCTGTGCGCGCCATATTCAAACCAATAAGCGGCGCGTAGTGCCAGTGTGTGTGTGCTCATAAATATTGGTGTACCACTCCGGATACAAACCGCATATCATTAAGTGTGTATTCTGTGCGCGCCATATTCAAACTAATAAGCAGCGCGTAGCGCGAGTGTGTGTGTCCGTGCTCATGAATAATAGTGTACCACTCCGGATACAAACCGCATATCATTAAGTGTGTATTCTGTGCGCGCCATATTCAAACTTATAAGCGGCGCGTAGTGCCAGTGTGTGTGTGTGTCCTCATAAATATTAGTGTACCACTCCGGATACAAACCGCATATCATTAAGTGTGTATTCTGTGCGCGCCATATTCAAACTAATCAGCGGCGCGTAGTGCCAGTGTGTATGTGTGCTCATAAATAATAGTGTACCACTCCGGATACAAACCGCATATCATTCAGTGTATATTCTGTGCACGCCATATTCAAACCAATAAGCGGCGCATAGTGCTAGTGTGTGTGTGTGCTCATAAATATTTGTGTACCACTCCGGATACAAACCGCATATCATTCATTGTGTATTCTGTGCGCGCCATATTCAAACCAATAAGCGGCGCGTAGTGCCAGTGTGTGTGTGCTCATAAATAATAGTGTACCACTCCGGATACAAACCGCATATCATTAAGTGTGTATTCTGTGCGCGCCAAATTAAAACCAATAAGCGGCGCGTAGTGCCAGTGTGTGTGTGTGTCCTCATAAATATTAGTGTACCACTCCGGATACAAACCGCATATCATTCAGTGTGTATTCTGTGCACGCCATATTCAAATTTATAAGCGGCACGTAGTGCCAGTGTGTGTGTGCTCATGAATAATAGTGTACCACTCCGGATACAAACCGCATATCATTAAGTGTGTATTCTGTGCGCGCCATATTCAAACTTATCAGCGGCGCATAGTGCCAGTGTGTGTGTGTGCTCATAAATAATAGTGTACCACTCCGGATACAAACCGCATATCATTAAGTGTGTATTCTGTGCGCGCCATATTCAAACCAATAAGCGGCGCGTAGTGCCAGTGTGTGTGTGTGCTCATGAATTATAGTGTACCACTCTGGATACAAACCGCATATCATTAAGTGTGTATTCTGTGCACGCCATATTCAAACCAATAAGCGGCGCGTAGTGCCAGTGTGTGTGTGCTCATAAATAATAGTGTACCACTCCGGATACAAACCGCATATCATTAAGTGTGTATTCTGTGCGCGCCAAATTAAAACCAATAAGCGGCGCGAAGTGCCAGTGTGTGTGTGTGTCCTCATAAATATTAGTGTACCACTCCGGATACAAACCGCATATCATTCAGTGTGTATTCTGTGCACGCCATATTCAAATTTATAAGCGGCACGTAGTGCCAGTGTGTGTGTGCTCATGAATAATAGTGTACCACTCCGGATACAAACCGCATATCATTAAGTGTGTATTCTGTGCGCGCCATATTCAAACTTATCAGCGGCGCATAGTGCCAGTGTGTGTGTGTGCTCATAAATAATAGTGTACCACTCCGGATACAAACCGCATATCATTAAGTGTGTATTCTGTGCGCGCCATATTCAAACCAATAAGCGGCGCGTAGTGCCAGTGTGTGTGTGTGCTCATGAATTATAGTGTACCACTCTGGATACAAACCGCATATCATTAAGTGTGTATTCTGTGCACGCCATATTCAAACCAATAAGCGGCGCGTAGTGCCAGTGTGTGTGTGCTCATGAATAATAGTGTACCACTCCGGATACAAACCGCATATCATTAAGTGTGTATTCTGTGCGCGCCGTATTAAAACCAATAAGCGGCGCGTAGTGCCAGTGTGAGTGTGTGCTCATGAATAATTGTGTACCACTCCGGATACAAACTGCATATCATTGAGTGTATATTCTGTGCGCGCCATATTCAAACTAATAAGCGGCGCGTAGCTCTAGTGTGTATGTGTGCTCATAAATATTAGTGTACCACTCCGGATACAAACCGCATATCATTAAGTGTGTATTCTGTGCGCGCCATATTCAAACTAATAAGCGGCGCGTAGCTCTAGTGTGTATGTGTACTCATAAATATTAGTGTACCACTCCGGATACAAACCGCATATCATTCAGTGTATATTCTGTGCACGCCATATTCAAACCAATAAGCGGCGCATAGTGCTAGTGTGTGTGTGTGCTCATAAATATTTGTGTACCACTCCGGATACAAACCGCATATCATTCATTGTGTATTCTGTGCGCGCCATATTCAAACCAATAAGCGGCGCGTAGTGCCAGTGTGTGTGTGCTCATAAATAATAGTGTACCACTCCGGATACAAACCGCATATCATTAAGTGTGTATTCTGTGCGCGCCAAATTAAAACCAATAAGCGGCGCGTAGTGCCAGTGTGTGTGTGTGTCCTCATAAATATTAGTGTACCACTCCGGATACAAACCGCATATCATTCAGTGTGTATTCTGTGCACGCCATATTCAAATTTATAAGCGGCACGTAGTGCCAGTGTGTGTGTGCTCATGAATAATAGTGTACCACTCCGGATACAAACCGCATATCATTAAGTGTGTATTCTGTGCGCGCCATATTCAAACTTATCAGCGGCGCATAGTGCCAGTGTGTGTGTGTGCTCATAAATAATAGTGTACCACTCCGGATACAAACCGCATATCATTAAGTGTGTATTCTGTGCGCGCCATATTCAAACCAATAAGCGGCGCGTAGTGCCAGTGTGTGTGTGTGCTCATGAATTATAGTGTACCACTCTGGATACAAACCGCATATCATTAAGTGTGTATTCTGTGCACGCCATATTCAAACCAATAAGCGGCGCGTAGTGCCAGTGTGTGTGTGCTCATAAATAATAGTGTACCACTCCGGATACAAACCGCATATCATTAAGTGTGTATTCTGTGCGCGCCAAATTAAAACCAATAAGCGGCGCGTAGTGCCAGTGTGTGTGTGTGTCCTCATAAATATTAGTGTACCACTCCGGATACAAACCGCATATCATTCAGTGTGTATTCTGTGCACGCCATATTCAAATTTATAAGCGGCACGTAGTGCCAGTGTGTGTGTGCTCATGAATAATAGTGTACCACTCCGGATACAAACCGCATATCATTAAGTGTGTATTCTGTGCGCGCCATATTCAAACTTATCAGCGGCGCATAGTGCCAGTGTGTGTGTGTGCTCATGAATAATAGTGTACCACTCCGGATACAAACCGCATATCATTAAGTGTGTATTCTGTGCGCGCCATATTCAAACCAATAAGCGGCGCGTAGTGCCAGTGTGTGTGTGCTCATAAATAATAGTGTACCACTCCGGATACAAACCGCATATCATTAAGTGTGTATTCTGTGCGCGCCAAATTAAAACCAATAAGCGGCGCGTAGTGCCAGTGTGTGTGTGTGTCCTCATAAATATTAGTGTACCACTCCGGATACAAACTGCATATCATTCAGTGTGTATTCTGTGCACGCCATATTCAAATTTATAAGCGGCGCGTAGTGCCAGTGTGTGTGTGCTCATGAATAAAAGTGTACCACTCCGGATACAAACCGCATATCATTAAGTGTGTATTCTGTGCGCGCCATATTCAAACTTATCAGCGGCGCATAGTGCCAGTGTGTGTGTGTGCTCATGAATAATAGTGTACCACTCCGGATACAAACCGCATATCATTAAGTGTGTATTCTGTGCGCGCCATATTCAAACCAATAAGCGGCGCGTAGTGCCAGTGTGTGTGTGTGCTCATGAATAATAGTGTACCACTCTGGATACAAACCGCATATCATTCAGTGTGTATTCTGTGCGCGCCATATTCAAACTAATAAGCAGCGCGTAGCGCTAGTGTGTGTGTCCGTGCTCATGAATAATAGTGTACCACTCCGGATACAAACCGCATATCATTAAGTGTGTATTCTGTGCGCGCCATATTCAAACTAATAAGTGGCGCGTAGTGCCAGTGTGTATGTGTGCTCATAAATAATAGTGTACCACTCCGGATACAAACCGCCTATCATTAAGTGTGTATTCTGTGCGCGCCATATTCAAACTAATAAGCAGCACGTAGCGCTAGTGTGTGTGTCCGTGCTCATGAATAATAGTGTACCACTCCGGATACAAACCGCATATCATTAAGTGTGTATTCTGTGCGCGCCATATTCAAACTAATAAGCGGCGCGTAGCTCTAGTGTGTATGTGTACTCATAAATATTAGTGTACCACTCCGGATACAAACCGCATATCATTCAGTGTGTATTCTGTGCGCGCCATATTCAAACTAATAAGCGGCGCGTAGTGCCAGTGTGTATGTGTGCTCATAAATAATAGTGTACCACTCCGGATACAAACCGCCTATCATTAAGTGTGTATTCTGTGCGCGCCATATTCAAACTAATAAGCAGCGCGTAGCGCTAGTGTGTGTGTCCGTGCTCATGAATAATAGTGTACCACTCCGGATACAAACCGCATATCATTAAGTGTGTATTCTGTGCGCGCCATATTCAAACTAATAAGCGGCGCGTAGTGCCAGTGTGTATGTGTGCTCATAAATAATAGTGTACCACTCCGGATACAAACCGCCTATCATTAAGTGTGTATTCTGTGCGCGCCATATTCAAACTAATAAGCGGCACGTAGTGCCAGTGTGTGTGTGTGTGTGTGTTTGCTCATGAATTATAGTGTACCACTCCGGATACAAACCGCATATCATTAAGTGTGTATTCTGTGCGCGCCATATTCAAACTAATAAGCAGCGCGTAGCGCTAGTGTGTGTGTCCGTGCTCATGAATAATAGTGTACCACTCCGGATACAAACCGCATATCATTAAGTGTGTATTCTGTGCGCGCCATATTCAAACTAATAAGCGGCGCGTAGTGCCAGTGTGTGTGTGTGTCCTCATAAATATTGGTGTACCACTCCGGATACAAACCGCATATCATTAAGTGTGTATTCTGTGCGCGCCATATTCAAACTTATCAGCGGCGCATAGTGCCAGTGTGTGTGTGTGCTCATGAAAAAAAGTGTACCACTCCGGATACAAACCGCATATCATTAAGTGTGTATTCTGTGCGCGCCATATTCAAACCAATAAGCGGCGCGTTGTGCCAGTGTGTGTGTGTGCTCATGAATAATAGTGTACCACTCCGGATACAAACCGCATATCATTTAGTGTGTATTCTGTGCGCGCCATATTCAAACCAATAAGCGGCGCGTAGTGCCAGTGTGTGTGTGCTCATAAATATTGGTGTACCACTCCGGATACAAACCGCATATCATTAAGTGTGTATTCTGTGCGCGCCATATTCAAACTAATAAGCAGCGCGTAGCGCTAGTGTGTGTGTCCGTGCTCATGAATAATTGTGTACCACTCCGGATACAAACCGCATATCATTTAGTGTGTATTCTGTGCGCGCCATATTCAAAATTACAAGCGGCGCGTAGTGCCAGTGTGTGTGTGCTCATAAATATTGGTGTACCACTCCGGATACAAACCGCATATCATTAAGTGTGTATTCTGTGCGCGCCATATTCAAACTTATCAGCGGCGCATAGTGCCAGTGTGTGTGTGTGCTCATGAATAAAAGTGTACCACTCCGGATACAAACCGCATATCATTAAGTGTGTATTCTGTGCGCGCCATATTCAAACCAATAAGCGGCGCGTTGTGCCAGTGTGTGTGTGTGCTCATGAATAATAGTGTACCACTCCGGATACAAACCGCATATCATTTAGTGTGTATTCTGTGCGCGCCATATTCAAACCAATAAGCGGCGCGTAGTGCCAGTGTGTGTGTGCTCATAAATATTGGTGTACCACTCCGGATACAAACCGCATATCATTAAGTGTGTATTCTGTGCGCGCCATATTCAAACTAATAAGCGGCGCGTAGTGCCAGTGTGTGTGTGTGTCCTCATAAATATTAGTGTACCACTCCGGATACAAACCGCATATCATTAAGTGTGTATTCTGTGCGCGCCATATTCAAACTTATCAGCGGCGCATAGTGCCAGTGTGTGTGTGTGCTCATGAATAAAAGTGTACCACTCCGGATACAAACCGCATATCATTAAGTGTGTATTCTGTGCGCGCCATATTCAAACCAATAAGCGGCGCGTAGTGCCAGTGTGTGTGTGTGCTCATGAATAATAGTGTACCACTCCGGATACAAACCGCATATCATTTAGTGTGTATTCTGTGCGCGCCATATTCAAACCAATAAGCGGCGCGTAGTGCCAGTGTGTGTGTGCTCATAAATATTGGTGTACCACTCCGGATACAAACCGCATATCATTAAGTGTGTATTCTGTGCGCGCCATATTCAAACTAATAAGCAGCGCGTAGCGCTAGTGTGTGTGTCCGTGCTCATGAATAATAGTGTACCACTCCGGATACAAACCGCATATCATTAAGTGTGTATTCTGTGCGCGCCATATTCAAACTAATAAGCGGCGCGTAGTGCCAGTGTGTGTGTGTGCTCATGAATAATAGTGTACCACTCTGGATACAAACCGCATATCATTCAGTGTGTATTCTGTGCGCGCCATATTCAAACTAATAAGCAGCGCGTAGCGCTAGTGTGTGTGTCCGTGCTCATGAATAATAGTGTACCACTCCGGATACAAACCGCATATCATTAAGTGTGTATTCTGTGCGCGCCATATTCAAACCAATAAGCGGCGCATAGTGCTAGTGTGTATGTGTGCTCATAAATATTAGTGTACCACTCCGGATACAAACCGCATATCATTGAGTGTGTATTCTGTGCGCGCCATATTAAAATTAATAAGCGGCGCGTAGTGTCTGTGTGTATGTGTGTGTATGTGTACTCATGAATAATAGTGTACCACTCCGGATACAAACCGCATATCATTAAGTGTGTATTCTGTGCGCGCCATATTCAAACTAATAAGCGGCGCGTAGTGCCAGTGTGTATGTGTGCTCATAAATAATAGTGTACCACTCCGGATACAAACCGCCTATCATTAAGTGTGTATTCTGTGCGCGCCATATTCAAACTAATAAGCAGCGCGTAGCGCTAGTGTGTGTGTCCGTGCTCATGAATAATAGTGTACCACTCTGGATACAAACCGCATATCATTCAGTGTGTATTCTGTGCGCGCCATATTCAAACTAATAAGCGGCGCGTAGCTCTAGTGTGTATGTGTGCTCATAAATATTAGTGTACCACTCCGGATACAAACCGCATATCATTGAGTGTGTATTCTGTGCGCGCCATATTAAAATTAATAAGCGGCGCGTAGTGTCTGTGTGTATGTGTGTGTATGTGTGCTCATGAATAATAGTGTACCACTCCGGATACAAACCGCATATCATTAAGTGTGTATTCTGTGCGCGCCATATTCAAACCAATAAGCGGCGCGTAGTGCCAGTGTGTATGTGTGCTCATAAATAATAGTGTACCACTCCGGATACAAACCGCCTATCATTAAGTGTGTATTCTGTGCGCGCCATATTCAAACTAATAAGCAGCACGTAGCGCTAGTGTGTGTGTCCGTGCTCATGAATAATAGTGTACCACTCCGGATACAAACCGCATATCATTAAGTGTGTATTCTGTGCGCGCCATATTCACACTAATAAGCGGCGCGTAGCTCTAGTGTGTATGTGTACTCATAAATATTAGTGTACCACTCCGGATACAAACCGCATATCATTCAGTGTGTATTCTGTGCGCGCCATATTCAAACTAATAAGCGGCGCGTAGTGCCAGTGTGTATGTGTGCTCATAAATAATAGTGTACCACTCCGGATACAAACCGCCTATCATTAAGTGTGTATTCTGTGCGCGCCATATTCAAACTAATAAGCAGCGCGTAGCGCTAGTGTGTGTGTCCGTGCTCATGAATAATAGTGTACCACTCCGGATACAAACCGCATATCATTAAGTGTGTATTCTGTGCGCGCCATATTCAAACTAATAAGCGGCGCGTAGTGCCAGTGTGTATGTGTGCTCATAAATAATAGTGTACCACTCCGGATACAAACCGCCTATCATTAAGTGTGTATTCTGTGCGCGCCATATTCAAACTAATAAGCGGCACGTAGTGCCAGTGTGTGTGTGTGTGTGTTTGCTCATGAATTATAGTGTACCACTCCGGATACAAACCGCATATCATTCAGTGTGTATTCTGTGCACGCCATATTCAAACCAATAAGCGGCGCGTTGTGCCTGTGTGTGTGTGCTCATAAATATTAGTGTACCACTCCGGATACAAACCGCATATCATTAAGTGTGTATTCTGTGCGCGCCATATTCAAACCAATAAGCGGCGCGTAGTGCCAGTGTGTGTGTGCTCATAAATATTGGTGTACCACTCCGGATACAAACCGCATATCATTAAGTGTGTATTCTGTGCGCGCCATATTCAAACTAATAAGCAGCACGTAGCGCTAGTGTGTGTGTCCGTGCTCATGAATAATAGTGTACCACTCCGGATACAAACCGCATATCATTAAGTGTGTATTCTGTGCACGCCATATTCAAACCAATAAGCGGCGCGTAGTGCCAGTGTGTGTGTGCTCATAAATATTGGTGTACCACTCCGGATACAAACCGCATATCATTAAGTGTGTATTCTGTGCGCGCCATATTCAAACTAATAAGCAGCGCGTAGCGCTAGTGTGTGTGTCCGTGCTCATGAATAATAGTGTACCACTCCGGATACAAACCGCATATCATTAAGTGTGTATTCTGTGCGCGCCATATTCAAACTTATCAGCGGCGCATAGTGCCAGTGTGTGTGTGTGCTCATGAATAAAAGTGTACCACTCCGGATACAAACCGCATATCATTAAGTGTGTATTCTGTGCGCGCCATATTCAAACCAATAAGCGGCGCGTAGTGCCAGTGTGTGTGTGTGCTCATGAATAATAGTGTACCACTCCGGATACAAACCGCATATCATTTAGTGTGTATTCTGTGCGCGCCATATTCAAACCAATAAGCGGCGCGTAGTGCCAGTGTGTGTGTGCTCATAAATATTGGTGTACCACTCCGGATACAAACCGCATATCATTAAGTGTGTATTCTGTGCGCGCCATATTCAAACTAATAAGCAGCGCGTAGCGCTAGTGTGTGTGTCCGTGCTCATGAATAATAGTGTACCACTCCGGATACAAACCGCATATCATTAAGTGTGTATTCTGTGCGCGCCATATTCAAACTAATAAGCGGCGCGTAGTGCCAGTGTGTGTGTGTGTCCTCATAAATATTAGTGTACCACTCCGGATACAAACCGCATATCATTAAGTGTGTATTCTGTGCGCGCCATATTCAAACTAATCAGCGGTGCGTAGTGCCAGTGTGTGTGTGCTCATGAATAATAGTGTACCACTCCGGATACAAACCGCATATCATTCAGTGTGTATTCTGTGCACGCCATATTCAAACCAATAAGCGGCGAGTAGTGCCAGTGTGTGTGTGCTCATGAATAATAGTGTACCACTCCGGATACAAACCGCATATCATTTAGTGTGTATTCTGTGCGCGCCATATTCAAACTAATAAGCGGCGCGTAGTGCCAGTGTGTGTGTGTGCTCATAAATATTTGTGTACCACTCCGGATACAAACCGCATATCATTCAGTGTGTATTCTGTGCGCGCCATATTCAAACTTACAAGCGGCGCGTAGCGCTAGTGTGTATGTGTGCTCATGAATATTAGTGTACCACTCCGGATACAAACCGCATATCATTAAGTGTGTATTCTGTGCGCGCCATATTCAAACTTATAAGCGGCGCGTAGTGCCAGTGTGTGTGTGTGTTTGCTCATGAATAATAGTGTACCACTCCGGATACAAACCGCATATCATTAACTAATAAGCGGCGCGTAGCTCTAGTGTGTATGTGTACTCATAAATATTAGTGTACCACTCTGGATACAAACCGCATATCATTCAGTGTGTATTCTGTGCGCGCCATATTCAAACTAATAAGCGGCGCATTGTTCTAGTGTGTATGTGTGCTCATCAATATTAGTGTACCACTCCGGATACAAACTGCAAATCATTAAGTGTGTATTCTGTGCGCGCCATATTCAAACTTACAAGCGACGCGTAGTGCCAGAGTGTGTGTGCTCATGAATAATAGTGTACCACTCCGGATACAAACCGCATATCATTTAGTGTGTATTCTGTTTACGCCATATTCAAACCAATAAGCGGCGCGTAGTGCCAGTGTGTGTGTGTGCTCATGAATAATAGTGTACTTCTCCGGATACAAACCGCATATCATTAAGTGTGTATTCTGTGCGCGCCAAATTCAAAATTACAAGCGGCGCGTAGTGCCAGTGTGTGTATGTGTGCTCATGTATATTAGTGTACCACTCCGGATACAAACTGCATATCATTAAGTGTGTATTCTGTGCGCGCCATATTCAAACTAATAAGCGGCGCGTAGGGCCAGTGTGTATGTGTGCTCATAAATATTAGTGTACCACTCCGGATACAAACCGCATATCATTAAGTGTGTATTCTGTGCGCGCCATATTCAAACTAATAAGCGGCACGTAGTGCCAGTGTGTGTGTGTGTGTTTGCTCATGAATAATAGTGTACCACTCCGGATACAAACCGCATATCATTCAGTGTGTATTCTGTGCACGCCATATTCAAACCAATAAGCGGCGCGTAGTGCCAGTGTGTGTGTGTGCTCATGAATAATAGTGTACCACTCCGGATACAAACCGCATATCATTAAGTGTGTATTCTGTGCGCGCCAAATTAAAACCAATAAGCGGCGCGTAGTGCCAGTGTGTGTGTGTGCTCATGAATAATAGTGTACCACTCCGGATACAAACCGCATATCATTAAGTGTGTATTCTGTGCGCGCCATATTCAAACTAATAAGCGGCACGTAGTGCCATTGTGTGTGTGTGTGTTTGCTCATGAATAATTGTGTACCACTCCGGATACAAACTGCATATCATTAAGTGTGTATTCTGTGCACGCCATATTCAAACTAATAAGCGGCGCGTAGTGCCAGTGTGTGTGTGTGCTCATAAATATTAGTGTACCACTCCGGATACAGACCGCATATCATTCATTGTGTATTCTGTTTACGCTATATTCAAACCAATAAGCGGCGCGTAGTGCCAGTGTGTGTGTGCTCATGAATAATAGTGTACCACTCCGGATACAAACCGCATATCATTTAGTGTGTATTCTGTTTACGCCATATTCAAACCAATAAGCGGCGCGTAGTGCCAGTGTGTGTGTGTGCTCATGAATAATAGTGTACTACTCCGGATACAAACCGCATATCATTAAGTGTGTATTCTGTGCGCGCCATATTCAAACTAATAAGCGGCGCGTAGTGCCAGTGTGTGTATGTGTGCTCATGTATATTAGTGTACCACTCCGGATACAAACTGCATATCATTAAGTGTGTATTCTGTGCGCGCCATATTCAAACTAATAAGCGGCGCGTAGTGCCAGTGTGTATGTGTGCTCATAAATATTAGTGTACAACTCCGGATACAAACCGCATATCATTAAGTGTGTATTCTGTGCGCGCCATATTCAAACTAATAAGCGGCACGTAGTGCCAGTGTGTGTGTGTGTGTTTGCTCATGAATAATAGTGTACCACTCCGGATACAAACCGCATATCATTCAGTGTGTATTCTGTGCACGCCATATTCAAACCAATAAGCGGCGCGTAGTGCCAGTGTGTGTGTGTGCTCATGAATAATAGTGTACCACTCCGGATACAAACCGCATATCATTAAGTGTGTATTCTGTGCGCGCCAAATTAAAACCAATAAGCGGCGCGTAGTGCCAGTGTGTGTGTGTGCTCATGAATAATAGTGTACCACTCCGGATACAAACCGCATATCATTAAGTGTGTATTCTGTGCACGCCATATTCAAACTAATAAGCGGCACGTAGTGCCAGTGTGTGTGTGTGTGTTTGCTCATGAATAATAGTGTACCACTCCGGATACAAACTGCATATCATTAAGTGTGTATTCTGTGCACGCCATATTCAAACTAATAAGCGGCGCGTAGTGCCAGTGTGTGTGTGTGCTCATAAATATTAGTGTACCACTCCGGATACAGACCGCATATCATTCATTGTGTATTCTGTTTACGCTATATTCAAACCAATAAGCGGCGCGTAGTGCCAGTGTGTGTGTGCTCATGAATAATAGTGTACCACTCCGGATACAAACTGCATATCATTAAGTGTGTATTCTGTGCGCGCCATATTCAAACTAATAAGCGGCGCGTAGCTCTAGTGTGTATGTGTACTCATAAATATTAGTGTACCACTCCGGATACAAACTGCATATCATTAAGTGTGTATTCTGTGCGCGCCATATTCAAACTAATAAGCGGCGCGTAGCTCTAGTGTGTATGTGTGCTCATAAATATTAGTGTACCACTCCGGATACAAACCGCATATCATTCAGTGTGTATTCTATGCACGCCATATTCAAACTAATAAGCGGCGCATAGTGCTAGTGTGTGTGTGTGCTCATAAATATTTGTGTACCACTCCGGATACAAACCGCATATCATTAAGTGTGTATTCTGTGCGCGCCATATTCAAACTAATCAGCGGCGCGTAGTGCCAGTGTGTGTGTGCTCATGAATAATAGTGTACCACTCCGGATACAAACCGCATATCATTCAGTGTGTATTCTGTGCACGCCATATTCAAACCAATAAGCGGCGCGTAGTGCCAGTGTGTGTGTGCTCATGAATAATAGTGTACCACTCCGGATACAAACCGCATATCATTCAGTGTGTATTCTGTGCACGCCATATTCAAACCAATAAGCGGCGCGTAGTGCCAGTGTGTGTGTGCTCATGAATAATAGTGTACCACTCCGGATACAAACCGCATATCATTAAGTGTGTATTCTGTGCACGCCATATTCAAAATAATCAGCGGCGCGTAGTGCCAGTGTGTGTGTGCTCATGAATAATTGTGTACCACTCCGGATACAAACCGCATATCATTCAGTGTGTATTCTGTGCACGCCATATTCAAACCAATAAGCGGCGCGTAGTGCCAGTGTGTGTGTGTTCATGAATAATAGTGTACCACTCCGGATACAAACCGCATATCATTAAGTGTGTATTCTGTGTGCGCCACATTCAAACTTATAAGCGGCGCGTAGTGCCAGTGTGTGTGTGTGCTCATAAATAATAGTGTACCACTCCGGATACAAACTGCATATCATTAAGTGTGTATTCTGTGCGCGCCATATTCAAACTTATAAGCGGCGCGTAGTGCCAGTGTGTGTGTGTGCTCATAAATATTAGTGTACCACTCCGGATACAAACCGCATATAATTAAGTGTGTATTCTGTGCGCGCTATATTCAAACTAATAAGCGGTGCGTAGTGCCAGTGTGTGTATGTGTGCTAATGAATAATCGTGTACCACTCCGGATACAAACTGCATATCATTAAGTGTGTATTATGTGCGCGCCATATTCAAACTTATAAGCGGCGCGTAGTGCCAGTGTGTGTGTGTGCTCATAAATATTAGTGTACCACTCCGGATACAAACCGCATATCATTCATTGTGTATTCTGTGCGCGCCATATTCAAACTTATAAGCGGCGCGTAGTGCCAGTGTGTGTGTGTGCTCATAAATATTAGTGTACCACTCCGGATACAAACCGCATATAATTAAGTGTGTATTCTGTGCGCGCTATATTCAAACTAATAAGCGGCGCGTAGTGCCAGTGTGTGTATGTGTGCTCATGTATATTAGTGTACCACTCCGGATACAAACTGCATATCATTAAGTGTGTATTATGTGCGCGCCATATTCAAACTTATAAGCGGCGCGTAGCTCTAGTGTGTATGTGTACTCATAAATATTTGTGTACCACTCCGGATACAAACCGCATATCATTCAGTGTGTATTCTGTGCGCGTCATATTGAAAATTATAAGCGGCGCGTAGTGCCAGTGTGTGTGTGTGCTCATAAATATTAGTGTACCACTCCGGATACAAACCGCATATCATTCAGTGTGTATTCTGTGCGCGCCAAATTAAAACCAATAAGCGGCGCGTAGTGCCAGTGTGAGTGTGTGCTCATAAATAATAGTGTACCACTCCGGATACAAACCGCATATCATTAAGTGAGTATTCTGTGCGCGCCAAATTAAAACCAATAAGCGGCGCGTAGTGCCAGTGTGAGTGTGCTCATGAATAATAGTGTACCACTCCGGATACAAACCGCATATCATTAAGTGTGTATTCTGTGCGCGCCAAATTAAAACCAATAAGCGGCGCGTAGTGCCAGTGTGTGTGTGTGCTCATGAATAATTGTGTACCACTCCGGATACAAACTGCATATCATTAAGTGTGTATTCTGTGCGCGCCATATTGGAAATTACAAGCAGCGCGTAGTGTAAGTGTGCGTGTGTGTGCTCATGAATAATAGTGTACCACTCCGGATACAAACCGCATATCATTTAGTGTGTATTCTGTGCGCGCAATTTTGGAATTTACAAGCAGCGCGTAGTGTAAGTGTGCGTGTGTGTGCTCATAAATATTAGTGTACCGCTCCGGATACAAACCGCATATCATTAAGTGTGTATTCTGTGCGCGTCATATTGAAAATTATAAGCGGCGCGTAGTGCCAGTATGTATGTGTGCTCATGAATAATTGTGTACCACTCCGGATACAAACCGCATATCATTTAGTGTGTATTCTGTGCGCGCCATATTCAAAATTACAAGCGGCGCGTAGTGCCAGTGTGTAGGTGTGCTCATGAATAATTGTGTACCACTCCGGATACAAACTGCATATCATTAAGTGTGTATTCTGTGCGCGCCATATTCAAACTAATAAGCGGCGCATAGTGCTAGTGTGTATGTGTGCTCAAGAATAATAGTGTACCACTCCGGATACAAACCGCATATCATTAAGTGTGTATTCTGTGCGCGCCATATTCAAACTAATAAGCAGCGCGTAGTGTAAGTGTTCGTGTGTGTGCTAATGAATAATGGTGTACCACTCCGGATACAAACTGCATATCATTAAGTGTGTATTCTGTGCACGCCATATTCAAACTAATAAGCGGCGCGTAGCGCTAGTGTGTATGTGTACTCATAAATATTAGTGTACCACTCCGGATACAAACTGCATATCATTAAGTGTGTATTCTGTGCGCGCCATATTCAAACTTATAAGCTGCGCGTAGTGCCAGTGTGTGTGTGCTCATGAATAATAGTGTACCACTCCGGATACAAACCGCATATCATTCAGTGTGTATTCTGTGCGCGCCATATTCAAACTAATAAGCAGCGCGTAGTGTAAGTGTTCGTGTGTGTGCTAATGAATAATAGTGTACCACTCCGAATACAAACTGCATTTCATTCAGTGTGTATTCTGTGCACGCCATATTCAAACCAATAAGCGGCGCGTAGTGCCAGTGTGTGAATGTGTGCTCATAAATATTTGTGTACCACTCCGGATACAAACTGCATATCATTAAGTGTGTATTCTGTGCACGCCATATTCAAACTAATAAGCGGCGCGTAGTGCCAGTGTGTGTGTGTGCTCATAAATATTAGTGTACCACTCCGGATACAAACCGCATATCATTCATTGTGTATTCTGTGCACGCCATATTCAAACTAATCAGCGGCGCGTAGTGCCAGTGTGTGTGTGCTCATGAATAATAGTGTACCACTCCGGATACAAACCGCATATCATTAAGTGTGTATTCTGTGCACGCCATATTCAAACTTATAAGCTGCGCGTAGTGCCAGTGTGAATGTGTGCTCATGAATAAAAGCGTACTACTCTGGATACAAACCGCATATCATTAAGTGTGTATTCTGTGCGTGTCATATTGAAAATTATAAGCGGCGCGTAGTGTAAGTGTGCGTGCGTGTGCTCATAAATAATTGTGTACCACTCCGAATACAAACTGCATTTCATTCAGTGTGTATTCTGTGCACGCCATATTCAAACCAATAAGCGGCGCGTAGTGCCAGTGTGTGAATGTGTGCTCATAAATATTTGTGTACCACTCCGGATACAAACTGCATATCTTAAGCGTGTATTCTGTGCACGCCATATTCAAACCAATAAGCGGCGCGTAGTGCCAGTGTGTGTATGTGTGCTCATGAATAATAGTGTACCACTCCGGATACAAACTGCATATCATTAAGTGTGTATTATGTGCGTGCCATATTCAAACTAATAAGCGGCGCGTAGTGCCAGTGTGTGTATGTGTGCTCATGTATATTAGTGTACCACTCCGGATACAAACTGCATATAATTAAGTGTGTATTCTGTGTGCGCCATATTCAAACTTATAAGCGGCGCGTAGTGCCAGTGTGTGTGTGTGCTCATAAATAATAGTGTACCACTCCGGATACAAACTGCATATAATTAAGTGTGTATTCTGTGCGCGCTAAATTCAAACTAATAAGCGGCGCGTAGTGCCAGTGTGTGTATGTGTGCTCATGTATATCAGTGTACCACTCCGGATACAAACTGCATATCATTAAGTGTGTATTATGTGCGCGCCATATTCAAACTTATAAGCGGCGCGTAGTGCCAGTGTGTGTGTGCTCATGAATAATATTGTACCACTCCGGATACAAACCGCATATAATAAAGTGTGTATTCTGTGCGCGCTATATTCAAACTAATAAGCGGCGCGTAGTGCCAGTGTGTGTGTGCTCATAAATATTGGTGTACCACTCCGGATACAAATCGCATATCATTAAGTGTGTATTCTGTGCGCGCCAAATTCAAACTAATAAGCGGCGCGTAGTGCTAGTGTGTATGTGTGCTCATGAATAATTGTGTACCACTCCGGATACAAACTGCATATCATTAAGTGTGTATTCTGTGCGCGCCATATTCAAACTAATAAGCGGCACGTAGTGCTAGTGTGTGAATGTGTGCTCATGAATATTAGTGTACCACTCCGGATACAAACCGCATATCATTAAGTGTGTATTCTGTGCACGCCATATTCAAACCAATAAGCGGCACGTAGTGCCAGTGTGTGTGTGCTCATGAATAATAGTGTACCACTCCGGATACAAACCGCATATCATTAAGTGTGTATTCTGTGCGCGCCAAATTAAAACCAATAAGCGGCGCGTAGTGCCAGTGTGTGTGTGTGCTCATGAATAATAGTGTACCACTCTGGATACAAACCGCATATCATTAAGTGTGTATTCTGTGCACGCCATATTCAAACCAATAAGCGGCGCGTAGTGCCAGTGTGTGTGTGCTCATGAATAATAGTGTACCACTCCGGATACAAACTGCATATCATTAAGTGTGTATTCTGTGCACGCCATATTCAAACTAATAAGCGGCGCGTAGCGCTAGTGTGTATGTGTGCTCATAAATATTAGTGTACCACTCCGGATACAAACCGCATATCATTAAGTGTGTATTCTGTGCGCGCCATATTCAAACTTATAAGCGGCGCGTAGTTCCAGTGTGTGAATGTGTGCTCATAAATAATAATGTACCACTCCGGATACAAACTGCATATCATTAAAAGTGTATTCTGTGCGCGTCATATTGAAAATTATAAGCAGCGCGTAGTGTAAGTGTGCGTGTGTGTACTCATAAATATTAGTGTACCACTCCGGATACAAACCGCATATCATTAAGTGTGTATTCTGTGCACGCCATATTCAAACTTATAAGCGGAACGTAGTGCCAGTGTGTGTGTGCTCATGTATAATAGTGTACCACTCCGGATACAAACCGCATATCATTAAGTGTGTATTCTGTGCGCGCCATATTCAAACTAATAAGCGGCGCGTAGTGCCAGTGTGTATGTGTGCTCATGAATAATTGTGTACCACTCCGGATACAAACCGCATATCATTAAGTGTGTATTCTGTGCGCGCCATATTCAAACTTATAAGCGGCGCGTCGTGTCAGTGTGTGTGTGTGCTCATAAATATTTGTGTACCACTCCGGATACAAACCGCATATCATTAAGTGTGTATTCTGTGCACGCCATATTCAAACTTATAAGCGGCGCGTAGTGCCAGTGTGTGTGTGCTCATGTATAATAGTGTACCACTCCGGATACAAACCGCATATCATTAAGTGTGTATTCTGTGCGCGCCATATTCAAACTAATAAGCGGCGCGTAGCTCTAGTGTGTATGTGTACTCATAAATATTAGTGTACCACTCCGGATACAAACCGCATATCATTAAGTGTGTATTCTGTGCGCGCCATATTTAAACTAATAAGCGGCGCGTAGCTCTAGTGTGTATGTGTACTCATAAATATTAGTGTACCACTCCGGATACAAACCGCATATCATTAAGTGTGTATTCTGTGCGCGCCATATTCAAACCAATAAGCGGCGCGTAGTGCCAGTGTGTGTGTGTGCTCATGAATAATAGTGTACTACTCCGGATACAAACCGCATATCATTAAGTGTGTATTCTGTGCTTGCCAAATTCAAACTAATAAGCGGCGAGTAGTGCCAGTGTGTGTATGTGTGCTCATGTATATTAGTGTACCACTCCGGATACAAACTGCATATCATTAAGTGTGTATTCTGTGCACGCCATATTCAAACTTATAAGCGGCGCGTAGTGCCAGTGTGTGTGTGTGCTCATGAATATTAGTGTACCACTCCGGATACAAACCGCATATCATTCAGTGTGTATTCTGTGCGCGCCATATTCAAACTAATAAACGGCGCGTAGCTCTAGTGTGTATGTGTACTCATAAATATTAGTGTACCACTCCGGATACAAACCGCATATCATTAAGTGTGTATTCTGTGCGCGCCATATTCAAACAAATAAGCGGCGCATAGTGCCAGTGTGTGTGTGTGTCCTCATAAATATTAGTGTACCACTCCGGATACAAACCGCATATCATTCAGTGTGTATTCTGTGCGCGCCATATTCAAACTTATAAGCGGCGCGTAGTGCCAGTGTGTGTATGTGTGCTCATGTATATTAGTGTACCACTCCGGATAGAAACTGCATATCATTCAGTGTGTATTCTGTGCGCGCCATATTGAAAATTATAAGCAGCGCGTAGTGCCAGTGTGTGTGTGTGCTCATAAATAATAGTGTACCACTCCGGATACAAACTGCATATCATTAAGTGTGTATTCTGTGCGCGCCATATTCAAACTTATAAGCGACGCGTAGCGCTAGTGTGTATGTGTACTCAAAAATATTAGTGTACCACTCCGGATACAAACTGCATATCATTGAGTGTGTATTCTGTGCACGCCATATTCAAACCAATAAGCGGCGCGTAGTGCCAGTGTGTGTGTGCTCATGAATAATAGTGTATCACTCCGGATACAAACCGCATATCATTAAGTGTGTATTCTGTGCTCGCCAAATTCAAACTAATAAGTGGCGCGTAGCTCTAGTGTGTATGTGTACTCATAAATATTAGTGTACCACTCCGGATACAAACCGCATATCATTAAGTGTGTATTCTGTGCGCGCCATATTCAAACAAATAAGCGGCGCGTAGTGCCAGTGTGTGTGTGTGCTCATGAATAATAGTGAACTACTCCGGATACAAACCGCATATCATTAAGTGTGTATTCTGTGCTCGCCATATTCAAACTAATAAGCGGCGCGTAGTGCCAGTGTGTGTATGTGTGCTCATGTATATTAGTGTACCACTCCGGATACAAACTGCATATCATTAAGTGTGTATTCTGTGCGCGTCATATTGAAAATTATAAGCAGCGCGTAGTGTAAGTGTGTGTGTGTGTGCTCATAAATAAAAGTGTACCACTCCGAATACAAACCGCATATCATTAAGTGTGTATTCTGTGCACGCCATATTCAAACTAATAAGCGGCACGTAGTGCCAGCGTGTGTGTGCTCATGAATAATAGTGTACCACTCCGGATACAAACTGCATATCATTAAGTGTGTATTCTGTGCGCGCCAAATTCAAACCAATAAGCGGCGCGTAGCTCTAGTGTGTATGTGTACTCATAAATATTAGTGTACCACTCCGGATACAAACCGCATATCATTAAGTGTGTATTCTGTGCACGCCATATTCAAACCAATAAGCGGCGCGTAGTGCCAGTGTGTGTGTGTGCTCATGAATAATAGTGTACTACTCCGGATACAAACCGCATATCATTAAGTGTGTATTCTGTGCTCGCCAAATTCAAACTAATAAGCGGCGCGTAGTGCCAGTGTGTGTATGTGTGCTCATGTATATTAGTGTACCACTCCGGATACAAACTGCATATCATTAAGTGTGTATTCTGTGCGCGTCATATTGAAAATTATAAGCAGCGCGTAGTGTAAGTGTGTGTGTGTGTGCTCATAAATAAAAGTGTACCACTCCGGATACAAACCTGATATCATTAAGTGAGTATTCTGTGCACGCCATATTCAAACTAATAAGCGGCGCATACTGCTAGTGTGTATGTGTGCTCAATAATATTGGTGTTCCACTCCGGATACAAACTGCATATCATTAAGTGTGTATTCTGTGCGCGCCATATTCAAACTTATAAGCGGCACGTAGTGCCAGCGTGTGTGTGCTCATGAATAATAGTGTACCACTCCGGATACAAACCGCATATCATTCAGTGTGTATTCTGTGCGCGCCATATTCAAACTAATAAGCGGCGCGTAGCTCTAGTGTGTATGTGTACTCATAAATATTAGTGTACCACTCCGGATACAAACCGCATATCATTCAGTGTGTATTCTGTGCGCGCCATATTCAAACTTATAAGCGGCGCGTAGCTCTAGTGTGTATGTGTACTCATAAATATTAGTGTACCACTCCGGATACAAACCGCATATCATTAACTGTGTATTCTGTGCACGCCATATTCAAACTAATAAGCGGCACGAAGTGCCAGCGTGTGTGTGCTCATGAATAATAGTGTACCACTCCGGATACAAACTGCATATCATTAAGTGTGTATTCTGTGCGCGCCATATTCAAACTAATAAGCGGCGCGTAGTGCCAGTGTGTGTGTGTGCTCATGAATAATAGTGTACAACTCCGGATACAAACCGCATATCATTAAGTGTGTATTCTGTGCTCGCCAAATTCAAACTAATAAGCGGCGCGTAGTGCCAGTGTGTGTATGTGTGCTCATGTTTATTAGTGTACCACTCCGGATACAAACCGCATATCATTAAGTGTGTATTCTGTGCGCGCCATATTCAAACTAATAAGCAGCGCGTAGCTCTAGTGTGTGTGTGTGCTCATAAATATTTGTGTACCACTCCGGATACAAACCGCATATCATTCAGTGTGTATTCTGTGCGCGCCATATTCAAACTAATAAGCGGCGCGTAGCTCTAGTGTGTATGTGTACTCATAAATATTAGTGTACCACTCCGGATACAAACCGCATATCATTCAGTGTGTATTCTGTGCGCGCCATATTCAAACTAATAAGCGGCGCGTAGCTCTAGTGTGTATGTGTACTCATAAATATTAGTGTACCACTCCGGATACAAACTGCATATCATTAAGTGTGTATTCTGTGCGCGCCATATTCAAACTTATAAGCGGCACGTAGTGCCAGCGTGTGTGTGCTCATGAATAATAGTGTACCACTCCGGATACAAACCGCATATCATTCAGTGTGTATTCTGTGCGCGCCATATTCAAACTAATAAGCGGCGCGTAGCTCTAGTGTGTATGTGTACTCATAAATATTAGTGTACCACTCCGGATACAAACCGCATATCATTCAGTGTGTATTCTGTGCGCGCCATATTCAAACTAATAAGCGGCGCGTAGCTCTAGTGTGTATGTGTACTCATAAATATTAGTGTACCACTCCGGATACAAACCGCATATCATTCAGTGTGTATTCTGTGCGCGCCATATTCAAACTAATAAGCGGCGCGTAGCTCTAGTGTGTATGTGTACTCATAAATATTAGTGTACCACTCCGGATACAAACTGCATATCATTAAGTGTGTATTCTGTGCGCGCCATATTCAAACTTATAAGCGGCACGTAGTGCCAGCGTGTGTGTGCTCATGAATAATAGTGTACCACTCCGGATACAAACCGCATATCATTCAGTGTGTATTCTGTGCGCGCCATATTCAAACTAATAAGCGGCGCGTAGCTCTAGTGTGTATGTGTACTCATAAATATTAGTGTACCACTCCGGATACAAACCGCATATCATTCAGTGTGTATTCTGTGCGCGCCATATTCAAACTAATAAGCGGCGCGTAGCTCTAGTGTGTATGTGTACTCATAAATATTAGTGTACCACTCCGGATACAAACCGCATATCATTAAGTGTGTATTCTGTGCACGCCATATTCAAACTAATAAGCGGCACGTAGTGCCAGCGTGTGTGTGCTCATGAATAATAGTGTACCACTCCGGATACAAACTGCATATCATTAAGTGTGTATTCTGTGCGCGCCATATTAAAACCAATAAGCGGCGCGTAGCTCTAGTGTGTATGTGTACTCATCAATATTAGTGTACCACTCCGGATACAAACCGCATATCATTAAGTGTGTATTCTGTGCACGCCATATTCAAACTAATAAGCGGCACGTAGTGCCAGCGTGTGTGTGCTCATAAATAATAGTGTACCACTCCGGATACAAACTGCATATCATTAAGTGTGTATTCTGTGCACGCCATATTCAAACTAATAAGCGGCGCGTAGTGCCAGTGTGTGTGTGCTCATGAATAATAGTGTATCACTCCGGATACAAACCGCATATCATTCAGTCTGTATTCTGTGCACGCCATATTCAAACTTATAAGCGGCGCGTAGTGCCAGTGTGTGTGTGCTCATGTATAATAGTGTACCACTCCGGATACAAACCGCATATCATTAAGTGTGTATTCTGTGCGCGCCATATTCAAACTAATAAGCGGCGCATAGTGCTAGTGTGTATGTGTGCTCATGAATAATTGTGTACCACTCCGGATACAAACCGCATATCATTCAGTGTGTATTCTGTGCACGTCATATTCAAACTTATAAGCGGCGCGTAGTGCCAGTGTGTGTATGTGTGCTCATGTATATTAGTGTACCACTCCGGATACAAACTGCATATCATTCAGTGTGTATTCTGTGCACGCCATATTCAAACCAATAAGCGGCGCGTAGCTCTAGTGTGTATGTGTACTCATAAATATTAGTGTACCACTCCGGATACAAACCGCATATCATTAAGTGTGTATTCTGTGCACGCCAAATTCAAACTTATAAGCGGCGCGTAGTGCCAGTGTGTGTATGTGTGCTCATGTATATTAGTGTACCACTCCGGATACAAACTGCATATCATTCAGTGTGTATTCTGTGCACGCCATATTCAAACCAATAAGCGGCGCGTAGTGCCAGTGTGTGTGTGCTCATGAATAATAGTGTATCACTCCGGATACAAACCGCATATCATTCAGTGTGTATTCTGTGCACGTCATATTCAAACTTATAAGCGGCACGTAGTGCCAGTGTGTGAATGTGTGCTCATAAATATTAGTGAACCACTCCGGATACAAACCGCATATCATTAAGTGTGTATTCTGTGCACGCCATATTCAAACTTATAAGCGGCGCGTAGTGCCAGTGTGTGTGTTCTCATGTATAATAGTGTACCACTCCGGATACAAACCGCATATCATTAAGTGTGTATTCTGTGCGCGCCATATTAAAACCAATAAGCGGCGCGTAGTGCCAGCGTGTGTGTGCTCATGAATAATAGTGTACCACTCCGGATACAAACCGCATATCATTAAGTGTGTATTCTGTGCACGCCATATTCAAACTTATAAGCGGCGCGTAGTGCCAGTGTGTGTGTGCTCATGTATAATAGTGTACCACTCCGGATACAAACCGCATATCATTAAGTGTGTATTCTGTGCGCGCCATATTCAAACCAATAAGCGGCGCGTAGCTCTAGTGTGTATGTGTACTCATAAATATTAGTGTACCACTCCGGATACAAACCGCATATCATTAAGTGTGTATTCTGTGCACGCCATATTCAAACCAATAAGCGGCGCGTAGTGCCAGTGTGTGTGTGTGCTCATGTATATTAGAGTACCACTCCGGATACAAACTGCATATCATTAAGTGTGTATTCTGTGCACGCCATATTCAAACTAATAAGCGGCGCGTAGTGCCAGTGTGTGTGTGTGCTCATGAATATTAGTGTACCACTCCGGATACAAACTGCATATCATTAAGTGTGTATTCTGTGCGCGTCATATTGAAAATTATAAGCAGCGCGTAGTGTAAGTGTGTGTGTGTGTGCTCATAAATAAAAGTGTACCACTCCGGATACAAACCGCATATCATTAAGTGTGTATTCTGTGCACGCCATATTCAAACTAATAAGCGGCGCATAGTGCTAGTGTGTATGTGTGCTCAATAATATTGGTGTACCACTCCGGATACAAACTGCATATCATTAAGTGTGTATTCTGTGCGCGCCATATTCAAACTTATAAGCGGCACGTAGTGCCAGCGTGTGTGTGCTCATGAATAATAGTGTACCACTCCGGATACAAACCGCATATCATTCAGTGTGTATTCTGTGCGCGCCATATTCAAACTAATCAGCGGCGCGTAGTGCCAGTGTGTGTGTGTGCTCATAAATAAAAGTCTACCACTCCGGATACAAACTGCAAATCATTAAGTGTGTATTCTGTGCGCGCCATATTCAAACTTATAAGCGGCGCGTAGCTCTAGTGTGTATGTGTACTCATAAATATTAGTGTACCACTCCGGATACAAACCGCATATCATTAAGTGTGTATTCTGTGCGCGCCATATTCAAACTAATCAGCGGCGCATAGTGCTAGTGTGTATGTGTGCTCATGAATAATTGTGTACCATTCCGGATACAAACTGCATATCATTAAGTGTGTATTCTGTGCGCGCCAAATTTAAACGAATCAGCGGCGCGTAGTGCCAGTGTGTGTGTGTGTGCTCATGAATAATAGTGTACCACTCTGGATACAAACCGCATATCATTCAGTGTGTATTCTGTGCACGCCATATTCAAACCAATAAGCGGCGCGTAGTGCCAGTGTGTGTGTGTGCTCATGAATATTAGTGTACCACTCCGGATACAAACTGCATATCATTAAGTGTGTATTCTGTGCGCGTCATATTGAAAATTATAAGCAGCGCGTAGTGTAAGTGTGTGTGTGTGTGCTCATAAATAAAAGTGTACCACTCCGGATACAAACCGCATATCATTAAGTGTGTATTCTGTGCACGCCATATTCAAACTAATAAGCGGCGCATAGTGCTAGTGTGTATGTGTGCTCAATAATATTGGTGTACCACTCCGGATACAAACTGCATATCATTAAGTGTGTATTCTGTGCGCGCCATATTCAAACTTATAAGCGGCACGTAGTGCCAGCGTGTGTGTGCTCATGAATAATAGTGTACCACTCCGGATACAAACCGCATATCATTCAGTGTGTATTCTGTGCGCGCCATATTCAAACTAATCAGCGGCGCGTAGTGCCAGTGTGTGTGTGTGCTCATAAATAAAAGTCTACCACTCCGGATACAAACTGCAAATCATAAAGTGTGTATTCTGTGCGCGCCATATTCAAACCTATAAGCGGCGCGTAGCTCTAGTGTGTATGTGTACTCATAAATATTAGTGTACCACTCCGGATACAAACCGCATATCATTAAGTGTGTATTCTGTGCGCGCCATATTCAAACTAATAAGCGGCGCGTAGTGCCAGTGTGTGTGTGTTTGTCCTCATAAATATTAGTGTACCACTCCGGATACAAATCGCATATCATTAAGTGTGTATTCTGTGCGCGCCATATTCAAACTAATAAGCAGCGCGTAGCTCTAGTGTGTATGTGTACTCATAAATATTAGTGTACCACTCCGGATACAAACTGCATATCATTCAGTGTGTATTCTGTGCGCGCCATATTCAAACTTATAAGCGGCGCGTAGCTCTAGTGTGTATGTGTACTCATAAATATTAGTGTACCACTCCGGCTACAAACTGCAAATCATTAAGTGTGTATTCTGTGCGCGCCATATTCAAACTTATAAGCAGCGCGTAGCTCTAGTGTGTATTTGTCCTCATAAATATTTGTGTAGCACTCCGGATACAAACCGCATATCATTAAGTGTGTATTCTGTGCGCGCCATATTCAAACTAATCAGCGGCGCATAGTGCTAGTGTGTATGTGTGCTCATGAATAATTGTGTACCATTCCGGATACAAACTGCATATCATTAAGTGTGTATTCTGTGCGCGCCAAATTTAAACGAATCAGCGGCGCGTAGTGCCAGTGTGTGTGTGTGTGCTCATGATTAATAGTGTACCACTCTGGATACAAACCGCATATCATTCAGTGTGTATTCTGTGCACGCCATATTCAAACCAATAAGCGGCGCGTAGTGCCAGTGTGTGTGTGTGCTCATAAATATTTGTGTACCACTCCGGATACAAACCGCATATCATTAAGTGTGTATTCTGTGCACGCCATATTCAAACCAATAAGCGGCGCGTAGTGCCAGTGTGTGTGTGCTCATGAATAATAGTGTACCACTCCGGATACAAACCGCATATCATTCAGTGTGTATTCTGTGCGCGCCATATTCAAACCAATAAGCGGCGCGTAGTGCCAGTGTGTATGTGTGCTCATGAATAATAGTGTACCACTCCGGATACAAACCGCATATCATTCAGTGTGCATTCTGTGCACGCCATATTCAAACCAATAAGCGGCGCGTAGTGCCAGTGTGTGTGTGTGCTCATGAATATAAGTGACCACTCCGGATACAAACTGCATATCATTAAGTGTGTATTCTGTGCGCGCCATATTGAAATTTATAAGCGGCGCGTAGTGCCAGTGTGTGTGTGTGCTCATAAATATTTGTGTACCACTCCGGATACAAACTGCATATCATTAAGTGTGTATTCTGTGCACGCCATATTCAAACTAATAAGCGGCGCGTAGTGCCAGTGTGTGTGTGTGCTCATGAATATTAGTGTACCACTCCGGATACAAACTGCATATCATTAAGTGTGTATTCTGTGCGCGCCATATTCAAACTTATAAGCGGCACGTAGTGCCAGCGTGTGTGTGCTCATGAATAATAGTGTACCACTCCGGATACAAACCGCATATCATTCAGTGTGTATTCTGTGCGCGCCATATTCAAACTAATCAGCGGCGCGTAGTGCCAGTGTGTGTGTGTGCTCATGAATAATAGTGTACCACTCCGGATACAAACTGCATATCATTAAGTGTGTAGTCTGTGCGCGCCATATTCAAACTTATAAGCGGCGCGTAGTGCCAGTGTGTGTGTGTGCTCATGAATATTAGTGTACCACTCCGGATACAAACTGCAAATCATTAAGTGTGTATTCTGTGCGCGCCATATTCAAACTTATAAGCGGCGCGTAGCTCTAGTGTGTATGTGTACTCATAAATATTTGTGTACCACTCCGGATACAAACCGCATATCATTAAGTTTGTATTCTGTACGCGCCATATTCAAACTAATAAGCGGCGCGTAGTGCCAGTGTGTGTGTGTTTGTCCTCATAAATATTAGTGTACCACTCCGGATACAAACCACATATCATTAAGTGTGTATTCTGTGCACGCCATATTCAAACCAATAAGCGGCGCGTAGTGCCAGTGTGTGTGTGCTCATAAATATTGGTGTACCACTCCGGATACAAACCGCATATCATTAAGTGTGTATTCTGTGCGCGCCATATTCAAACTAATAAGCGGCGCGTAGTGCCAGTGTGTGTGTGTGCTCATAAATATTTGTGTACCACTCCGGATACAAACTGCATATCATTAAGTGTGTATTCTGTGCGCGCCATATTCAAACTTATAAGCGGCACGTAGTGCCAGCGTGTGTGTGCTCATGAATAATAGTGTACCACTCCTGATACAAACCGCATATCATTCAGTGTGTATTCTGTGCGCGCCATATTCAAACTAATCAGCGGTGCGTAGTGCCAGTGTGTGTGTGTGCTCATAAATAAAAGTCTACCACTCCGGATACAAACTGCATATCATTAAGTGTGTAGTCTGTGCGCGCCATATTCAAACTTATAAGCGGCGCGTAGTGCCAGTGTGTGTGTGTGCTCATGAATATTAGTGTACCACTCCGGATACAAACTGCAAATCATTAAGTGTGTATTCTGTGCGCGCCATATTCAAACTTATAAGCGGCGCGTAGCTCTAGTGTGTATGTGTACTCATAAATATTTGTGTACCACTCCGGATACAAACCGCATATCATTAAGTGTGTATTCTGTGCACGCCATATTCAAACTTATAAGCGGCGCGTAGTGCCAGTGTGTGTGTGCTCATGTATAATAGTGTACCACTCCGGATACAAACTGCATATCATTAAGTGTGTATTCTGTACACGCCATATTCAAACCAATAAGCGGCGTGTAGTGCCAGTGTGTGTGTGTGCTCATGTATAATAGTGTACCACTCCGGATACAAACCGCATATCATTAAGTGTGTATTCTGTGCGCGCCATATTCAAACTTATAAGCGGCACGTAGTGCCAGCGTGTGTGTGCTCATGAATAATAGTGTACCACTCCGGATACAAACCGCATATCATTCAGTGTGTATTCTGTGCGCGCCATATTCAAACTAATCAGCGGCGCGTAGTGCCAGTGTGTGTGTGTGCTCATGAATATAAGTGACCACTCCGGATACAAACTGCATATCATTCAGTGTGTATTCTGTGCACGCCATATTCAAACTAATAAGCGGCGCGTAGTGCCAGTGTGTGTGTGTGCTCATAAATATTTGTGTACCACTCCGGATACAAACTGCATATCATTAAGTGTGTATTCTGTGCGCGCCATATTCAAACTTATAAGCGGCACGTAGTGCCAGCGTGTGTGTGCTCATGAATAATAGTGTACCACTCCTGATACAAACCGCATATCATTCAGTGTGTATTCTGTGCGCGCCATATTCAAACTAATCAGCGGTGCGTAGTGCCAGTGTGTGTGTGTGCTCATAAATAAAAGTCTACCACTCCGGATACAAACTGCATATCATTAAGTGTGTAGTCTGTGCGCGCCATATTCAAACTTATAAGCGGCGCGTAGTGCCAGTGTGTGTGTGTGCTCATGAATATTAGTGTACCACTCCGGATACAAACTGCATATCATTCAGTGTGTATTCTGTGCACGCCATATTCAAACCAATAAGCGGCGCGTAGTGCCAGTGTGTGTGTGTGCTCATAAATATTTGTGTACCACTCCGGATACAAACTGCATATCATTAAGTGTGTATTCTGTGCGCGCCATATTCAAACTTATAAGCGGCACGTAGTGCCAGCGTGTGTGTGCTCATGAATAATAGTGTACCACTCCGGATACAAACCGCATATCATTCAGTGTGTATTCTGTGCGCGCCATATTCAAACTAATCAGCGGCGCGTAGTGCCAGTGTGTGTGTGTGCTCATGAATAATAGTGTACCACTCCGGATACAAACTGCATATCATTAAGTGTGTAGTCTGTGCGCGCCATATTCAAACTTATAAGCGGCGCGTAGTGCCAGTGTGTGTGTGTGCTCATGAATATTAGTGTACCACTCCGGATACAAACTGCAAATCATTAAGTGTGTATTCTGTGCGCGCCATATTCAAACTTATAAGCGGCGCGTAGCTCTAGTGTGTATGTGTACTCATAAATATTTGTGTACCACTCCGGATACAAACCGCATATCATTAAGTTTGTATTCTGTACGCGCCATATTCAAACTAATAAGCGGCGCGTAGTGCCAGTGTGTGTGTGTTTGTCCTCATAAATATTAGTGTACCACTCCGGATACAAACCACATATCATTAAGTGTGTATTCTGTGCACGCCATATTCAAACCAATAAGCGGCGCGTAGTGCCAGTGTGTGTGTGCTCATAAATATTGGTGTACCACTCCGGATACAAACCGCATATCATTAAGTGTGTATTCTGTGCGCGCCATATTCAAACTAATAAGCAGCGCGTAGCTCTAGTGTGTATGTGTACTCATAAATATTAGTGTACCACTCCGGATACAAACTGCATATCATTAAGTGTGTATTCTGTGCGCGCCATATTCAAACTTATAAGCGGCGCGTAGCTCTAGTGTGTATGTGTACTCATAAATATTAGTGTACCACTCCGGCTACAAACTGCAAATCATTAAGTGAGTATTCTGTGCGCGCCATATTCAAACTTATAAGCGGCGCGTAGCTCTAGTGTGTATTTGTCCTCATAAATATTTGTGTAGCACTCCGGATACAAACCGCATATCATTAAGTGTGTATTCTGTGCGCGCCATATTCAAACTAATCAGCGGCGCATAGTGCTAGTGTGTATGTGTGCTCATGAATAATTGTGTACCACTCCGGATACAAACTGCATATCATTAAGTGTGTATTCTGTGCGCGCCAAATTCAAACTAATAAGCGGCGCGTAGTGCCAGTGTGTGTGTGTGTGCTCATGAATAATAG
Organism: Anopheles gambiae; assembly: GCF_943734735.2. NCBI lineage: Eukaryota > Metazoa > Arthropoda > Insecta > Diptera > Culicidae > Anopheles > Anopheles gambiae. The sequence continues at coordinate 1,480,155 of NW_026902553.1, read as the reverse complement.
TGTACCACTCTGGATACAAACCGCATATCATTCAGTGTGTATTCTGTGCACGCCATATTCAAACCAATAAGCGGCGCGTAGTGCCAGTGTGTGTGTGTGCTCATAAATATTTGTGTACCACTCCGGATACAAACCGCATATCAGTAAGTGTGTATTCTGTGCACGCCATATTCAAACCAATAAGCGGCGCGTAGTGCCAGTGTGTGTGTGCTCATGAATAATAGTGTACCACTCCGGATACAAACCGCATATCATTGAGTGTGTATTCTGTGCGCGCCATATTCAAACCAATAAGCGGCGCGTAGTGCCAGTGTGTATGTGTGCTCATGAATAATAGTGTACCACTCCGGATACAAACCGGATATCATTCAGTGTGCATTCTGTGCACGCCATATTCAAACCAATAAGCGGCGCGTAGTGCCAGTGTGTGTGTGTGCTCATAAATATTTGTGTACCAATCCGGATACAAACTGCATATCATTAAGTGTATATTCTGTGCACGCCATATTCAAACTAATAAGCGGCGCGTAGTGCCAGTGTGTGTGTGTGCTCATGAATATAAGTGACCACTCCGGATACAAACTGCATATCATTAAGTGTGTATTTTGTGCGCGCCATATTGAAATTTATAAGCGGCGCGTAGTGCCAGTGTGTATGTGTGCTCATGAATAATAGTGTACCACTCCGGATACAAACCGCATATCATTCAGTGTGCATTCTGTGCACGCCATATTCAAACCAATAAGCGGCGCGTAGTGCCAGTGTGTGTGTGTGCTCATAAATATTTGTGTACCACTCCGGATACAAACTGCATATCATTAAGTGTGTATTCTGTGCACGCCATATTCAAACTAATAAGCGGCGCGTAGTGCCAGTGTGTGTGTGTGCTCATGAATATTAGTGTACCACTCCGGATACAAACTGCATATCATTCAGTGTGTATTCTGTGCACGCCATATTCAAACCAATAAGCGGCGCGTAGTGCCAGTGTGTGTGTGTGCTCATAAATATTTGTGTACCACTCCGGATACAAACTGCATATCATTAAGTGTGTATTCTGTGCGCGCCATATTCAAACCAATAAGCGGCGCGTAGTGCCAGTGTGTATGTGTGCTCATGAATAATCGTGTACCACTCCGGATACAAACTGCATATCATTCAGTGTGTATTCTGCGCGCGCCATATTCAAACTTACAAGCGGCGCGTAGCGCTAGTGTGTATGTGTACTCATAAATATAAGTGTACCACTCCGGATACAAACCGCATATCATTAAGTGTGTATTCTGTGCGCGCCATATTCAAACTAATAAGCGGCACGTAGTGCCAGTGTGTGTGTGTGTGTGTGTTTGCTCATGAATAATAGTGTATCACTCCGGATACAAACCGCATATCATTAAGTGTGTATTCTGTGCACGCCATATTCAAACTAATAAGCGGCGCGTAGTGCCAGTGTGTGTGTGTGCTCATGAATATAAGTGACCACTCCGGATACAAACTGCATATCATTCAGTGTGTATTCTGTGCACGCCATATTCAAACCAATAAGCGGCGCGTAGTGCCAGTGTGTGTGTGCTCATGAATAATAGTGTATCACTCCGGATACAAACCGCATATCATTAAGTGTGTATTCTGTGCGCGCCATATTCAAACTAATAAGCGGCGCGTGAATAATTGTGTACCACTCCGGATACAAACTGCATATCATTAAGTGTGTATTCTGTGCGCGCCATATTCAAACTAAGAAGCGACGCATAGTGCTAGTGTGTATGTGTGCTCATGAATAATTGTGTAGCACTCCGGATACAAACTGCATATCATTAAGTGTGTATTCTGTGCGCGTCATATTCAAACTTACAAGCAGCGCGTAGTGCCAGCGTGTGTGTGCTCATAAATAAAAGTGTACCACTCCGGATACAAACCGCATATCATTAAGTGTGTATTCTGTGCGCGCCATATTCAAACTTATAAGCGGCGCGTAGTGCCAGTGTGTGTATGTGTGCTCATGTATATTAGTGTACCACTCCGGATACAAACTGCATATCATTCAGTGTGTATTCTGTGCACGCCATATTCAAACTAATAAGCGGCGCGTAGTGTCTGTGTGTATGTGTACTCATAAATATTAGTGTACCACTCCGGATACAAACTGCATATCATTAAGTGTGTATTCTGTGCGCGCCATATTCAAACTAATAAGCGGCGCGTAGCTCTAGTGTGTATGTGTGCTCATAAATATTAGTGTACCACTCCGGATACAAACCGCATATCATTCAGTGTGTATTCTGTGCACGCCATATTCAAACTAATAAGCGGCGCGTAGTGTCTGTGTGTATGTGTACTCATAAATATTAGTGTACCACTCCGGATACAAACTGCATATCATTAAGTGTGTATTCTGTGCGCGCCATATTCAAACTAATAAGCGGCGCTTTGCTCTAGTGTGTATGTGTGCTCATAAATATTAGTGTACCACTCCGGATACAAACTGCATATCATTCAGTGTGTATTCTGTGCACGCCATATTCAAACTAATAAGCGGCGCGTAGTGTCTGTGTGTATGTGTACTCATAAATATTAGTGTACCACTCCGGATACAAACTGCATATCATTCAGTGTGTATTCTGTGCACGCCATATTCAAACTAATAAGCGGCGCATAGTGCTAGTGTGTATGTGTGCTCATGAATAATTGTGTACCACTCCGGATACAAACTGCATATCATTAAGTGTGTATTCTGTGCGCGTCATATTGAAAATTATAAGCAGCGCGTAGTGTAAGTGTGCGTGTGTGTGCTCATAAATAAAAGTGTACCACTCCGGATACAAACCGCATATCATTAAGTGTGTATTCTGTGCGCGCCATATTCAAACTTATAAGCGGCCCGTAGCGCTAGTGTGTGTATGTGTGCTCATGTATATTAGTGTACCACTCCGGATACAAACTGCATATCATTCAGTGTGTATTCTGTGCACGCCATATTCAAACTAATAAGCGGCGCATAGTGCTAGTGTGTATGTGTGCTCATGAATAATTGTGTAGCACTCCGGATACAAACTGCATATCATTAAGTGTGTATTCTGTGCGCGTCATATTGAAAATTATAAGCAGCGCGTAGTGTAAGTGTGCGTGTGTGTGCTCATAAATAAAAGTGTACCACTCCGGATACAAACCGCATATCATTAAGTGTGTATTCTGTGCGCGCCATATTCAAACCAATAAGCGGCGCGTAGTGCCAGTGTGTGTGTGCTCATGAATAATAGTGTATCACTCCGGATACAAACCGCATATCATTAAGTGTGTATTCTGTGCGCGCCATATTCAAACTAATAAGCGGCGCGTGAATAATTGTGTACCACTCCGGATACAAACTGCATATCATTAAGTGTGTATTCTGTGCGCGCCATATTCAAACTAAGAAGCGACGCATAGTGCTAGTGTGTATGTGTGCTCATGAATAATTGTGTAGCACTCCGGATACAAACTGCATATCATTAAGTGTGTATTCTGTGCGCGTCATATTGAAAATTATAAGCAGCGCGTAGTGTAAGTGTGTGTATGTGTGCTCATGTATATTAGTGTACCACTCCGGATACAAACTGCATATCATTCAGTGTGTATTCTGTGCACGCCATATTCAAACTAATAAGCGGCGCATAGTGCTAGTGTGTATGTGTGCTCATGAATAATTGTGTACCACTCCGGATACAAACCGCATATCATTCAGTGTGTATTCTGTGCACGCCATATTCAAACTTATAAGCGGCGCGTAGTGTAAGTGTGCGTGTGTGTGCTCATAAATATTAGTGTACCACTCCGGATACAAACTGCATATCATTAAGTGTGTATTCTGTGCACGCCATATTCAAACTAATAAGCGGCGCGTAGTGCCAGTGTGTGTATGTGTGCTCATGTATATTAGTGTACCACTCCGGATACAAACTGCATATCATTCAGTGTGTATTCTGTGCACGCCATATTCAAACTAATAAGCGGCGCATAGTGCTAGTGTGTATGTGTGCTCATGAATAATTGTGTACCACTCCGGATACAAACTGCATATCATTAAGTGTGTATTCTGTGCGCGTCATATTGAAAATTATAAGCAGCGCGTAGTGTAAGTGTGCGTGTGTGTGCTCATAAATAAAAGTGTACCACTCCGGATACAAACCGCATATCATTAAGTGTGTATTCTGTGCGCGCCATATTCAAACTTATAAGCGGCGCGTAGCTCTAGTGTGTATGTGTGCTCATAAATATTAGTGTACCACTCCGGATACAAACCGCATATCATTCAGTGTGTATTCTGTGCACGCCATATTCAAACTAATAAGCGGCGCGTAGTGTAAGTGTGCGTGTGTGTGCTCATAAATATTAGTGTACCACTCCGGATACAAACTGCATATCATTAAGTGTGTATTCTGTGCACGCCATATTCAAACTAATAAGCGGCGCGTAGTGCCAGTGTGTGTATGTGTGCTCATGTATATTAGTGTACCACTCCGGATACAAACTGCATATCATTCAGTGTGTATTCTGTGCACGCCATATTCAAACTAATAAGCGGCGCATAGTGCTAGTGTGTATGTGTGCTCATAAATAATTGTGTACCACTCCGGATACAAACTGCATATCATTAAGTGTGTATTCTGTGCGCGTCATATTGAAAATTATAAGCAGCGCGTAGTGTAAGTGTGCGTGTGTGTGCTCATAAATAAAAGTGTACCACTCCGGATACAAACCGCATATCATTAAGTGTGTATTCTGTGCGCGCCATATTCAAACTTATAAGCGGCCCGTAGCGCTAGTGTGTATGTGTGCTCATAAATATTAGTGTACCACTCCGGATACAAACTGCATATCATTCATTGTGTATTCTGTGCACGCCATATTCAAACCAATAAGCGGCGCGTAGTGCCAGTGTGTGTGTGCTCATGAATAATAGTGAACCACTCCGGATACAAACCGCATATCATTAAGTGTGTATTCTGTACTCGCCATATTCAAACTAATAAGCGGCGCGTAGCTCTAGTGTGTATGTGTGCTCATAAATATTAGTGTACCACTCCGGATACAAACCGCATATCATTCAGTGTGTATTCTGTGCACGCCATATTCAAACTAATAAGCGGCGCATAGTGCTAGTGTGTATGTGTGCTCATGAATAATTGTGTACCACTCCGGATACAAACTGCATATCATTAAGTGTGTATTCTGTGCGCGCCATATTCAAACTAATAAGCGGCGCGTAGCTCTAGTGTGTATGTGTGCTCATAAATATTAGTGTATTACTCCGGATACAAACCGCATATCATTCAGTGTGTATTCTGTGCACGCCATATTCAAACTAATAAGCGGCGCGTAGTGCCAGTGTGTGTATGTGTGCCCATGTATATTGGTGTACCACTCCGGATACAAACTGCATATCATTAAGTGTGTATTATGTGCGCGCCATATTCAAACCAATAAGCGGCGCGTAGCTCTAGTGTGTATGTGTGCTCATAAATATTAGTGTATTACTCCGGATACAAACCGCATATCATTCAGTGTGTATTCTGTGCACGCCATATTCAAACTAATAAGCGGCGCGTAGTGCCAGTGTGTGTATGTGTGCTCATGTATATTGGTGTACCACTCCGGATACAAACCGCATATCATTCAGTGTGTATTCTGTGCACGCCATATTCAAACTAATAAGCTGCGCGTAGTGCCAGTGTGTGTGTGCTCATGAATAAAAGTGTACCACTCCGGATACAAACCGCATATCATAAAGTGTGTATTCTGTGCGCGCCATATTCAAACTAATAAGCGGCGCGTAGTGTAAGTGTGCGTGTGTGTGCTCATAAATATTAGTGTACCACTCCGGATACAAACTGCATATCATTAAGTGTGTATTCTGTGCGCGCCATATTCAAACTAATAAGCGGCGCGTAGTGCCAGTGTGTGTATGTGTGCTCATGTATATTGGTGTACCACTCCGGATACAAACTGCATATCATTAAGTGTGTATTATGTGCGCGCCATATTCAAACCAATAAGCGGCGCGTAGCTCTAGTGTGTATGTGTACTCATAAATATTAGAGTACCACTCCGGATACAAACCGCAGATCATTAAGTGTGTATTCTGTGCGCGCCATATTCAAACTAATAAGCGGCGCGTAGTGTCTGTGTGTATGTGTACTCATAAATATTAGTGTACCACTCCGGATACAAACTTCATATCATTAAGTGTGTATTCTGTGCGCGCCGTATTCAAACTTATAAGCTGCGCGTAGTGCCAGTGTGAATGTGTGCTCATGAATAAAAGTGTACCACTCCGGATACAAACTGCATATCATTAAGTGTGTATTCTGTGCGCGCCGTATTCAAACTTATAAGCTGCGCGTAGTGCCAGTGTGAATGTGTGCTCATGAATAAAAGTGTACCACTCCGGATACAAACTGCATATCATTAAGTGTGTATTATGTGCGCGCCATATTCAAACCAATAAGCGGCGCGTAGCTCTAGTGTGTATGTGTACTCATAAATATTAGTGTACCACTCCGGATACAAACCGCATATCATTAAGTGTGTATTCTGTGCGCGCCATATTCAAACTAATAAGCGGCGCATAGTGCTAGTGTGTATGTGTACTCATAAATATTAGTGTACCACTCCGGATACAAACCGCATATCATTCAGTGTGTATTCTGTGCACGCCATATTCAAACTTATAAGCGGCGCGTAGCTCTAGTGTGTATGCGTGCTCATAAATATTAGTGTACCACTCCGGATACAAACCGCATATCATTCAGTGTGTATTCTGTGCACGCCATATTCAAACTTATAAGCGGCGCGTAGCTCTAGTGTGTATTTGTCCTCATAAATATAAGTATACCACTCCGGATACAAACTGCATATCATTCAGTGTGTATTCTATGCACGCCATATTCAAACTAATAAGCGGCGCATAGTGCCAGTGTGTGTGTGTGCTCATGAATAATAGTGTACCACTCCGGATACAAACCGCATATCATTCCGTGTGTATTCTGTGCGCGCCATATTCAAACTAATAAGCAGCGCAAAGTGTAAGTGTGCGTGTGTGTGCTCATAAATAGTGGTGTACCACTCCGGATACAAACCGCATATCATTCATTGTGTATTCTGTGCACGCAATATTCAAACCAATAAGCGGCGCGTAGTGCCAGTGTGTGTGTGCTCATGAATAATAGTTTACCACTCCGGATACAAACCGCATATCATTAAGTGTGTATTCTGTGCGCGCCATATTCAAACTAATAAGCGGCGCGTAGCTCTAGTGTGTATGCGTGCTCATAAATATTAGTGTACCACTCCGGATACAAACCGCATATCATTCAGTGTGTATTCTGTGCACGCCATATTCAAACTTATAAGCGGCGCGTAGCTCTAGTGTGTATTTGTCCTCATAAATATTAGTGTACCACTCCGGATACAAACCGCATATCATTTAGTGTGTATTCTGTGCGCGCCATATTGGAAATTACAAGCAGCGCGTAGTGTAAGTGTACGTGTGTGTGCTCATAAATATTAGTGTACCGCTCCGGATACAAACCGCATATCATTAAGTGTGTATTCTGTGCGCGTCATATTGAAAATTATAAGCGGCGCGTAGTGCCAGTATGTATGTGTGCTCATGAATAATTGTGTACCACTCCGGATACAAACTGCATATCATTAAGTGTGTATTATGTGCGCGCCATATTCAAACTAACAAGCGGCGCGTAGCTCTAGTGTGTATGTGTACTCATAAATATTAGTGTACCACTCCGGATACAAACCGCATATCATTCATTGTGTATTCTGTGCACGCCATATTCAAACCAATAAGCGGCGCGTAGTGCCAGTGTATGTGTGCTCATGAATAATAGTGTACCACTCCGGATACAAACCGCATATCATTGAGTGTGTACTCTGTGCACGCCATATTCAAACTTATAAGCGGCGCATAGTGCTAGTGTGTATGTGTGCTCATAAATAGTAGTGTACCACTCCGGATACAAACCGCATATCATTCAGTGTGTATTCTGTGCACGCCATATTCAAACTAATAAGCGGCGCGTAGCTCTAGTGTGTATGTGTGCTCATAAATAATAGTGTACCACTCCGGATACAAACCGCATATCATTCAGTGTGTATTCTGTGCACGCCATATTCAAACTAATAAGCGGCGCATAGTGCTAGTGTGTATGTGTGCTCATGAATAATTGTGTACCACTCCGGATACAAACTGCATATCATTAAGTGTGTATTCTGTGCGCGCCATATTCAAACTAATAAGCGGCGCGTAGCTCTAGTGTGTATGTGTGCTCATAAATATTGGTGTACCACTCCGGATACAAACCGCATATCATTCAGTGTGTATTCTGTGCACGCCATATTCAAACCAATAAGCGGCGCGTAGTGCCAGTGTGTGTGTGCTCATAAATATTGGTGTACCACTCCGGATACAAATCGCATATCATTAAGTGTGTATTCTGTGCACGCCGTATTAAAACCAATAAGCGGCGCGTAGTGCCAGTGTGAGTGTGTGCTCATGAATAATTGTGTACCACTCCGGATACAAACTGCATATCATTGAGTGTATATTCTGTGCGCGCCATATTCAAACTAATAAGCGGCGCGTAGCTCTAGTGTGTATGTGTGCTCATAAATATTAGTGTACCACTCCGGATACAAACCGCATATCATTCAGTGTGTATTCTGTGCACGCCATATTCAAACTAATAAGCGGCGCATAGTGCCAGTGTGTGTATGTGTGCTCATGTATATTAGTGTACCACTCCGGATACAAACCGCATATCATTAAGTGTGTATTCTGTTTACGCCATATTCAAACCAATAAGCGGCGCGTAGCTCTAGTGTGTATGTGTACTCATAAATATTAGTGTACCACTCCGGATACAAACCGCATATCATTCATTGTGTATTCTGTGCACGCCATATTCAAACCAATAAGCGGCGCGTAGTGCCAGTGTGTGTGTGCTCATGAATAATAGTGTACCACTCCGGATACAAACCGCATATCATTAAGTGTGTATTCTGTGCGCGCCATATTCAAACTAATAAGCGGCGCGTAGCTCTAGTGTGTATGTGTACTCATAAATATTAGTGTACCACTCCGGATACAAACCGCATATCATTCAGTGTGTATTCTGTGCACGCCATATTCAAACTAATAAGCGGCGCATAGTGCTAGTGTGTGTGTGTGCTCATAAATATTTGTGTACCACTCCGGATACAAACCGCATATCATTCATTGTGTATTCTGTTTACGCCATATTCAAACCAATAAGCGGCGCGTAGTGCCAGTGTGTGTGTGCTCATGAATAATAGTGTACCACTCCGGATACAAACCGCATATCATTAAGTGTGTATTCTGTGCGCGCCATATTCAAACTAATAAGCGGCGCGTAGCTCTAGTGTGTATGTGTACTCATAAATATTAGTGTACCACTCCGGATACAAACCGCATATCATTCAGTGTGTATTCTGTGCACGCCATATTCAAACTAATAAGCGGCGCATAGTGCTAGTGTGTATGTGTGCTCATCAATACTAGTGTACCACTCCGGATACAAACCGCATATCATTCAGTGTATATTCTGTGCACGCCATATTCAAACCAATAAGCGGCGCATAGTGCTAGTGTGTGTGTGTGCTCATAAATATTTGTGTACCACTCCGGATACAAACCGCATATCATTCATTGTGTATTCTGTTTACGCCATATTCAAACCAATAAGCGGCGCGTAGTGCCAGTGTGTGTGTGCTCATGAATAATAGTGTACCACTCCGGATACAAACCGCATATCATTAAGTGTGTATTCTGTGCGCGCCATATTCAAACTAATAAGCGGCGCGTAGCTCTAGTGTGTATTTGTACTCATAAATATTAGTGTACCACTCCGGATACAAACCGCATATCATTCAGTGTGTATTCTGTGCACGCCATATTCAAACTAATAAGCGGCGCATAGTGCTAGTGTGTATGTGTGCTCATCAATATTAGTGTACCACTCCGGATACAAACTGCATATCATTAAGTGTGTATTCTGTGCGCGCCATATTCAAACTAATAAGCGGCGCGTAGCTCTAGTGTGTATGTGTGCTCATAAATATTAGTGTACCACTCCGGATACAAACCGCATATCATTAAGTGTGTATTCTGTGCGCGCCATATTCAAACTAATAAGCGGCGCGTAGCTCTAGTGTGTATGTGTACTCATAAATATTAGTGTACCACTCCGGATACAAACCGCATATCATTCAGTGTGTATTCTGTGCACGCCATATTCAAACTAATAAGCGGCGCATAGTGCTAGTGTGTATGTGTGCTCATCAATATTTGTGTACCACTCCGGATACAAACCGCATATCATTAAGTGTGTATTCTGTGCACGCCATATTCAAACCAATAAGCGGCGCGTAGTGCCAGTGTGTGTGTGCTCATGAATAATATTGTACCACTCCGGATACAAACTGCATATCATTAAGTGTGTATTCTGTGCGCGCCATATTCAAACTAATAAGCGGCGCGTAGTGCCAGTGTGTGTATGTGTGCTCATGTATATTAGTGTACCACTCTGGATACAAACCGCATATCATTAAGTGTGTATCATGTGTGCGCCATATTCAAACCAATAAGCGGCGCGTAGCTCTAGTGTGTATGTGTACTCATAAATATTAGTGTACCACTCCGGATACAAACCGCATTTCGTTCAGTGTGTATTCTGTGCACGCCATATTCAAACCAATAAGCGGCGCGTAGTGCCAGTGTGTGTGTGCTCATGAATATTATTGTACCACTCCGGATACAAACCGCATATCATTAAGTGTGTATTCTGTGCGCGCCAAATTTAAACCAATAAGCGGCGTGTAGTGCCAGTGTGTGTGTGTGCTCATGAATAATAGTGTACCACTCTGAATACAAACCGCATATCATTAAGTGTGTATTCTGTGCGCGCCATATTCAAACTAATAAGCGGCGCGTAGCTCTAGTGTGTATGTGTACTCATATATATTAGTGTACCACTCCGGATACAAACCGCATATCATTAAGTGTGTATTCTGTGCGCGCCATATTCAAACCAATAAGCGGCACGTAGTGCCAGTGTGTGTGAGCTCATAAATATTTGTGTACCACTCCGGATACAAACCGCATATCATTCATTGTGTATTCTGTGCACGCCATATTCAAACCAATAAGCGGCGCGTAGTGCCAGTGTGTGTGTGCTCATGAAAAATAGTGTACCACTCCGGATACAAACTGCATATCATTAAGTGTGTATTATGTGCGCGCCATATTCAAACTTATAAGCGGCGCGTAGCTCTAGTGTGTATGTGTACTCATAAATATTAGTGTACCACTCCGGATACAAACCGCATATCATTAAGTGTGTATTCTGTTTACGCCATATTCAAACCACTAAGCGGCGCGTAGTGCCAGTGTGTGTGTGCTCATGAATAATAGTGTACCACTCCGGATACAAACCGCATATCATTAAGTGTGTATTCTGTGCGCGCCATATTCAAACCAATAAGCGGCACGTAGTGCCAGTGTGTGTGTGCTCATAAATATTTGTGTACCACTCCGGATACAAACCGCATATTATTCATTGTGTATTCTGTGCACGCCATATTCAAACCAATAAGCGGCGCGTAGTGCCAGTGTGTGTGTGCTCATGAATAATAGTGTACCACTCCGGATACAAACCGCATATCATTAAGTGTGTATTCTGTGCGCGCCATATTCAAACTAATAAGCGGCGTGTAGCTCTAGTGTGTATGTGTACTCATAAATATAAGTATACCACTCCGGATACAAACCGCATATCATTCAGTGTGTATTCTGTGCACGCCATATTCAAACTAAAAAGCTGCGCATAGTGCTAGTGTGTATGTGTGCTCATCAATATTAGTGTACCACTCCGGATACAAACCGCATATCATTAAGTGTGTATTCTGTGCGCGCCATATTCAAACTAATAAGCGGCGCGTAGTGCCAGTGTGTGTATGTGTGCTTATGAATATTAGTGTACCACTCCGGATACAAACCGCATATCATTAAGTGTGTATTCTGTGCAAGCCATATTCAAACTTACAAGCGGCGCGTAGCGCTAGTGTGTATGTGTGCTCATAAATATTAGTGTACCACTCCGGATACAAACCGCATATCATTAAGTGTGTATTCTGTGCGCGCCATATTCAAACTTATAAGCGGCACGTAGTGCCAGTGTGTGTGTGTGTTTGCTCATGAATAATAGTGTACCACTCCGGATACAAACCGCATATCATTAACTAATAAGCGGCGCGTAGCTCTAGTGTGTATGTGTACTCATAAATATAAGTATACCACTCCGGATACAAACCGCATATCATTCAGTGTGTATTCTGTGCACGCCATATTCAAACTAAAAAGCTGCGCATAGTGCTAGTGTGTATGTGTGCTCATCAATATTAGTGTACCACTCCGGATACAAACCGCATATCATTAAGTGTGTATTCTGTGCGCGCCATATTCAAACTAATAAGCGGCGCGTAGTGCCAGTGTGTGTATGTGTGCTTATGAATATTAGTGTACCACTCCGGATACAAACCGCATATCATTAAGTGTGTATTCTGTGCAAGCCATATTCAAACTTACAAGCGGCGCGTAGCGCTAGTGTGTATGTGTGCTCATAAATATTAGTGTACCACTCCGGATACAAACCGCATATCATTAAGTGTGTATTCTGTGCGCGCCATATTCAAACTAATAAGCATCACGTAATGCCAGTGTGTGTGTGTGTGTTTGCTCATGAATAATAGTGTACCACTCCGGATACAAACCGCATATCATTCAGTGTGTATTCTGTGCACGCCATATTCAAACCAATAAGCGGCGCGTAGTGCCAGTGTGTGTGTGTGCTCATAAATAATAGTGTACCACTCCGGATACAAACCGCATATCATTAAGTGTGTATTCTGTGCGCGCCAAATTCAAACTTATAAGCGGCACGTAGTGCCAGTGTGTGTGTGTGTTTGCTCATGAATAATAGTGTACCACTCCGGATACAAACCGCATATCATTAACTAATAAGCGGCGCGTAGCTCTAGTGTGTATGTGTGCTCATCAATATTAGTGTACCGCTCCGGATACAAACTGCAAATCATTAAGTGTGTATTCTGTGCGCGCCATATTCAAACTAATAAGCGGCGCGTAGTGCCAGTGTGTGTATGTGTGCTTATGAATATTAGTGTACCACTCCGGATACAAACCGCATATCATTCAGTGTGTATTCTGTGCGCGCCATATTCAAACTTACAAGCGACGCGTAGTGCCAGTGTGTGTGTGTGCTCATGAATAATAGTGTACTACTCCGGATACAAACCGCATATCATTAAGTGTGTATTCTGTGCGCGCCAAATTCAAACTAATAAGCGGCGCGTAGTGCCAGTGTGTGTATGTGTGCTCATGTATATTAGTGTACCACTCCGGATACAAACTGCAAATCATTAAGTGTGTATTATGTGCGCGCCATATTCAAACTAATGAGCGGCACGTAGTGCCAGTGTGTGTGTGCTCATGAATAATAGTGTACCACTCCGGATACAAACCGCATATCATTGAGTGTGTATTCTGTGCGCGCCATATTGAAAATTATAAGCAGCACGTAGTGTCTGTGTGTATGTGTGCGTGTGTGTGCTCATTAATATTAGTGTACCACTCTAGATACAAACCGCATATCATTAAGTGTGTATTCTGTGCGCGCCATATTCAAACCAATAAGCGGCGCGTAGTGCCAGTGTGTGTGTGCTCATAAATATTGGTGTACCACTCCGGATACAAATCGCATATCATTAAGTGTGTATTCTGTGCGCGCCAAATTCAAACTAATAAGCGGCGCGTAGTGCCAGTGTGTGTATGTGTGCTCATGTATATTAGTGTACCACTCCGGATAAAAACTGCATATCATTAAGTGTGTATTCTGTGTGCGCCATATTCAAACTTATAAGCGGCGCGTAGTGCCAGTGTGTGTGTGCTCATAAATATTGGTGTACCACTCCGGATACAAATCGCATATCATTAAGTGTGTATTCTGTGCGCGCCATATTCAAACTTATAAGCAGCGCGTAGCGCTAGTGTGTGTGTCCGTGCTCATGAATAATAGTGTACCACTCCGGATACGAACTGCATATAATTAAGTGTGTATTCTGTGCGCGCTATATTCAAACTAATAAGCGGCGCGTAGTGCCAGTGTGTGTGTGTGCTCATAAATATTTGTGTAACTCCGGATACAAACCGCAAATCATTAAGTGTGTATTCTGTGCACGCCATATTCAAACTTATAAGCGGCGTGTAGCTCTAGTGTGTATGTGTACTCATAAATATTAGTGTACCACTCCGGATACAAACCGCATATCATTAAGTGTGTATTCTGTGCGCGCCATATTCAAACTAATAAGCGGCACGTAGTGCCAGTGTGTGTGTGTGTGTTTGCTCATGAATAATAGTGTACCACTCCGGATACAAACCGCATATCATTAAGTGTGTATTCTGTGCACGCCATATTCAAACTAATAAGCGGCGCGTAGTGCCAGTGTGTGTGTGTGCTCATAAATATTAGTGTACCACTCCGGATACAGACCGCATATCATTCATTGTGTATTCTGTTTACGCTATATTCAAACCAATAAGCGGCGCGTAGTGCCAGTGTGTGTGTGCTCATGAATAATAGTGTACCACTCCGGATACAAACTGCATATCATTAAGTGTGTATTATGTGCGCGCCATATTCAAACTAATGAGCGGCGCATAGTGCTAGTGTGTGTGTGTGCTCATAAATATTTGTGTACCACTCCGGATACAAACCGCATATCATTAAGTGTGTATTCTGTTTACGCTATATTCAAACCAATAAGCGGCGCGTAGTGCCAGTGTGTGTGTGCTCATAAATATTGGTGTACCACTCCGGATACAAATCGCATATCATTAAGTGTGTATTCTGTGCGCGCCAAATTCAAACTAATAAGCGGCGCGTAGTGCCAGTGTGTGTATGTGTGCTCATGTATATTAGTGTACCACTCCGGATAAAAACTGCATATCATTAAGTGTGTATTCTGTGTGCGCCATATTCAAACTTATAAGCGGCGCGTAGTGCCAGTGTGTGTGTGCTCATAAATATTGGTGTACCACTCCGGATACAAATCGCATATCATTAAGTGTGTATTCTGTGCGCGCCATATTCAAACTAATAAGCAGCGCGTAGCGCTAGTGTGTGTGTCCGTGCTCATGAATAATAGTGTACCACTCCGGATACGAACTGCATATAATTAAGTGTGTATTCTGTGCGCGCTATATTCAAACTAATAAGCGGCGCGTAGTGCCAGTGTGTGTGTGTGCTCATAAATATTTGTGTAACTCCGGATAAAAACTGCATATCATTAAGTGTGTATTCTGTGCACGCCATATTCAAACCAATAAGCGGCGCGTAGTGCCAGTGTGTGTGTGCTCATGAATAATAGTGTACCACTCCGGATACAAACTGCATATCATTAAGTGTGTATTATGTGCGCGCCATATTCAAACTAATGAGCGGCGCATAGTGCTAGTGTGTGTGTGTGCTCATAAATATTTGTGTACCACTCCGGATACAAACCGCATATCATTAAGTGTGTATTCTGTGCGCGCCATATTCAAACCAATAAGCGGCGCGTAGTGCCAGTGTGTGTGTGCTCATGAATAATAGTGTACCACTCCGGATACAAACCGCATATCATTGAGTGTGTATTCTGTGCGCGCCATATTGAAAATTATAAGCAGCACGTAGTGTCTGTGTGTATGTGTGCGTGTGTGTGCTCATTAATATTAGTGTACCACTCTAGATACAAACCGCATATCATTAAGTGTGTATTCTGTGCGCGCCATATTCAAACTAATAAGCGGCGCGTAGTGCCAGTGTGTGTGTGCTCATAAATATTGGTGTACCACTCCGGATACAAATCGCATATCATTAAGTGTGTATTCTGTGCGCGCCAAATTCAAACTAATAAGCGGCGCGTAGTGCCAGTGTGTGTATGTGTGCTCATGTATATTAGTGTACCACTCCGGATAAAAACTGCATATCATTAAGTGTGTATTCTGTGTGCGCCATATTCAAACTTATAAGCGGCGCGTAGTGCCAGTGTGTGTGTGCTCATAAATATTGGTGTACCACTCCGGATACAAATCGCATATCATTAAGTGTGTATTCTGTGCGCGCCATATTCAAACTAATAAGCAGCGCGTAGCGCTAGTGTGTGTGTCCGTGCTCATGAATAATAGTGTACCACTCCGGATACGAACTGCATATAATTAAGTGTGTATTCTGTGCGCGCTATATTCAAACTAATAAGCGGCGCGTAGTGCCAGTGTGTGTGTGTGCTCATAAATATTTGTGTAACTCCGGATAAAAACTGCATATCATTAAGTGTGTATTCTGTGCACGCCATATTCAAACCAATAAGCGGCGCGTAGTGCCAGTGTGTGTGTGCTCATGAATAATAGTGTACCACTCCGGATACAAACCGCACATCATTAAGTGTGTATTCTGTGCGCGCCATATTCAAACCAATAAGCGGCGCGTAGTGCCAGTGTGTGTGTGCTCATGAATAATAGTGTACCACTCCGGATACAAACCGCATATCATTAAGTGTGTATTCTGTGCACGCCATATTAAAACTAATAAGCGGCGCATAGTGCCAGTGTGTGTGTGTGCTCATGAATAATTGTGTACCACTCCGGATACAAACCGCATATCATTAAGTGTGTATTCTGTGCGCGAAAAATTAAAACCAATAAGCGGCGTGTAGTGCAAGTGTGTGTGTGTGCTCATGAATAATAGTGTACCACTCTGGATACAAACCGCATATCATTAAGTGTGTATTCTGTGCGCGCCATATTCAAACTAATAAGCGGCGCGTAGTGCCTGTGTGTGTGTGCTCATAAATATTTGTGTACCACTCCGGATACAAACCGCATATCATTAAGTGTGTATTCTGTGCACGCCATATTCAAACCAATAAGCGGCGCGTAGTGCCAGTGTTTGTGTGTGCTCATAAATATTTGTGTACCACTCTGGATACAAACCGCATATCATTAAGTGTGTATTCTGTGCGCGCCATATTCAAACTAATAAGCGGCGCGTAGCGCTAGTGTGTGAATGTGTGCTTATGATAAAAAGTGTACTACTCCGGATACAAACCGCATATCATTAAGTGTGTATTCTGTGCGCGCCATATTCAAACTTATAAGCGGCGCGTAGTGCCAGTGTGTGTGTGCTCATAAATATTTGTGTACCACTCCGGATACAAACCGCATATCATTAAGTGTGTATTCTAAGCACGCCATATTCAAACCAATAAGCGGCGCGTAGCTCTAGTGTGTATGTGTACTCATAAATATTTGTGTACCACTCCGGATACAAACCGCATATCATTAAGTGTGTATTCTGTGCGCGCCATATTCAAACTAATAAGCGGCGCGTAGCGCTAGTGTGTATGTGTACTCATAAATATTAGTGTACCACTCCGGATACAAACCGCATATCATTAAGTGTGTATTCTGTGCGCGCCATATTCAAACTAATAAGCGGCGCGTAGCTCTAGTGTGTATGTGTACTCATAAATATTAGTGTACCACTCCGGATACAAATCGCATATCATTAAGTGTGTATTCTGTGCGCGCCATATTCAAACTAATAAGCGGCGCGTAGTGCCAGTGTGTGTATGTGTGCTCATGTATATTAGTGTACCACTCCGGATACAAACTGCATATCATTAAGTGTGTATTCTGTGTGCGCCATATTCAAACTTATAAGCGGCGCGTAGTGCCAGTGTGTGTGTGCTCATAAATATTGGTGTACCTCTCCGGATACAAATCGCATATCATTAAGTGTGTATTCTGTGCGCGCCAAATTAAAACCAATAAGCGGCGCGTAGTGCCAGTGTGTGTGTGCTCATGAATAATAGTGTACCACTCCGGATACAAACCGCATATCATTAAGTGTGTATTCTGTGCGCGCCAAATTAAAACCAATAAGCGGCGCGTAGTGCCAGTGTGTGTGTGCTCATGAATAATAGTGTACCACTCCGGATACAAACCGCATATCATTAAGTGTGTATTCTGTGCGCGCCAAATTAAAACCAATAAGCGGCGCGTAGTGCCAGTGTGTGTGTGCTCATAAATATTAGTGTACCACTCCGGATACAAATCGCATATCATTAAGTGTGTATTCTGTGCGCGCCAAATTCAAACTAATAAGCGGCGCGTAGTGCCAGTGTGTGTATGTGTGCTCATGTATATTAGTGTACCACTCCGGATACAAACTGCATATCATTAAGTGTGTATTCTGTGTGCGCCATATTCAAACTTATAAGCGGCGCGTAGTGCCAGTGTGTGTGTGCTCATAAATATTGGTGTACCTCTCCGGATACAAATCGCATATCATTAAGTGTGTATTCTGTGCGCGCCAAATTAAAACCAATAAGCGGCGCGTAGTGCCAGTGTGTGTGTGCTCATGAATAATAGTGTACCACTCCGGATACAAACCGCATATCATTAAGTGTGTATTCTGTGCGCGCCAAATTAAAACCAATAAGCGGCGCGTAGTGCCAGTGTGTGTGTGCTCATGAATAATAGTGTACCACTCCGGATACAAACCGCATATCATTAAGTGTGTATTCTGTGCGCGCCATATTCAAACCAATAAGCGGCGCGTAGTGCCAGTGTGTGTGTGCTCATAAATATTGGTGTACCACTCCGGATACAAACCGCATATCATTCAGTGTGTATTCTGTGCACGCCATATTCAAACCAATAAGCGGCGCGTAGTGCCAGTGTGTGTGTGCTCATGAATAATAGTGTACCACTCCGGATACAAACCGCATATCATTAAGTGTGTATTCTGTGCGCGCCAAATTAAAACCAATAAGCGGCGCGTAGTGCCAGTGTGTGTGTGCTCATGAATAATAGTGTACCACTCCGGATACAAACCGCATATCATTAAGTGTGTATTCTGTGCGCGCCATATTCAAACCAATAAGCGGCGCGTAGTGCCAGTGTGTGTGTGCTCATAAATATTTGTGTACCACTCCGGATACAAACCGCATATCATTAAGTGTGTATTCTAAGCACGCCATATTCAAACCAATAAGCGGCGCGTAGCTCTAGTGTGTATGTGTACTCATAAATATTTGTGTACCACTCCGGATACAAACCGCATATCATTAAGTGTGTATTCTGTGCGCGCCATATTCAAACTAATAAGCGGCGCGTAGCGCTAGTGTGTATGTGTACTCATAAATATTAGTGTACCACTCCGGATACAAACCGCATATCATTAAGTGTGTATTCTGTGCGCGCCATATTCAAACTAATAAGCGGCGCGTAGCTCTAGTGTGTATGTGTACTCATAAATATTAGTGTACCACTCCGGATACAAATCGCATATCATTAAGTGTGTATTCTGTGCGCGCCAAATTCAAACTAATAAGCGGCGCGTAGTGCCAGTGTGTGTATGTGTGCTCATGTATATTAGTGTACCACTCCGGATACAAACTGCATATCATTAAGTGTGTATTCTGTGTGCGCCATATTCAAACTTATAAGCGGCGCGTAGTGCCAGTGTGTGTGTGCTCATAAATATTGGTGTACCTCTCCGGATACAAATCGCATATCATTAAGTGTGTATTCTGTGCGCGCCAAATTAAAACCAATAAGCGGCGCGTAGTGCCAGTGTGTGTGTGCTCATGAATAATTGTGTACCACTCCGGATACAAACCGCATATCATTAAGTGTGTATTCTGTGCGCGCCAAATTAAAACCAATAAGCGGCGCGTAGTGCCAGTGTGTGTGTGCTCATGAATAATAGTGTACCACTCCGGATACAAACCGCATATCATTAAGTGTGTATTCTGTGCGCGCCAAATTAAAACCAATAAGCGGCGCGTAGTGCCAGTGTGTGTGTGCTCATGAATAATAGTGTACCACTCCGGATACAAACCGCATATCATTAAGTGTGTATTCTGTGCGCGCCATATTCAAACCAATAAGCGGCGCGTAGTGCCAGTGTGTGTGTGCTCATAAATATTGGTGTACCACTCCGGATACAAACCGCATATCATTCAGTGTGTATTCTGTGCACGCCATATTCAAACCAATAAGCGGCGCGTAGTGCCAGTGTGTGTGTGCTCATGAATAATAGTGTACCACTCCGGATACAAACCGCATATCATTAAGTGTGTATTCTGTGCACGCCATATTCAAACCAATAAGCGGCGCGTAGTGCCAGTGTTTGTGTGTGCTCATAAATATTTGTGTACCACTCCGGATACAAACCGCATATCATTAAGTGTGTATTCTGTGCACGCCATATTCAAACCAATAAGCGGCGCGTAGTGCCAGTGTGTGTGTGTGCTCATAAATATTTGTGTACCACTCCGGATACAAACCGCATATCATTAAGTGTGTATTCTGTGCGCGCCATATTCAAACTAATAAGCGGCGCGTAGCGCTAGTGTGTGAATGTGTGCTTATGATAAAAAGTGTACTACTCCGATAACAAACCGCATATCATTCAGTGTGTATTCTGTGCGCGCCAAATTTAAACTAATAAGCGGCGCGTAGCGCTAGTGTGTGAATGTGTGCTTATGATAAAAAGTGTACCACTCCGGATACAAACCGCATATCATTAAGTGTGTATTCTGTGCGCGCCATATTCAAACTTATAAGCGGCGCGTAGCGCTAGTGTACCACTCCGGATACAAACCGCATATCATTAAGTGTGTATTCTGTGCGCGCCATATTCAAACTTATAAGCGGCGCGTAGCGCTAGTGTGTATGTGTACTCATAAATATTAGTGTACCACTCCGGATACAAACCGCATATCATTAAGTGTGTATTCTGTGCGCGCCATATTCAAACTTATAAGCGGCGCGTAGTGCCAGTGTGTGTGTGTGCTCATAAATATTAGTGTACCACTCCGGATACAAACTGCATATCATTAAGTGTGTATTCTGTGCGCGCCATATTGAAAATTATAAGCAGCGCGTAGTGCCAGTGCGTGTGTGTGCTCATAAATATTAGTGTACCACTCCGGATACAAACTTCATATCATTGTGTGTGTATTCTGTGCGCGCCATATTCAAACTTATAAGCGGCGCGTAGTGCCAGTGTGTGTGTATGCTCATTAATATTAGTGTACCAATCCGGATACAAACCGCATATCATTGAGTGTGTATTCTGTGCGCGCCATATTGAAAATTATAAGCAGCGCGTAGTGTCTGTGTGTATGTGTGCGTGTGTGTGCTCATAAATATTAGTGTACCACTCCAGATACAAACCGCATATCATTAAGTGTGTATTCTGTGCACGCCATATTCAAACTTATAAGCAGCGCGTAGTGTAAGTGAGCGTGTGTGCTCATAAATATTAGTGTACCACTCCGGATACAAACTGCATATCATTAAGTGTGTATTCTGTGCGCGCCATATTCAAACTTATAAGCGGCGCGTAGTGCCAGTGTGTGTGTGTGCTCATTAATATTTGTGTACCACTCCGGATACAAACTGCAAATCATTAAGTGTGTATTCTGTCCGCGCCATATTGAAAATTATAAGCGGCGCGTAGTGCCAGTGTGTGTGTGCTCATAAATATTTGTGTACCACTCCGGATACAAACCGCATATCATTGTGTGTGTATTCTGTGCGCGCCATATTCAAACTAATAAGCGGCGCGTAGTGCCAGTGTGTGTGTGTGCTCATGAATATTAGTGTACCAATCCGGATACAAACCGCATATCATTAAGTGTGTATTCTGTGCGCGCCATATTCAAACTAATAAGCAGCGCGTAGTGCCAGTGTGTGTGTGTGCTCATGAATATTAGTGTACCAATCCGGATACAAACCGCATATCATTAAGTGTGTATTCTGTGCACGCCATATTCAAACTTATAAGCAGCGCGTAGTGTAAGTGAGCGTGTGTGCTCATAAATATTAGTGTACCACTCCGGATACAAACTGCATATCATTAAGTGTGTATTCTGTGCGCGCCATATTCAAACTTATAAGCGGCGCGTAGTGCCAGTGTGTGTGTGTGCTCATTAATATTTGTGTACCACTCCGGATACAAACCGCATATCATTAAGTGTGTATTCTGTGCGCGCCAAATTAAAACCAATAAGCGGCGCGTAGTGCCAGTGTGTGTGTGCTCATAAATATTAGTGTACCACTCCGGATACAAATCGCATATCATTAAGTGTGTATTCTGTGCGCGCCAAATTCAAACTAATAAGCGGCGCGTAGTGCCAGTGTGTGTATGTGTGCTCATGTATATTAGTGTACCACTCCGGATACAAACTGCATATCATTAAGTGTGTATTCTGTGTGCGCCATATTCAAACTTATAAGCGGCGCGTAGTGCCAGTGTGTGTGTGCTCATAAATATTAGTGTACCACTCCGGATACAAACCGCATATCATTCAGTGTGTATTCTGTGCACGCCATATTCAAACCAATAAGCGGCGCGTAGTGCCAGTGTGTGTGTGCTCATGAATAATAGTGTACCACTCCGGATACAAACCGCATATCATTAAGTGTGTATTCTGTGCACGCCATATTCAAACCAATAAGCGGCGCGTAGTGCCAGTGTTTGTGTGTGCTCATAAATATTTGTGTACCACTCCGGATACAAACCGCATATCATTAAGTGTGTATTCTGTGCACGCCATATTCAAACCAATAAGCGGCGCGTAGTGCCAGTGTGTGTGTGTGCTCATAAATATTTGTGTACCACTCCGGATACAAACCGCATATCATTAAGTGTGTATTCTGTGCGCGCCATATTCAAACTAATAAGCGGCGCGTAGCGCTAGTGTGTGAATGTGTGCTTATGATAAAAAGTGTACTACTCCGATAACAAACCGCATATCATTCAGTGTGTATTCTGTGCGCGCCAAATTTAAACTAATAAGCGGCGCGTAGCGCTAGTGTGTGAATGTGTGCTTATGATAAAAAGTGTACCACTCCGGATACAAACCGCATATCATTAAGTGTGTATTCTGTGCGCGCCATATTCAAACTTATAAGCGGCGCGTAGCGCTAGTGTACCACTCCGGATACAAACCGCATATCATTAAGTGTGTATTCTGTGCGCGCCATATTCAAACTTATAAGCGGCGCGTAGCGCTAGTGTGTATGTGTACTCATAAATATTAGTGTACCACTCCGGATACAAACCGCATATCATTAAGTGTGTATTCTGTGCGCGCCATATTCAAACTTATAAGCGGCGCGTAGTGCCAGTGTGTGTGTGTGCTCATAAATATTAGTGTACCACTCCGGATACAAACTGCAAATCATTAAGTGTGTATTCTGTGCGCGCCATATTGAAAATTATAAGCAGCGCGTAGTGCCAGTGCGTGTGTGTGCTCATAAATATTAGTGTACCACTCCGGATACAAACTTCATATCATTGTGTGTGTATTCTGTGCGCGCCATATTCAAACTTATAAGCGGCGCGTAGTGCCAGTGTGTGTGTATGCTCATTAATATTAGTGTACCAATCCGGATACAAACCGCATATCATTGAGTGTGTATTCTGTGCGCGCCATATTGAAAATTATAAGCAGCGCGTAGTGTCTGTGTGTATGTGTGCGTGTGTGTGCTCATAAATATTAGTGTACCACTCCAGATACAAACCGCATATCATTAAGTGTGTATTCTGTGCACGCCATATTCAAACTTATAAGCAGCGCGTAGTGTAAGTGAGCGTGTGTGCTCATAAATATTAGTGTACCACTCCGGATACAAACTGCATATCATTAAGTGTGTATTCTGTGCGCGCCATATTCAAACTTATAAGCGGCGCGTAGTGCCAGTGTGTGTGTGTGCTCATTAATATTTGTGTACCACTCCGGATACAAACTGCAAATCATTAAGTGTGTATTCTGTCCGCGCCATATTGAAAATTATAAGCGGCGCGTAGTGCCAGTGTGTGTGTGCTCATAAATATTTGTGTACCACTCCGGATACAAACCGCATATCATTGTGTGTGTATTCTGTGCGCGCCATATTCAAACTAATAAGCGGCGCGTAGTGCCAGTGTGTGTGTGTGCTCATGAATATTAGTGTACCAATCCGGATACAAACCGCATATCATTCAGTGTGTATTCTGTGCACGCCATATTCAAACCAATAAGCGGCGCGTAGTGCCAGTGTGTGTGTGCTCATAAATATTGGTGTACCACTCCGGATACAAATCGCATATCATTAAGTGTGTATTCTGTGCACGCCGTATTAAAACCAATAAGCGGCGCGTAGTGCCAGTGTGAGTGTGTGCTCATGAATAATTGTGTACCACTCCGGATACAAACTGCATATCATTGAGTGTATATTCTGTGCGCGCCATATTCAAACTAATAAGCGGCGCGTAGCTCTAGTGTGTATGTGTGCTCATAAATATTAGTGTACCACTCCGGATACAAACCGCATATCATTCAGTGTGTATTCTGTGCACGCCATATTCAAACTAATAAGCGGCGCATAGTGCCAGTGTGTGTATGTGTGCTCATGTATATTAGTGTACCACTCCGGATACAAACCGCATATCATTAAGTGTGTATTCTGTGCACGCCATATTCAAACCAATAAGCTGCGCGTAGTGCCAGTGTGAGTGTGTGCTCATGAATAATTGTGTACCACTCCGGATACAAACTGCATATCATTCAGTGTGTATTCTGTGCGCGCCATATTCAAACTAATAAGCGGCGCGTAGTGCCAGTGTGTGTATGTGTGCTCATGTATATTAGTGTACCACTCCGGATACAAACTGCATATCATTAAGTGTGTATTCTGTTTACGCCATATTCAAACCAATAAGCGGCGCGTAGCTCTAGTGTGTATGTGTACTCATAAATATTAGTGTACCACTCCGGATACAAACCGCATATCATTCATTGTGTATTCTGTGCACGCCATATTCAAACCAATAAGCGGCGCGTAGTGCCAGTGTGTGTGTGCTCATGAATAATAGTGTACCACTCCGGATACAAACCGCATATCATTAAGTGTGTATTCTGTGCGCGCCATATTCAAACTAATAAGCGGCGCGTAGCTCTAGTGTGTATGTGTACTCATAAATATTAGTGTACCACTCCGGATACAAACCGCATATCATTCAGTGTGTATTCTGTGCACGCCATATTCAAACTAATAAGCGGCGCATAGTGCTAGTGTGTGTGTGTGCTCATAAATATTTGTGTACCACTCCGGATACAAACCGCATATCATTCATTGTGTATTCTGTTTACGCCATATTCAAACCAATAAGCGGCGCGTAGTGCCAGTGTGTGTGTGCTCATGAATAATAGTGTACCACTCCGGATACAAACCGCATATCATTAAGTGTGTATTCTGTGCGCGCCATATTCAAACTAATAAGCGGCGCGTAGCTCTAGTGTGTATGTGTACTCATAAATATTAGTGTACCACTCCGGATACAAACCGCATATCATTCAGTGTGTATTCTGTGCACGCCATATTCAAACTAATAAGCGGCGCATAGTGCTAGTGTGTATGTGTGCTCATCAATACTAGTGTACCACTCCGGATACAAACCGCATATCATTCAGTGTATATTCTGTGCACGCCATATTCAAACCAATAAGCGGCGCATAGTGCTAGTGTGTGTGTGTGCTCATAAATATTTGTGTACCACTCCGGATACAAACCGCATATCATTCATTGTGTATTCTGTTTACGCCATATTCAAACCAATAAGCGGCGCGTAGTGCCAGTGTGTGTGTGCTCATGAATAATAGTGTACCACTCCGGATACAAACCGCATATCATTAAGTGTGTATTCTGTGCGCGCCATATTCAAACTAATAAGCGGCGCGTAGCTCTAGTGTGTATGTGTGCTCATAAATATTAGTGTACCACTCCGGATACAAACCGCATATCATTCAGTGTGTATTCTGTGCACGCCATATTCAAACTAATAAGCGGCGCATAGTGCTAGTGTGTATGTGTGCTCATCAATATTAGTGTACCACTCCGGATACAAACTGCATATCATTAAGTGTGTATTCTGTGCGCGCCATATTCAAACTAATAAGCGGCGCGTAGCTCTAGTGTGTATGTGTGCTCATAAATATTAGTGTACCACTCCGGATACAAACCGCATATCATTAAGTGTGTATTCTGTGCGCGCCATATTCAAACTAATAAGCGGCGCGTAGCTCTAGTGTGTATGTGTACTCATAAATATTAGTGTACCACTCCGGATACAAACCGCATATCATTCAGTGTGTATTCTGTGCACGCCATATTCAAACTAATAAGCGGCGCATAGTGCTAGTGTGTATGTGTGCTCATCAATATTTGTGTACCACTCCGGATACAAACCGCATATCATTAAGTGTGTATTCTGTGCACGCCATATTCAAACCAATAAGCGGCGCGTAGTGCCAGTGTGTGTGTGCTCATGAATAATATTGTACCACTCCGGATACAAACTGCATATCATTAAGTGTGTATTCTGTGCGCGCCATATTCAAACTAATAAGCGGCGCGTAGTGCCAGTGTGTGTATGTGTGCTCATGTATATTAGTGTACCACTCTGGATACAAACCGCATATCATTAAGTGTGTATCATGTGTGCGCCATATTCAAACCAATAAGCGGCGCGTAGCTCTAGTGTGTATGTGTACTCATAAATATTAGTGTACCACTCCGGATACAAACCGCATTTCGTTCAGTGTGTATTCTGTGCACGCCATATTCAAACCAATAAGCGGCGCGTAGTGCCAGTGTGTGTGTGCTCATGAATATTATTGTACCACTCCGGATACAAACCGCATATCATTAAGTGTGTATTCTGTGCGCGCCAAATTTAAACCAATAAGCGGCGTGTAGTGCCAGTGTGTGTGTGTGCTCATGAATAATAGTGTACCACTCTGAATACAAACCGCATATCATTAAGTGTGTATTCTGTGCGCGCCATATTCAAACTAATAAGCGGCGCGTAGCTCTAGTGTGTATGTGTACTCATATATATTAGTGTACCACTCCGGATACAAACCGCATATCATTAAGTGTGTATTCTGTGCGCGCCATATTCAAACCAATAAGCGGCACGTAGTGCCAGTGTGTGTGAGCTCATAAATATTTGTGTACCACTCCGGATACAAACCGCATATCATTCATTGTGTATTCTGTGCACGCCATATTCAAACCAATAAGCGGCGCGTAGTGCCAGTGTGTGTGTGCTCATGAAAAATAGTGTACCACTCCGGATACAAACTGCATATCATTAAGTGTGTATTATGTGCGCGCCATATTCAAACTTATAAGCGGCGCGTAGCTCTAGTGTGTATGTGTACTCATAAATATTAGTGTACCACTCCGGATACAAACCGCATATCATTAAGTGTGTATTCTGTTTACGCCATATTCAAACCACTAAGCGGCGCGTAGTGCCAGTGTGTGTGTGCTCATGAATAATAGTGTACCACTCCGGATACAAACCGCATATCATTAAGTGTGTATTCTGTGCGCGCCATATTCAAACCAATAAGCGGCACGTAGTGCCAGTGTGTGTGTGCTCATAAATATTTGTGTACCACTCCGGATACAAACCGCATATTATTCATTGTGTATTCTGTGCACGCCATATTCAAACCAATAAGCGGCGCGTAGTGCCAGTGTGTGTGTGCTCATGAATAATAGTGTACCACTCCGGATACAAACCGCATATCATTAAGTGTGTATTCTGTGCGCGCCATATTCAAACTAATAAGCGGCGTGTAGCTCTAGTGTGTATGTGTACTCATAAATATAAGTATACCACTCCGGATACAAACCGCATATCATTCAGTGTGTATTCTGTGCACGCCATATTCAAACTAAAAAGCTGCGCATAGTGCTAGTGTGTATGTGTGCTCATCAATATTAGTGTACCACTCCGGATACAAACCGCATATCATTAAGTGTGTATTCTGTGCGCGCCATATTCAAACTAATAAGCGGCGCGTAGTGCCAGTGTGTGTATGTGTGCTTATGAATATTAGTGTACCACTCCGGATACAAACCGCATATCATTAAGTGTGTATTCTGTGCAAGCCATATTCAAACTTACAAGCGGCGCGAAGCGCTAGTGTGTATGTGTGCTCATAAATATTAGTGTACCACTCCGGATACAAACCGCATATCATTAAGTGTGTATTCTGTGCGCGCCATATTCAAACTTATAAGCGGCACGTAGTGCCAGTGTGTGTGTGTGTTTGCTCATGAATAATAGTGTACCACTCCGGATACAAACCGCATATCATTAACTAATAAGCGGCGCGTAGCTCTAGTGTGTATGTGTACTCATAAATATAAGTATACCACTCCGGATACAAACCGCATATCATTCAGTGTGTATTCTGTGCACGCCATATTCAAACTAAAAAGCTGCGCATAGTGCTAGTGTGTATGTGTGCTCATCAATATTAGTGTACCACTCCGGATACAAACCGCATATCATTAAGTGTGTATTCTGTGCGCGCCATATTCAAACTAATAAGCGGCGCGTAGTGCCAGTGTGTGTATGTGTGCTTATGAATATTAGTGTACCACTCCGGATACAAACCGCATATCATTAAGTGTGTATTCTGTGCAAGCCATATTCAAACTTACAAGCGGCGCGTAGCGCTAGTGTGTATGTGTGCTCATAAATATTAGTGTACCACTCCGGATACAAACCGCATATCATTAAGTGTGTATTCTGTGCGCGCCATATTCAAACTAATAAGCATCACGTAATGCCAGTGTGTGTGTGTGTGTTTGCTCATGAATAATAGTGTACCACTCCGGATACAAACCGCATATCATTCAGTGTGTATTCTGTGCACGCCATATTCAAACCAATAAGCGGCGCGTAGTGCCAGTGTGTGTGTGTGCTCATAAATAATAGTGTACCACTCCGGATACAAACCGCATATCATTAAGTGTGTATTCTGTGCGCGCCAAATTCAAACTTATAAGCGGCACGTAGTGCCAGTGTGTGTGTGTGTTTGCTCATGAATAATAGTGTACCACTCCGGATACAAACCGCATATCATTAACTAATAAGCGGCGCGTAGCTCTAGTGTGTATGTGTGCTCATCAATATTAGTGTACCGCTCCGGATACAAACTGCAAATCATTAAGTGTGTATTCTGTGCGCGCCATATTCAAACTAATAAGCGGCGCGTAGTGCCAGTGTGTGTATGTGTGCTTATGAATATTAGTGTACCACTCCGGATACAAACCGCATATCATTCAGTGTGTATTCTGTGCGCGCCATATTCAAACTTACAAGCGACGCGTAGTGCCAGTGTGTGTGTGTGCTCATGAATAATAGTGTACTACTCCGGATACAAACCGCATATCATTAAGTGTGTATTCTGTGCGCGCCAAATTCAAACCAATAAGCGGCGCGTAGTGCCAGTGTGTGTATGTGTGCTCATGTATATTAGTGTACCACTCCGGATACAAACTGCAAATCATTAAGTGTGTATTATGTGCGCGCCATATTCAAACTAATAAGCGGCACGTAGTGCCAGTGTGTGTGTGCTCATGAATAATAGTGTACCACTCCGGATACAAACCGCATATCATTGAGTGTGTATTCTGTGCGCGCCATATTGAAAATTATAAGCAGCACGTAGTGTCTGTGTGTATGTGTGCGTGTGTGTGCTCATTAATATTAGTGTACCACTCTAGATACAAACCGCATATCATTAAGTGTGTATTCTGTGCGCGCCATATTCAAACCAATAAGCGGCGCGTAGTGCCAGTGTGTGTGTGCTCATAAATATTGGTGTACCACTCCGGATACAAATCGCATATCATTAAGTGTGTATTCTGTGCGCGCCAAATTCAAACTAATAAGCGGCGCGTAGTGCCAGTGTGTGTATGTGTGCTCATGTATATTAGTGTACCACTCCGGATAAAAACTGCATATCATTAAGTGTGTATTCTGTGTGCGCCATATTCAAACTTATAAGCGGCGCGTAGTGCCAGTGTGTGTGTGCTCATAAATATTGGTGTACCACTCCGGATACAAATCGCATATCATTAAGTGTGTATTCTGTGCGCGCCATATTCAAACTTATAAGCAGCGCGTAGCGCTAGTGTGTGTGTCCGTGCTCATGAATAATAGTGTACCACTCCGGATACGAACTGCATATAATTAAGTGTGTATTCTGTGCGCGCTATATTCAAACTAATAAGCGGCGCGTAGTGCCAGTGTGTGTGTGTGCTCATAAATATTTGTGTAACTCCGGATACAAACCGCAAATCATTAAGTGTGTATTCTTTGCACGCCATATTCAAACTTATAAGCGGCGTGTAGCTCTAGTGTGTATGTGTACTCATAAATATTAGTGTACCACTCCGGATACAAACCGCATATCATTAAGTGTGTATTCTGTGCGCGCCATATTCAAACTAATAAGCGGCACGTAGTGCCAGTGTGTGTGTGTGTGTTTGCTCATGAATAATAGTGTACCACTCCGGATACAAACTGCATATCATTAAGTGTGTATTCTGTGCACGCCATATTCAAACTAATAAGCGGCGCGTAGTGCCAGTGTGTGTGTGTGCTCATAAATATTAGTGTACCACTCCGGATACAGACCGCATATCATTCATTGTGTATTCTGTTTACGCTATATTCAAACCAATAAGCGGCGCGTAGTGCCAGTGTGTGTGTGCTCATGAATAATAGTGTACCACTCCGGATACAAACTGCATATCATTAAGTGTGTATTATGTGCGCGCCATATTCAAACTAATGAGCGGCGCATAGTGCTAGTGTGTGTGTGTGCTCATAAATATTTGTGTACCACTCCGGATACAAACCGCATATCATTAAGTGTGTATTCTGTGCGCGCCATATTCAAACCAATAAGCGGCGCGTAGTGCCAGTGTGTGTGTGCTCATGAATAATAGTGTACCACTCCGGATACAAACCGCATATCATTGAGTGTGTATTCTGTGCGCGCCATATTGAAAATTATAAGCAGCACGTAGTGTCTGTGTGTATGTGTGCGTGTGTGTGCTCATTAATATTAGTGTACCACTCTAGATACAAACCGCATATCATTAAGTGTGTATTCTGTGCGCGCCATATTCAAACCAATAAGCGGCGCGTAGTGCCAGTGTGTGTGTGCTCATAAATATTGGTGTACCACTCCGGATACAAATCGCATATCATTAAGTGTGTATTCTGTGCGCGCCAAATTCAAACTAATAAGCGGCGCGTAGTGCCAGTGTGTGTATGTGTGCTCATGTATATTAGTGTACCACTCCGGATAAAAACTGCATATCATTAAGTGTGTATTCTGTGTGCGCCATATTCAAACTTATAAGCGGCGCGTAGTGCCAGTGTGTGTGTGCTCATAAATATTGGTGTACCACTCCGGATACAAATCGCATATCATTAAGTGTGTATTCTGTGCGCGCCATATTCAAACTAATAAGCAGCGCGTAGCGCTAGTGTGTGTGTCCGTGCTCATGAATAATAGTGTACCACTCCGGATACGAACTGCATATAATTAAGTGTGTATTCTGTGCGCGCTATATTCAAACTAATAAGCGGCGCGTAGTGCCAGTGTGTGTGTGTGCTCATAAATATTTGTGTAACTCCGGATAAAAACTGCATATCATTAAGTGTGTATTCTGTGCACGCCATATTCAAACCAATAAGCGGCGCGTAGTGCCAGTGTGTGTGTGCTCATGAATAATAGTGTACCACTCCGGATACAAACCGCACATCATTAAGTGTGTATTCTGTGCGCGCCAAATTAAAACCAATAAGCGGCGCGTAGTGCCAGTGTGTGTGTGCTCATGAATAATAGTGTACCACTCCGGATACAAACCGCATATCATTAAGTGTGTATTCTGTGCACGCCATATTAAAACTAATAAGCGGCGCATAGTGCCAGTGTGTGTGTGTGCTCATGAATAATTGTGTACCACTCCGGATACAAACCGCATATCATTAAGTGTGTATTCTGTGCGCGAAAAATTAAAACCAATAAGCGGCGTGTAGTGCAAGTGTGTGTGTGTGCTCATGAATAATAGTGTACCACTCTGGATACAAACCGCATATCATTAAGTGTGTATTCTGTGCGCGCCATATTCAAACTAATAAGCGGCGCGTAGTGCCTGTGTGTGTGTGCTCATAAATATTTGTGTACCACTCCGGATACAAACCGCATATCATTAAGTGTGTATTCTGTGCACGCCATATTCAAACCAATAAGCGGCGCGTAGTGCCAGTGTTTGTGTGTGCTCATAAATATTTGTGTACCACTCTGGATACAAACCGCATATCATTAAGTGTGTATTCTGTGCGCGCCATATTCAAACTAATAAGCGGCGCGTAGCGCTAGTGTGTGAATGTGTGCTTATGATAAAAAGTGTACTACTCCGGATACAAACCGCATATCATTAAGTGTGTATTCTGTGCGCGCCATATTCAAACTTATAAGCGGCGCGTAGTGCCAGTGTGTGTGTGCTCATAAATATTTGTGTACCACTCCGGATACAAACCGCATATCATTAAGTGTGTATTCTAAGCACGCCATATTCAAACCAATAAGCGGCGCGTAGTGCCAGTGTTTGTGTGTGCTCATAAATATTTGTGTACCACTCCGGATACAAACCGCATATCATTAAGTGTGTATTCTGTGCGCGCCATATTCAAACTAATAAGCGGCGCGTAGCGCTAGTGTGTATGTGTACTCATAAATATTAGTGTACCACTCCGGATACAAACCGCATATCATTAAGTGTGTATTCTGTGCGCGCCATATTCAAACTAATAAGCGGCGCGTAGCTCTAGTGTGTATGTGTACTCATAAATATTAGTGTACCACTCCGGATACAAACCGCATATCATTAAGTGTGTATTCTGTGCGCGCCATATTCAAACCAATAAGCGGCGCGTAGCTCTAGTGTGTATGTGTACTCATAAATATTAGTGTACCACTCCGGATACAAACCGCATATCATTAAGTGTGTATTCTGTGCGCGCCATATTCAAACTAATAAGCGGCGCGTAGCGCTAGTGTGTATGTGTAATCATAAATATTAGTGTACCACTCCGGATACAAACCGCATATCATTAAGTGTGTATTCTGTGCGCGCCATATTCAAACTAATAAGCGGCGCGTAGCTCTAGTGTGTATGTGTACTCATAAATATTAGTGTACCACTCCGGATACAAATCGCATATCATTAAGTGTGTATTCTGTGCGCGCCAAATTCAAACTAATAAGCGGCGCGTAGTGCCAGTGTGTGTATGTGTGCTCATGTATATTAGTGTACCACTCCGGATACAAACTGCATATCATTAAGTGTGTATTCTGTGTGCGCCATATTCAAACTTATAAGCGGCGCGTAGTGCCAGTGTGTGTGTGCTCATAAATATTGGTGTACCTCTCCGGATACAAATCGCATATCATTAAGTGTGTATTCTGTGCGCGCCAAATTAAAACCAATAAGCGGCGCGTAGTGCCAGTGTGTGTGTGCTCATGAATATTAGTGTACCACTCCGGATACAAACCGCATATCATTAAGTGTGTATTCTGTGCGCGCCAAATTAAAACCAATAAGCGGCGCGTAGTGCCAGTGTGTGTGTGCTCATGAATAATAGTGTACCACTCCGGATACAAACCGCATATCATTAAGTGTGTATTCTGTGCGCGCCAAATTAAAACCAATAAGCGGCGCGTAGTGCCAGTGTGTGTGTGCTCATAAATATTAGTGTACCACTCCGGATACAAATCGCATATCATTAAGTGTGTATTCTGTGCGCGCCAAATTCAAACTAATAAGCGGCGCGTAGTGCCAGTGTGTGTATGTGTGCTCATGTATATTAGTGTACCACTCCGGATACAAACTGCATATCATTAAGTGTGTATTCTGTGTGCGCCATATTCAAACTTATAAGCGGCGCGTAGTGCCAGTGTGTGTGTGCTCATAAATATTAGTGTACCACTCCGGATACAAACCGCATATCATTCAGTGTGTATTCTGTGCACGCCATATTCAAACCAATAAGCGGCGCGTAGTGCCAGTGTGTGTGTGCTCATGAATAATAGTGTACCACTCCGGATACAAACCGCATATCATTAAGTGTGTATTCTGTGCACGCCATATTCAAACCAATAAGCGGCGCGTAGTGCCAGTGTTTGTGTGTGCTCATAAATATTTGTGTACCACTCCGGATACAAACCGCATATCATTAAGTGTGTATTCTGTGCACGCCATATTCAAACCAATAAGCGGCGCGTAGTGCCAGTGTGTGTGTGTGCTCATAAATATTTGTGTACCACTCCGGATACAAACCGCATATCATTAAGTGTGTATTCTGTGCGCGCCATATTCAAACTAATAAGCGGCGCGTAGCGCTAGTGTGTGAATGTGTGCTTATGATAAAAAGTGTACTACTCCGATAACAAACCGCATATCATTCAGTGTGTATTCTGTGCGCGCCAAATTTAAACTAATAAGCGGCGCGTAGCGCTAGTGTGTGAATGTGTGCTTATGATAAAAAGTGTACCACTCCGGATACAAACCGCATATCATTAAGTGTGTATTCTGTGCGCGCCATATTCAAACTTATAAGCGGCGCGTAGCGCTAGTGTACCACTCCGGATACAAACCGCATATCATTAAGTGTGTATTCTGTGCGCGCCATATTCAAACTTATAAGCGGCGCGTAGCGCTAGTGTGTATGTGTACTCATAAATATTAGTGTACCACTCCGGATACAAACCGCATATCATTAAGTGTGTATTCTGTGCGCGCCATATTCAAACTTATAAGCGGCGCGTAGTGCCAGTGTGTGTGTGTGCTCATAAATATTAGTGTACCACTCCGGATACAAACTGCAAATCATTAAGTGTGTATTCTGTGCGCGCCATATTGAAAATTATAAGCAGCGCGTAGTGCCAGTGCGTGTGTGTGCTCATAAATATTAGTGTACCACTCCGGATACAAACTTCATATCATTGTGTGTGTATTCTGTGCGCGCCATATTCAAACTTATAAGCGGCGCGTAGTGCCAGTGTGTGTGTATGCTCATTAATATTAGTGTACCAATCCGGATACAAACCGCATATCATTGAGTGTGTATTCTGTGCGCGCCATATTGAAAATTATAAGCAGCGCGTAGTGTCTGTGTGTATGTGTGCGTGTGTGTGCTCATAAATATTAGTGTACCACTCCAGATACAAACCGCATATCATTAAGTGTGTATTCTGTGCACGCCATATTCAAACTTATAAGCAGCGCGTAGTGTAAGTGAGCGTGTGTGCTCATAAATATTAGTGTACCACTCCGGATACAAACTGCATATCATTAAGTGTGTATTCTGTGCGCGCCATATTCAAACTTATAAGCGGCGCGTAGTGCCAGTGTGTGTGTGTGCTCATTAATATTTGTGTACCACTCCGGATACAAACTGCAAATCATTAAGTGTGTATTCTGTCCGCGCCATATTGAAAATTATAAGCGGCGCGTAGTGCCAGTGTGTGTGTGCTCATAAATATTTGTGTACCACTCCGGATACAAACCGCATATCATTGTGTGTGTATTCTGTGCGCGCCATATTCAAACTAATAAGCGGCGCGTAGTGCCAGTGTGTGTGTGTGCTCATGAATATTAGTGTACCAATCCGGATACAAACCGCATATCATTAAGTGTGTATTCTGTGCGCGCCATATTCAAACTAATAAGCAGCGCGTAGTGCCAGTGTGTGTGTGTGCTCATGAATATTAGTGTACCAATCCGGATACAAACCGCATATCATTAAGTGTGTATTCTGTGCACGCCATATTCAAACTTATAAGCAGCGCGTAGTGTAAGTTAGCGTGTGTGCTCATAAATATTAGTGTACCACTCCGGATACAAACTGCATATCATTAAGTGTGTATTCTGTGCGCGCCATATTCAAACTTATAAGCGGCGCGTAGTGCCAGTGTGTGTGTGTGCTCATTAATATTAGTGTACCACTCCGGATACAAACTGCAAATCATTAAGTGTGTATTCTGTGCGCGCCATATTGAAAATTATAAGCAGCGCATAGTGTAAGTGTGCGTGTGTGTGCTCATAAATATTAGTGTACCACTCCAGACACAAACTTCATATCATTGTGTGTGTATTCTGTGCGCGCCATATTCAAACTTATAAGCGGCGCGTAGTGCCAGTGTGTGTGTGTGCTCATGAAAATTAGTGTACCACTCCGGAAACAAACTGCATATCATTAAGTGTGTATTCTGTGCGCGCCATATTGAAAATTATAACCAGCGCGTAGTGTAAGTGTGCGTGTGTGTGCTCATAAATAATAGTGTACCACTCCGGATACAAACTGCAAATCATTAAGTGTGTATTCTGTGCGCGCCATATTCAAACCAATAAGCGGCGCGTAGCTCTAGTGTGTATGTGTACTCATAAATATTAGTGTACCACTCCGGATACAAACTGCATATCATTAAGTGTGTATTCTGTGCGCGCCATATTGAAAATTATAAGCGGCGCGTGGTGTAAGTGTGCATGTGTACTCAGAAATATTAGTGTACCACTCCGGATACAAACTGCATATCATTAAGTGTGTATTCTTAGCGCGCCATATTCAAACTAATAAGCGCGTAGTGCCAGTGTGTGTGTGTGCTCATAAACATTAGTGTACCACTCCGGATACAAACTGCAAATCATTAAGTGTGTATTCTGTGCGCGCCATATTGAAAATTATAAGCAGCGCATAGTGTAAGTGTGCGTGTGTGTGCTCATAAATATTAGTGTACCACTCCAGACACAAACTTCATATCATTGTGTGTGTATTCTGTGCGCGCCATATTCAAACTTATAAGCGGCGCGTAGTGCCAGTGTGTGTGTGTGCTCATGAAAATTAGTGTACCACTCCGGAAACAAACCGCATATCATTAAGTGTGTATTCTGTGCGCGCCATATTGAAAATTATAAGCGGCGCGTAGCGCTAGTGTGTATGTGTACTTATAAATATTAGTGTACCACTCCGGATACAAACCGCATATCATTAAGTGTGTATTCTGTGCGCGCCATATTCAAACTTATAAGCGGCGCGTAGTGCCAGTGTGTGTATGTGTGCTCATGAATATTAGTGTACCACTCCGGATACAAACTGCAAATCATTAAGTGTGTATTCTGTGCGCGCCATATTGAAAATTATAAGCGGCGCGTAGTGCCAGTGTTTGTGTGTGCTCATTAATATTAGTGTACCACTCCGGATACAAACCGCATATCATTGAGTGTGTATTCTGTGTGCGCCATTGTCAAACCAATAAGCGGCGCGTAGCTCTAGTGTGTATGTGTACTCATAAATATTAGTGTACCACTCCGGATACAAACTGCATATCATTAAGTGTGTATTCTGTGCGCGCCATATTGAAAATTATAAGCGGCGCGTAGTGTAAGTGTGCATGTGTACTCAGAAATATTAGTGTACCACTCCGGATACAAACTGCATATCATTAAGTGTGTATTCTTAGCGCGCCATATTCAAACTAATAAGCGCGTAGTGCCAGTGTGTGTGTGTGCTCATAAACATTAGTGTACCACTCCGGATACAAACCGCCTATCTTTAAGTGTGTATTCTGTGCGCGCCATATTGAAAATTATAAGCAGCGCGTAGTGCCAGTGTGTGAATGTGTGCTCATAAATATTAGTGTACCACTCGGGATACAAACCGCATATCATTGAGTGTGTTTTCTATGCGCGCCATATTCAAACTTATAAGCGGCACGTAGTGCCAGTGTGTAAGTGTGTGAATGTGTACTCATAAATAATAGTGTACCACTCCAGACACAAACTTCATATCATTGTGTGTGTATTCTGTGCGCGCCATATTTAAACTAATAAGCGGCGCGCAGCGCTAGTGTGCATGTGTACTCAGAAATATTAGTGTACCACTCCGGATACAAACTGCATATCATTAAGTGTGTATTCTTAGCGCACCATATTCAAACCAATAAGCGGCGCGTAGTGCCAGTGTGTGTGTGTGCTCATGAATATTAGTGTACCACTCGGGATAAAAACTGCATATCATTAAGTGTGTATTCTGTGCGCGCCATATTCAAACTAATAAGCGGCGCGTAGTGCCAGTGTGTGTATGTGTGCTCATGTATATTAGTGTACCACTCCGGATACAAACTGCATATCATTAAGTGTGTATTCTGTGCGCGCCATATTCAAACTTATAAGCGGCGCGTAGCGCTAGTGTATGTGTACTCATAAATATTAGTGTACCACTCCGGATACAAACCGCCTATCATTAAGTGTGTATTCTGTGCGCGCCATATTCAAACTTATAAGCGGCGCGTAGTGCCAGTGTGTGTGTGTGCTCATGAATATTAGTGTACCACTCCGGATAAAAACTGCATATCATTAAGTGTGTATTCTGTGCGCGCCATATTCAAACTAATAAGCGGCGCGTAGTGCCAGTGTGT
This sequence comes from Anopheles gambiae, assembly GCF_943734735.2. Taxonomy (NCBI): domain Eukaryota; kingdom Metazoa; phylum Arthropoda; class Insecta; order Diptera; family Culicidae; genus Anopheles; species Anopheles gambiae. The sequence goes on along the minus strand of NW_026902553.1, from coordinate 1,441,599 downwards.
GTGTGTGCTCATAAATATTAGTGTACCACTCCGGATACAAACTGCATATCATTAAGTGTGTATTCTGTGCGCGCCATATTCAAACTTATAAGCGGCGCGTAGCGCTAGTGTATGTGTACTCATAAATATTAGTGTACCACTCCGGATACAAACCGCATATCATTAAGTGTGTATTCTGTGCGCGCCATATTCAAACTAATAAGCGGCGCATAGTGCTAGTGTGTATGTGTGCTCATGAATAATAGTGTACCACTCCGGATACAAACCGCATATCATTAAGTGTGTATTCTGTGCGCGCCATATTCAAACTTATAAGCGGCGCGTAGTGCCAGTGTGTGTGTGTGCTCATGAAGAATAGTGTACCACTCCGGATACAAACCGCATATCATTAAGTGTGTATTCTGTGCGTGCCATATTCAAACTTATAAGCGGCGCGTAGTGCCAGTGTGTGTGTGTGCTCATGAATATTAGTGTACCACTCCGGATACAAACCGCCTATCATTAAGTGTGTATTCTGTGCGCGCCATATTAAAACTAATAAGCGGCGCGTAGTGCCAGTGTGTGTGTGTGCTCATGATTATTAGTGTAACTCCGGATAAAACTGCTAATCATTAAGTGTGTATTCTGTGCGCGCCATATTCAAACTAATAAGCGGCGCGTAGTGTCAGTGTGTATGTGTGTGTGTGTGTGTGTGTGCTCATGAATAATAGTTTACCACTCCGGATACAAACTGCATATCATTAAGTGTGTATTCTGTGCGCGCCATATTGAAAATTATAAGCAGCGCGTAGTGCCAGTGTGTGAATGTGTGCTCATAAATATTAGTGTACCTCTCCGGATACAAACCGCATATCATTAAGTGTGTATTCTGTGCACGCCATATTCAAACCAATAAGCGGCGCATAGCGCTAGTGTGTATGTGTACTCATAAATATTAGTGTACCACTCCGGATACAAACTGCATATCATTGAGTGTGTATTCTGTGCGCGCCATATTCAAACCAATAAGCAGCGCGTAGCGCTAGTGTGTATATGTACTCATAAATATTAGTGTACCACTCCGGATACAAACTGCATATCAATAAGTGTGTTTTCTGTGCGCGCCATATTCAAACTAATAAGCGGCGCGTAGTGTCTGTGTGTATGTGTGTGTGTGTGTGTGTGCTCATCAATATTAGTGTACCACTCCGGATACAAACCGCATATCATTAAGTGTGTATTCTGTGCACGCCATATTCAAACTAATAAGCGGCGCGTAGCTCTAGTGTGTATGTGTACTCATAAATATTAGTGTACCACTCCGGATACAAACTGCATATCATTAAGTGTGTTTTCTGTGCGCGCCATATTCAAACTAATAAGCGGCGCGTAGTGTCTGTGTGTGTGTGTGTCCTCATAAATATTAGTGTACCACTCCGGATACAAACCGCATATCATTAAGTGTGTATTCTGTGCGCGCCATATTCAAACTTATCAGCGGCGCATAGTGCCAGTGTGTGTGTGTGCTCATGAATAATAGTGTACCACTCCGGATACAAACCGCATATCATTAAGTGTGTATTCTGTGCGCGCCAAATTAAAACCAATAAGCGGCGCGTAGTGCCAGTGTGTGTGTGTGCTCATGAATAATAGTGTACCACTCTGGATACAAACCGCATATCATTAAGTGTGTATTCTGTGCACGCCATATTCAAACCAATAAGCGGCGCGTAGTGCCAGTGTGTGTGTGCTCATAAATAATAGTGTACCACTCCGGATACAAACCGCATATCATTAAGTGTGTATTCTGTGCGCGCCAAATTAAAACCAATAAGCGGCGCGTAGTGCCAGTGTGTGTGTGTGTCCTCATAAATATTAGTGTACCACTCCGGATACAAACCGCATATCATTCAGTGTGTATTCTGTGCACGCCATATTCAAATTTATAAGCGGCACGTAGTGCCAGTGTGTGTGTGCTCATGAATAATAGTGTACCACTCCGGATACAAACCGCATATCATTAAGTGTGTATTCTGTGCGCGCCATATTCAAACTTATCAGCGGCGCATAGTGCCAGTGTGTGTGTGTGCTCATAAATAATAGTGTACCACTCCGGATACAAACCGCATATCATTAAGTGTGTATTCTGTGCGCGCCATATTCAAACCAATAAGCGGCGCGTAGTGCCAGTGTGTGTGTGTGCTCATGAATAATAGTGTACCACTCTGGATACAAACCGCATATCATTCAGTGTGTATTCTGTGCGCGCCATATTCAAACTAATAAGCAGCGCGTAGCGCTAGTGTGTGTGTCCGTGCTCATGAATAATAGTGTACCACTCCGGATACAAACCGCATATCATTAAGTGTGTATTCTGTGCGCGCCATATTCAAACTAATAAGCGGCGCGTAGTGCCAGTGTGTATGTGTGCTCATAAATAATAGTGTACCACTCCGGATACAAACCGCCTATCATTATGTGTGTATTCTGTGCGCGCCATATTCAAACTAATAAGCAGCACGTAGCGCTAGTGTGTGTGTCCGTGCTCATGAATAATAGTGTACCACTCCGGATACAAACCGCATATCATTAAGTGTGTATTCTGTGCGCGCCATATTCAAACTAATAAGCGGCGCGTAGCTCTAGTGTGTCTGTGTACTCATAAATATTAGTGTACCACTCCGGATACAAACCGCATATCATTCAGTGTGTATTCTGTGCGCGCCATATTCAAACTAATAAGCGGCGCGTAGTGCCAGTGTGTATGTGTGCTCATAAATAATAGTGTACCACTCCGGATACAAACCGCCTATCATTAAGTGTGTATTCTGTGCGCGCCATATTCAAACTAATAAGCAGCGCGTAGCGCTAGTGTGTGTGTCCGTGCTCATGAATAATAGTGTACCACTCCGGATACAAACCGCATATCATTAAGTGTGTATTCTGTGCGCGCCATATTCAAACTAATAAGCGGCGCGTAGTGCCAGTGTGTATGTGTGCTCATAAATAATAGTGTACCACTCCGGATACAAACCGCCTATCATTAAGTGTGTATTCTGTGCGCGCCATATTCAAACTAATAAGCGGCACGTAGTGCCAGTGTGTGTGTGTGTGTGTTTGCTCATGAATTATAGTGTACCACTCCGGATACAAACCGCATATCATTCAGTGTGTATTCTGTGCACGCCATATTCAAACCAATAAGCGGCGCGTTGTGCCTGTGTGTGTGTGCTCATAAATATTAGTGTACCACTCCGGATACAAACCGCATATCATTAAGTGTGTATTCTGTGCGCGCCATATTCAAACTAATAAGCAGCGCGTAGCGCTAGTGTGTGTGTCCGTGCTCATGAATAATAGTGTACCACTCCGGATACAAACCGCATATCATTAAGTGTGTATTCTGTGCGCGCCATATTCAAACTAATAAGCGGCGCGTAGTGCCAGTGTGTGTGTGTGCTCATGAATAATAGTGTACCACTCCGGATACAAACCGCATATCATTAAGTGTGTATTCTGTGCGCGCCATATTCAAACTTATCAGCGGCGCATAGTGCCAGTGTGTGTGTGTGCTCATGAATAAAAGTGTACCACTCCGGATACAAACCGCATATCATTAAGTGTGTATTCTGTGCGCGCCATATTCAAACTAATAAGCGGCGCATAGTGCCAGTGTGTGTATGTGTGCTCATGAATAATAGTGTACCACTCCGGATACAAACCGCATATCATTAAGTGTGTATTCTGTGCGCGCCATATTCAAACTAATAAGCAGCGCGTAGTGTAAGTGTTCGTGTGTGTGCTAATGAATAATAGTGTACCACTCCGGATACAAACTGCATATCATTAAGTGTGTATTCTGTGCGCACCATATTCAAACTAATAAGCGGCGCGTAGTGCCAGTGTGTGTGTGTGCTCATGTATATTAGTGTACCACTCCGGATACAAACCGCATATCATTAAGTGTGTATTCTGTGCGCGCCATATTCAAACTAAGAAGCGGCGCATAGTGCCAGTGTGTGTATGTGTGCTCATGTATATTAGTGTACCACTCCGGATACAAACTGCATATCATTTAGTGTGTATTCTGTGCGCGCCATATTGGAAATTACAAGCAGCGCGTAGTGTAAGTGTGCGTGTGTGTGCTCATAAATAAAAGTGTACCACTCCGGATACAAACCGCATATCATTAAGTGTGATTTCTGTGTGCGCCATATTCAAACTAATAAGCGGCGCGTAGCTCTAGTGTGTATGTGTACTCATAAATAATAGTGTACCACTCCGGATACAAACCGCATATCATTAAGTGTGTATTCTGTGCACGCCATATTCAAACCAATAAGCGGCGCGTAGTGCCAGTGTGTGTGTGTGCTCATAAATATTTGTGTACCACTCCGGATACAAACTGCATATAAATAAGTGTGTATTCTGTGTGCGCCATATTCAAACTAATAAGCGGCGCGTAGTGCCAGTGTGTATGTATGCTCATGAATAATTGTGTACCACTCCGGATACAAACCGCATATCATTAAGTGTGTATTCTGTGCGCGCCATATTGGAAATTACAAGCAGCGCGTAGTGTAAGTGTGCGTGTGTGTGCTCATGAATAATAGTGTACCACTCCGGATACAAACCGCATATCATTTAGTGTGTATTCTGTGCGCGCCATATTGGAAATTACAAGCAGCGCGTAGTGTAAGTGTGCGTGTGTGTGCTCATGAATAATTGTGTACCACTCCGGATACAAACTGCATATCATTAAGTGTGTATTCTGTGCGCGTCATATTGAAAATTATAAGCAGCGCGTAGTGTAAGTGTGCGTGTGTGTGCTCATAAATAAAAGTGTACCACTCCGGATACAAACCGCATATCATTAAGTGTGTATTCTGTGCGCGCCATATTCAAACTTATAAGCGGCGCGTAGCTCTAGTGTGTATGTGTGCTCATAAATATTAGTGTACCACTCCGGATACAAACCGCATATCATTAAGTGTGTATTCTGTGCACGCCATATTCAAACCAATAAGCGGCGCGTAGTGCCAGTGTTTGTGTGTGCTCATAAATATTTGTGTACCACTCCGGATACAAACCGCATATCATTAAGTGTGTATTCTGTGCACGCCATATTCAAACCAATAAGCGGCGCGTAGTGCCAGTGTGTGTGTGTGCTCATAAATAATAGTGTACCACTCCGGATACAAACCGCATATCATTAAGTGTGTATTCTGTGCGCGCCATATTCAAACTAATAAGCAGCGCGTAGTGTAAGTGTTCGTGTGTGTGCTCATGAATAATAGTGTACCACTCCGGATACAAACCGCATATCATTAAGTGTGTATTCTGTGCGCGCCATATTCAAACTAATAAGCGGCGCGTAGTGCCAGTGTGTGTGTGTGCTCATGTATATTAGTGTACCACTCCGGATACAAACCGCATATCATTAAGTGTGTATTCTGTGCGCGCCATATTCAAACTAATAAGCGGCGCATAGTGCCAGTGTGTGTATGTGTGCTCATGAATAATAGTGTACCACTCCGGATACAAACCGCATATCATTAAGTGTGTATTCTGTGCGCGCCATATTCAAACTAATAAGCGGCGCGTAGTGCCAGTGTGTGTATGTGTGCTCATGTTTATAAGTGTACCACTCCGGATACAAACTGCATATCATTAAGTGTGTATTCTGTGTGCGCCATATTCAAACTTATAAGCGGCGCGTAGTGCCAGTGTGTGTGTGTGCTCATGAATAATAGTGTACCACTCCGGATACAAACCGCATATCATTAAGTGTGTATTCTGTGCGCGCCATATTCAAACTAATAAGATGTGCATAGTGCTAGTGTGTATGTGTGCTCATGTATATTAGTGTACCACTCCGGATACAAACCGCATATCATTAAGTGTGTATTATGTGCGCGCCATATTCAAACTTATAAGAGGCGCGTAGCTCTAGTGTGTATGTGTACTCATAAATATTAGTGTACCACTCCGGATACAAACCGCATATCATTAAGTGTGTATTATGTGCGCGCCATATTCAAACCAATAAGCGGCGCGTAGTGCCAGTGTGTGTGTGCTCATAAATATTTGTGTACCACTCCGGATACAAATCGCATATCATTAAGTGTGTATTCTGTGCGCGCTAAATTCAAACTAATAAGCGGCGCGTAGTGCCAGTGTGTGTGTGTGCTCATAAATATTAGTGTACCACTCCGGATACAAACCGCATATCATTAAGTGTGTATTCTGTGCGCGCCATATTCAAACTAATAAGCGGCGCGTAGCGCTAGTGTGTATGTGTACTCATAAATATTAGTGTACCACTCTGGATACAAACCGCATATCATTTAGTGTGTATTCTGTGCGCGCCAAATTAAAACCAATAAGCGGCGCGTAGTGCCAGTGTGTGTGTGTGCTCATGAATATTAGTGTACCACTCCGGATACAAACCGCATATCATTAAGTGTGTATTCTGTGCGCGCCATATTCAAACTAATAAGCGGCGCATAGTGCCAGTGTGTGTATGTGTGCTCATGAATAATAGTGTACCACTCCGGATACAAACCGCATATCATTAAGTGTGTATTCTGTGTGCGCCATATTCAAACTAATAAGCGGCGCGTAGTGCCAGTGTGTGTGTGTGTGCTCATGAATAATAGTGTACCACTCCGGATACAAACCGCATATCATTCAGTGTGTATTCTGTGCGCGCCATATTCAAACTAATAAGCGGCGCGTAGCGCTAGTGTGTATGTGTACTCATAAATATTAGTGTACCACTCCGGATACAAACTGCATATCATTAAGTGTGTATTCTGTGCGCGCCATATTCAAACTTATAAGCTGCGCGTAGTGCCAGTGTGTGTGTGTGCTCATAAATATTAGTGTACCACTCCGGATACAAACCGCATATCATTCATTGTGTATTCTGTGCACGCCATATTCAAACTAATAAGCGGCGCGTAGCGCTAGTGTGTATGTGTACTCATAAATATTAGTGTACCACTCCGGATACAAACTGCATATCATTAAGTGTGTATTCTGTGCGCGCCATATTCAAACTTATAAGCTGCGCGTAGTGCCAGTGTGTGTATGCTCATGAATAATAGTGTACCACTCCGGATACAAACCGCATATCATTCAGTGTGTATTCTGTGCACGCCATAGTCAAACCAATAAGCGGCGCGAAGTGCCAGTGTGTGAATGTGTGCTCATGAATAATAGTGTACCACTCTGGATACAAACTGCATATCATTAAGTGTGTATTCTGTGCACGCCATATTCAAACTAATAAGCGGCGCGTAGTGCCAGTGTGTGTGTGTGCTCATAAATATTAGTGTACCACTCCGGATACAAACCGCATATCATTCATTGTGTATTCTGTGCACGCCATATTCAAACTAATAAGCGGCGCGTAGCGCTAGTGTGTATGTGTACTCATAAATATTAGTGTACCACTCCGGATACAAACTACATATCATTAAGTGTGTATTCTGTGCACGCCATATTCAAACTAATAAGCAGCGCGTAGTGTAAGTGTGCGTGCGTGTGCTCATAAATAATTGTGTACCACTCCGGATACAAACCGCATATCATTAAGTGTGTATTCTGTGCGCGCCAAATTAAAACCAATAAGTGGCGCGTAGTGCCAGTGTGTGTATGTGTGCTCATGTATATTAGTGTACCACTCCGGATACAAACTGCATATCATTAAGTGTGTATTCTGTGCACGCCATATTCAAACTAATAAGCGGCGCGTAGTGCCAGTGTGTGTGTGTGCTCATAAATATTAGTGTACCACTCCGGATACAAACCGCATATCATTAAGTGTGTATTCTGTGCGCTTCATATTCAAACTAATAAGCGGCGCGTAGTGCCAGTGTGTGTGTGTGCTCATAAATATTAGTGTACCACTCCGGATACAAACCGCATATCATTAAGTGTGTATTCTGTGCGCGCCATATTCAAACTTATCAGCGGCGCATAGTGCCAGTGTGTGTGTGTGCTCATGAATAATAGTGTACCACTCCGGATACAAACCGCATATCATTAAGTGTGTATTCTGTGCGCGCCAAATTAAAACCAATAAGCGGCGCGTAGTGCCAGTGTGTGTGTGTGCTCATGAATAATAGTGTACCACTCTGGATACAAACCGCATATCATTAAGTGTGTATTCTGTGCACGCCATATTCAAACCAATAAGCGGCGCGTAGTGCCAGTGTGTGTGTGCTCATAAATAATAGTGTACCACTCCGGATACAAACCGCATATCATTAAGTGTGTATTCTGTGCGCGCCAAATTAAAACCAATAAGCGGCGCGTAGTGCCAGTGTGTGTGTGTGTCCTCATAAATATTAGTGTACCACTCCGGATACAAACCGCATATCATTCAGTGTGTATTCTGTGCACGCCATATTCAAATTTATAAGCGGCACGTAGTGCCAGTGTGTGTGTGCTCATGAATAATAGTGTACCACTCCGGATACAAACCGCATATCATTAAGTGTGTATTCTGTGCGCGCCATATTCAAACTTATCAGCGGCGCATAGTGCCAGTGTGTGTGTGTGCTCATAAATAATAGTGTACCACTCCGGATACAAACCGCATATCATTAAGTGTGTATTCTGTGCGCGCCATATTCAAACCAATAAGCGGCGCGTAGTGCCAGTGTGTGTGTGTGCTCATGAATAATAGTGTACCACTCTGGATACAAACCGCATATCATTCAGTGTGTATTCTGTGCGCGCCATATTCAAACTAATAAGCAGCGCGTAGCGCTAGTGTGTGTGTCCGTGCTCATGAATAATAGTGTACCACTCCGGATACAAACCGCATATCATTAAGTGTGTATTCTGTGCGCGCCATATTCAAACTAATAAGCGGCGCGTAGTGCCAGTGTGTATGTGTGCTCATAAATAATAGTGTACCACTCCGGATACAAACCGCCTATCATTATGTGTGTATTCTGTGCGCGCCATATTCAAACTAATAAGCAGCACGTAGCGCTAGTGTGTGTGTCCGTGCTCATGAATAATAGTGTACCACTCCGGATACAAACCGCATATCATTAAGTGTGTATTCTGTGCGCGCCATATTCAAACTAATAAGCGGCGCGTAGCTCTAGTGTGTCTGTGTACTCATAAATATTAGTGTACCACTCCGGATACAAACCGCATATCATTCAGTGTGTATTCTGTGCGCGCCATATTCAAACTAATAAGCGGCGCGTAGTGCCAGTGTGTATGTGTGCTCATAAATAATAGTGTACCACTCCGGATACAAACCGCCTATCATTAAGTGTGTATTCTGTGCGCGCCATATTCAAACTAATAAGCAGCGCGTAGCGCTAGTGTGTGTGTCCGTGCTCATGAATAATAGTGTACCACTCCGGATACAAACCGCATATCATTAAGTGTGTATTCTGTGCGCGCCATATTCAAACTAATAAGCGGCGCGTAGTGCCAGTGTGTATGTGTGCTCATAAATAATAGTGTACCACTCCGGATACAAACCGCCTATCATTAAGTGTGTATTCTGTGCGCGCCATATTCAAACTAATAAGCGGCACGTAGTGCCAGTGTGTGTGTGTGTGTGTTTGCTCATGAATTATAGTGTACCACTCCGGATACAAACCGCATATCATTCAGTGTGTATTCTGTGCACGCCATATTCAAACCAATAAGCGGCGCGTTGTGCCTGTGTGTGTGTGCTCATAAATATTAGTGTACCACTCCGGATACAAACCGCATATCATTAAGTGTGTATTCTGTGCGCGCCATATTCAAACTAATAAGCAGCACGTAGCGCGAGTGTGTGTGTCCGTGCTCATGAATAATAGTGTACCACTCCGGATACAAACCGCATATCATTAAGTGTGTATTCTGTGCGTGCCATATTCAAACCAATAAGCAGCGCGTAGTGCCAGTGTGTGTGTGTGCTCATGAATAATAGTGTACCACTCCGGATACAAACCGCATATCATTAAGTGTGTATTCTGTGCGCGCCATATTCAAACTAATAAGCAGCGCGTAGCGCTAGTGTGTGTGTCCGTGCTCATGAATAATAGTGTACCACTCCGGATACAAACCGCATATCATTAAGTGTGTATTCTGTGCGCGCCATATTCAAACTAATAAGCGGCGCGTAGTGCCAGTGTGTGTGTGTGTCCTCATAAATATTAGTGTACCACTCCGGATACAAACCGCATATCATTAAGTGTGTATTCTGTGCGCGCCATATTCAAACTTATCAGCGGCGCATAGTGCCAGTGTGTGTGTGTGCTCATGAATAAAAGTGTACCACTCCGGATACAAACCGCATATCATTAAGTGTGTATTCTGTGCGCGCCATATTCAAACTAATAAGCGGCGCATAGTGCCAGTGTGTGTATGTGTGCTCATGAATAATAGTGTACCACTCCGGATACAAACCGCATATCATTAAGTGTGTATTCTGTGCGCGCCATATTCAAACTAATAAGCAGCGCGTAGTGTAAGTGTTCGTGTGTGTGCTAATGAATAATAGTGTACCACTCCGGATACAAACTGCATATCATTAAGTGTGTATTCTGTGCGCGCCATATTCAAACTAATAAGCGGCGCGTAGTGCCAGTGTGTGTGTGTGCTCATGTATATTAGTGTACCACTCCGGATACAAACCGCATATCATTAAGTGTGTATTCTGTGCGCGCCATATTCAAACTAAGAAGCGGCGCATAGTGCCAGTGTGTGTATGTGTGCTCATGTATATTAGTGTACCACTCCGGATACAAACTGCATATCATTTAGTGTGTATTCTGTGCGCGCCATATTGGAAATTACAAGCAGCGCGTAGTGTAAGTGTGCGTGTGTGTGCTCATAAATAAAAGTGTACCACTCCGGATACAAACTGCATATCATTAAGTGTGTATTCTGTGCACGCCATATTCAAACCAATAAGCGGCGCGTAGTGCCAGTGTTTGTGTGTGCTCATAAATATTTGTGTACCACTCCGGATACAAACCGCATATCATTAAGTGTGTATTCTGTGCACGCCATATTCAAACCAATAAGCGGCGCGTAGTGCCAGTGTGTGTGTGTGCTCATAAATAATAGTGTACCACTCCGGATACAAACCGCATATCATTAAGTGTGTATTCTGTGCGCGCCATATTCAAACTAATAAGCAGCGCGTAGTGTAAGTGTTCGTGTGTGTGCTAATGAATAATAGTGTACCACTCCGGATACAAACTGCATATCATTAAGTGTGTATTCTGTGCGCACCATATTCAAACTAATAAGCGGCGCGTAGTGCCAGTGTGTGTGTGTGCTCATGTATATTAGTGTACCACTCCGGATACAAACCGCATATCATTAAGTGTGTATTCTGTGCACGCCATAGTCAAACCAATAAGCGGCGCGAAGTGCCAGTGTGTGAATGTGTGCTCATAAATATTTGTGTACCACTCTGGATACAAACTGCATATCATTAAGTGTGTATTCTGTGCACGCCATATTCAAACTAATAAGCGGCGCGTAGTGCCAGTGTGTGTGTGTGCTCATAAATATTAGTGTACCACTCCGGATACAAACCGCATATCATTCATTGTGTATTCTGTGCACGCCATATTCAAACTAATAAGCGGCGCGTAGCGCTAGTGTGTATGTGTACTCATAAATATTAGTGTACCACTCTGGATACAAACCGCATATCATTTAGTGTGTATTCTGTGCGCGCCAAATTAAAACCAATAAGCGGCGCGTAGTGCCAGTGTGTGTGTGTGCTCATGAATATTAGTGTACCACTCCGGATACAAACCGCATATCATTAAGTGTGTATTCTGTGCGCGCCATATTCAAACTAATAAGCGGCGCATAGTGCCAGTGTGTGTATGTGTGCTCATGAATAATAGTGTACCACTCCGGATACAAACCGCATATCATTAAGTGTGTATTCTGTGTGCGCCATATTCAAACTAATAAGCGGCGCGTAGTGCCAGTGTGTGTGTGTGTGCTCATGAATAATAGTGTACCACTCCGGATACAAACCGCATATCATTCAGTGTGTATTCTGTGCGCGCCATATTCAAACTAATAAGCGGCGCGTAGCGCTAGTGTGTATGTGTACTCATAAATATTAGTGTACCACTCCGGATACAAACTGCATATCATTAAGTGTGTATTCTGTGCGCGCCATATTCAAACTTATAAGCTGCGCGTAGTGCCAGTGTGTGTGTGTGCTCATAAATATTAGTGTACCACTCCGGATACAAACCGCATATCATTCATTGTGTATTCTGTGCACGCCATATTCAAACTAATAAGCGGCGCGTAGCGCTAGTGTGTATGTGTACTCATAAATATTAGTGTACCACTCCGGATACAAACTGCATATCATTAAGTGTGTATTCTGTGCGCGCCATATTCAAACTTATAAGCTGCGCGTAGTGCCAGTGTGTGTATGCTCATGAATAATAGTGTACCACTCCGGATACAAACCGCATATCATTCAGTGTGTATTCTGTGCACGCCATAGTCAAACCAATAAGCGGCGCGAAGTGCCAGTGTGTGAATGTGTGCTCATAAATATTTGTGTACCACTCTGGATACAAACTGCATATCATTAAGTGTGTATTCTGTGCACGCCATATTCAAACTAATAAGCGGCGCGTAGTGCCAGTGTGTGTGTGTGCTCATAAATATTAGTGTACCACTCCGGATACAAACCGCATATCATTCATTGTGTATTCTGTGCACGCCATATTCAAACTAATAAGCGGCGCGTAGCGCTAGTGTGTATGTGTACTCATAAATATTAGTGTACCACTCCGGATACAAACTACATATCATTAAGTGTGTATTCTGTGCACGCCATATTCAAACTAATAAGCAGCGCGTAGTGTAAGTGTGCGTGCGTGTGCTCATAAATAATTGTGTACCACTCCGGATACAAACCGCATATCATTAAGTGTGTATTCTGTGCGCGCCAAATTAAAACCAATAAGTGGCGCGTAGTGCCAGTGTGTGTATGTGTGCTCATGTATATTAGTGTACCACTCCGGATACAAACTGCATATCATTAAGTGTGTATTCTGTGCACGCCATATTCAAACTAATAAGCGGCGCGTAGTGCCAGTGTGTGTGTGTGCTCATAAATATTAGTGTACCACTCCGGATACAAACCGCATATCATTAAGTGTGTATTCTGTGCGCGCCATATTCAAACTAATAAGCGGCGCGTAGTGCCAGTGTGTGTGTGTGCTCATAAATATTAGTGTACCACTCCGGATACAAACCGCATATCATTCATTGTGTATTCTGTGCACGCCATATTCAAACTAATAAGCGGCGCGTAGCGCTAGTGTGTATGTGTACTCATAAATATTAGTGTACCACTCCGGATACAAACTACATATCATTAAGTGTGTATTCTGTGCACGCCATATTCAAACTAATAAGCAGCGCGTAGTGTAAGTGTGCGTGCGTGTGCTCATAAATAATTGTGTACCACTCCGGATACAAACCGCATATCATTAAGTGTGTATTCTGTGCGCGCCAAATTAAAACCAATAAGTGGCGCGTAGTGCCAGTGTGTGTATGTGTGCTCATGTATATTAGTGTACCACTCCGGATACAAACTGCATATCATTAAGTGTGTATTCTGTGCACGCCATATTCAAACTAATAAGCGGCGCGTAGTGCCAGTGTGTGTGTGTGCTCATAAATATTAGTGTACCACTCCGGATACAAACCGCATATCATTAAGTGTGTATTCTGTGCGCGTCATATTCAAACTAATAAGCGGCGCGTAGTGCCAGTGTGTATGTGTGCTCATGTATATTAGTGTACCACTCCGGATACAAACTGCATATCATTAAGTGTGTATTCTGTGCACGCCATATTCAAACTAATAAGCGGCGCGTAGTGCCAGTGTGTATGTGTGCTCATGTATATTAGTGTACCACTCCGGATACAAACCGCATATCATTCAGTGTGTATTCTGTGCACGCCATAGTCAAACCAATAAGCGGCGCGAAGTGCCAGTGTGTGAATGTGTGCTCATAAATATTTGTGTACCACTCCGGATACAAACTGCATATCATTAAGTGTGTATTCTGTGCGCGCCATATTCAAACTAATAAGCGGCGCGTAGTGCCAGTGTGAGTGTGCTCATGAATAATAGTGTACCACTCCGGATACAAACCGCATATCATTAAGTGTGTATTCTGTGCGCGCCAAATTAAAACCAATAAGCGGCGCGTAGTGCCAGTGTGTGTGTGTGCTCATGAATAATTGTGTACCACTCCGGATACAAACCGCATATCATTAAGTGTGCATTCTGTGCACGCCATATTCAAACTTATAAGCGGCACGTAGTGCCAGTGTGTGTGTGCTCATGAATAATAGTGTACCACTCCGGATACAAACCGCATATCATTCAGTGTGTATTCTGTGCGCGCCAAATTAAAACCAATAAGCGGCGCGTAGTGCCAGTGTGTGTGTGCTCATGAATAATAGTGTACCACTCCGGATACAAACCGCATATCATTGAGTGTGTATTCTGTGCGCGCCATATTCAAACTAATCAGCGGCGCGTAGTGCCAGTGTGTATGTATGCTCTTGAATAATTGTGTACCACTCCGGATGCAAACCGCATATCATTAAGTGTGTATTCTTTGCACGCCATATTCAAACCAGTAAGCGGCGCGTAGTGCCAGTGTGTGTGTGCTCATGAATAATAGTGTACCACTCCGGATACAAACCGCATATCATTCAGTGTGTATTCTGTGCGCGCCATATTCAAACTAATCAGCGGCGCGTAGTGCCAGTGTGTGTGTGCTCATGAATAATAGTGTACCACTCCGGATACAAACCGCATATCATTCAGTGTGTATTCTGTGCACGCCATATTCAAACCAATAAGCGGCGCGTAGTGCTAGTGTATGTGTGCTCATAAATAATAGTGTACCACTCCGGATACAAACCGCATATCATTAAGTGTGTATTCTGTGCGCGCCATATTCAAACTAATAAGATGTGCATAGTGCCAGTGTGTGTATGTGTGCTCATGAATAATAGTGTACCACTCCGGATACAAACTGCATATCATTAAGTGTGTATTATGTGCGCGCCATATTCAAACTAATAAGCGGCGCGTAGTGCCAGTGTGTGTATGTGTGCTCATGTATATTAGTGTACCACTCCGGATACAAACCGCATATCATTAAGTGTGTATTCTGTGCACGCCATATTCAAACTAATAAGCGGCGCATAGTGCCAGTGTGTGTATGTGTGCTCATGAATAATAGTGTACCACTCCGGATACAAACCGCATATCATTAAGTGTGTATTCTGTGCGCGCCATATTCAAACTAATAAGCAGCGCGTAGTGTAAGTGTTCGTGTGTGTGCTAATGAATAATAGTGTACCACTCCGGATACAAACTGCATATCATTAAGTGTGTATTCTGTGCGCACCATATTCAAACTAATAAGCGGCGCGTAGTGCCAGTGTGTGTGTGTGCTCATGTATATAAGTGTACCACTCCGGATACAAACCGCATATCATTAAGTGTGTATTCTGTGCGCGCCATATTCAAACTAATAAGCGGCGCATAGTGCCAGTGTGTGTATGTGTGCTCATGAATAATAGTGTACCACTCCGGATACAAACCGCATATCATTAAGTGTGTATTCTGTGCGCGCCATATTCAAACTAATAAGCGGCGCGTAGTGCCAGTGTGTGTATGTGTGCTCATGTTTATAAGTGTACCACTCCGGATACAAACTGCATATCATTAAGTGTGTATTCTGTGTGCGCCATATTCAAACTTATAAGCGGCGCGTAGTGCCAGTGTGTGTGTGTGCTCATGAATAATAGTGTACCACTCCGGATACAAACCGCATATCATTAAGTGTGTATTCTGTGCGCGCCATATTCAAACTAATAAGATGTGCATAGTGCTAGTGTGTATGTGTGCTCATGTATATTAGTGTACCACTCCGGATACAAACCGCATATCATTAAGTGTGTGTTATGTGCGCGCCATATTCAAACTTATAAGAGGCGCGTAGCTCTAGTGTGTATGTGTACTCATAAATATTAGTGTACCACTCCGGATACAAACCGCATATCATTAAGTGTGTATTATGTGCGCGCCATATTCAAACCAATAAGCGGCGCGTAGTGCCAGTGTGTGTGTGCTCATAAATATTGGTGTACCACTCCGGATACAAATCGCATATCATTTAGTGTGTATTCTGTGCGCGCTAAATTCAAACTAATAAGCGGCGCGTAGTGCCAGTGTGTGTGTGTGCTCATGAATAATAGTGTACCACTCCGGATACAAACCGCATATCATTAAGTGTGTATTCTGTGCGCGCCATATTCAAACTAATAAGCGGCGCGTAGCGCTAGTGTGTATGTGTACTCATAAATATTAGTGTACCACTCTGGATACAAACCGCATATCATTTAGTGTGTATTCTGTGCGCGCCAAATTAAAACCAATAAGCGGCGCGTAGTGCCAGTGTGTGTGTGTGCTCATGAATATTAGTGTACCACTCCGGATACAAACCGCATATCATTAAGTGTGTATTCTGTGCGCGCCATATTCAAACTAATAAGCGGCGCATAGTGCCAGTGTGTGTATGTGTGCTCATGAATAATAGTGTACCACTCCGGATACAAACCGCATATCATTAAGTGTGTATTCTGTGTGCGCCATATTCAAACTAATAAGCGGCGCGTAGTGCCAGTGTGTGTGTGTGTGCTCATGAATAATAGTGTACCACTCCGGATACAAACCGCATATCATTCAGTGTGTATTCTGTGCGCGCCATATTCAAACTAATAAGCGGCGCGTAGCGCTAGTGTGTATGTGTACTCATAAATATTAGTGTACCACTCCGGATACAAACTGCATATCATTAAGTGTGTATTCTGTGCGCGCCATATTCAAACTTATAAGCTGCGCGTAGTGCCAGTGTGTGTGTGTGCTCATAAATATTAGTGTACCACTCCGGATACAAACCGCATATCATTCATTGTGTATTCTGTGCACGCCATATTCAAACTAATAAGCGGCGCGTAGCGCTAGTGTGTATGTGTACTCATAAATATTAGTGTACCACTCCGGATACAAACTGCATATCATTAAGTGTGTATTCTGTGCGCGCCATATTCAAACTTATAAGCTGCGCGTAGTGCCAGTGTGTGTATGCTCATGAATAATAGTGTACCACTCCGGATACAAACCGCATATCATTCAGTGTGTATTCTGTGCACGCCATAGTCAAACCAATAAGCGGCGCGAAGTGCCAGTGTGTGAATGTGTGCTCATAAATATTTGTGTACCACTCCGGATACAAACTGCATATCATTAAGTGTGTATTCTGTGCACGCCATATTCAAACTAATAAGCGGCGCGTAGTGCCAGTGTGTGTGTGTGCTCATAAATATTAGTGTACCACTCCGGATACAAACCGCATATCATTCATTGTGTATTCTGTGCACGCCATATTCAAACTAATAAGCGGCGCGTAGCGCTAGTGTGTATGTGTACTCATAAATATTAGTGTACCACTCCGGATACAAACTACATATCATTAAGTGTGTATTCTGTGCACGCCATATTCAAACTAATAAGCAGCGCGTAGTGTAAGTGTGCGTGCGTGTGCTCATAAATAATTGTGTACCACTCCGGATACAAACCGCATATCATTAAGTGTGTATTCTGTGCGCGCCAAATTAAAACCAATAAGTGGCGCGTAGTGCCAGTGTGTGTATGTGTGCTCATGTATATTAGTGTACCACTCCGGATACAAACTGCATATCATTAAGTGTGTATTCTGTGCACGCCATATTCAAACTAATAAGCGGCGCGTAGTGCCAGTGTGTGTGTGTGCTCATAAATATTAGTGTACCACTCCGGATACAAACCGCATATCATTAAGTGTGTATTCTGTGCGCTTCATATTCAAACTAATAAGCGGCGCGTAGTGCCAGTGTGTATGTGTGCTCATGTATATTAGTGTACCACTCCGGATACAAACTGCATATCATTAAGTGTGTATTCTGTGCACGCCATATTCAAACTAATAAGCGGCGCGTAGTGCCAGTGTGTATGTGTGCTCATGTATATTAGTGTACCACTCCGGATACAAACCGCATATCATTCAGTGTGTATTCTGTGCACGCCATAGTCAAACCAATAAGCGGCGCGAAGTGCCAGTGTGTGAATGTGTGCTCATAAATATTTGTGTACCACTCCGGATACAAACTGCATATCATTAAGTGTGTATTCTGTGCGCGCCATATTCAAACTAATAAGCGGCGCGTAGTGCCAGTGTGAGTGTGCTCATGAATAATAGTGTACCACTCCGGATACAAACCGCATATCATTAAGTGTGTATTCTGTGCGCGCCAAATTAAAACCAATAAGCGGCGCGTAGTGCCAGTGTGTGTGTGTGCTCATGAATAATTGTGTACCACTCCGGATACAAACCGCATATCATTAAGTGTGCATTCTGTGCACGCCATATTCAAACTTATAAGCGGCACGTAGTGCCAGTGTGTGTGTGCTCATGAATAATAGTGTACCACTCCGGATACAAACCGCATATCATTCAGTGTGTATTCTGTGCGCGCCAAATTAAAACCAATAAGCGGCGCGTAGTGCCAGTGTGTGTGTGCTCATGAATAATAGTGTACCACTCCGGATACAAACCGCATATCATTGAGTGTGTATTCTGTGCGCGCCATATTCAAACTAATCAGCGGCGCGTAGTGCCAGTGTGTATGTATGCTCTTGAATAATTGTGTACCACTCCGGATGCAAACCGCATATCATTAAGTGTGTATTCTTTGCACGCCATATTCAAACCAGTAAGCGGCGCGTAGTGCCAGTGTGTGTGTGCTCATGAATAATAGTGTACCACTCCGGATACAAACCGCATATCATTCAGTGTGTATTCTGTGCGCGCCATATTCAAACTAATCAGCGGCGCGTAGTGCCAGTGTGTGTGTGCTCATGAATATTAGTGTACCACTCCGGATACAAACCGCATATCATTCAGTGTGTATTCTGTGCACGCCATATTCAAACCAATAAGCGGCGCGTAGTGCCAGTGTGTGTGTGCTCATGAATAATAGTGTACCACTCCGGATACAAACCGCATATCATTAAGTGTGTATTCTGTGCGCGCCATATTCAAACTAATAAGATGTGCATAGTGCCAGTGTGTGTATGTGTGCTCATGAATAATAGTGTACCACTCCGGATACAAACTGCATATCATTAAGTGTGTATTATGTGCGCGCCATATTCAAACTAATAAGCGGCGCGTAGTGCCAGTGTGTGTATGTGTGCTCATGTATATTAGTGTACCACTCCGGATACAAACCGCATATCATTAAGTGTGTATTCTGTGCACGCCATATTCAAACTAATAAGCGGCGCATAGTGCCAGTGTGTGTATGTGTGCTCATGAATAATAGTGTACCACTCCGGATACAAACCGCATATCATTAAGTGTGTATTCTGTGCGCGCCATATTCAAACTAATAAGCGGCGCGTAGTGCCAGTGTGTGTATGTGTGCTCATGTATATAAGTGTACCACTCCGGATACAAACTGCATATCATTAAGTGTGTATTCTGTGTGCGCCATATTCAAACTTATAAGCGGCGCGTAGTGCCAGTGTGTGTGTGTGCTCATGAATAATAGTGTACCACTCCGGATACAAACCGCATATCATTAAGTGTGTATTCTGTGCGCGCCATATTCAAACTAATAAGATGTGCATAGTGCTAGTGTGTATGTGTGCTCATGTATATTAGTATACCACTCCGGATACAAACCGCATATCATTAAGTGTGTATTATGTGCGCGCCATATTCAAACTAATAAGCGGCGCGTAGTGCCAGTGTGTGTATGTGTGCTCATGTATATTAGTGTACCACTCCGGATACAAACCGCATATCATTAAGTGTGTATTCTGTGCGCGCCATATTCAAACTAATAAGCGGCGCATAGTGCCAGTGTGTGTATGTGTGCTCATAAATAATAGTGTACCACTCCGGATACAAACCGCATATCATTAAGTGTGTATTCTGTGCGCGCCATATTCAAACTAATAAGCGGCGCGTAGTGCCAGTGTGTGTGTGTGCTCATAAATAATTGTGTACCACTCCGGATACAAACTGCATATCATTAAGTGTGTATTCTGTGCGCGCCATATTCAAACTAATAAGCTGTGCATAGTGCCAGTGTGTGTATGTGTGCTCATGAATAATAGTGTACCACTCCGGATACAAACTGCATATCATTAAGTGTGTATTATGTGCGCGCCATATTCAAAGTAATAAGCGGCGCGTAGTGCCAGTGTGTGTATGTGTGCTCATGTATATTAGTGTACCACTCCGGATACAAACCGCATATCATTAAGTGTGTATTCTGTGCGCGCCATATTCAAACTAATAAGCGGCGCATAGTGCCAGTGTGTGTATGTGTGCTCATGAATAATAGTGTACCACTCCGGATACAAACCGCATATCATTAAGTGTGTATTCTGTGCGCGCCATATTCAAACTAATAAGCGGCGCGTAGTGCCAGTGTGTGTATGTGTGCTCATGTATATAAGTGTACCACTCCGGATACAAACTGCATATCATTAAGTGTGTATTCTGTGTGCGCCATATTCAAACTTATAAGCGGCGCGTAGTGCCAGTGTGTGTGTGTGCTCATAAATAATAGTGTACCACTCCGGATACAAACCGCATATCATTAAGTGTGTATTCTGTGCGCGCCATATTCAAACTAATAAGATGTGCATAGTGCTAGTGTGTGTGTGCTCATAAATATTGGTGTACCACTCCGGATACAAATCGCATATCATTAAGTGTGTATTCTGTGCGCGCCATATTCAAACTAATAAGCGGCGCGTAGCGCTAGTGTGTATGTGTACTCATAAATATTAGTGTACCACTCTGGATACAAACCGCATATCATTTAGTGTGTATTCTGTGCGCGCCAAATTAAAACCAATAAGCGGCAAGTAGTGCCAGTGTGTGTGTGTGCTCATGAATATTAGTGTACCACTCCGGATACAAACCGCATATCATTAAGTGTGTATTCTGTGCGCGCCATATTCAAACTAATAAGCGGCGCATAGTGCCAGTGTGTGTATGTGTGCTCATGAATAATAGTGTACCACTCCGGATACAAACCGCATATCATTAAGTGTGTATTCTGTGCGCGCCATATTCAAACTAATAAGCGGCGCGTAGTGCCAGTGTGTGTGTGTGCTCATAAATAATAGTGTACCACTCCGGATACAAACCGCATATCATTTAGTGTGTATTCTGTGCGCGCCATATTCAAACTAATAAGCGGCGCGTAGTGCCAGTGTGTGTATGTGTGCTCATGTATATAAGTGTACCACTCTGGATACAAACCGCATATCATTCAGTGTGTATTCTGTGCGCGCCATATTCAAACTAAGAAGCGGCGCATAGTGCTAGTGTGTATGTGTGCTCATGAATAATTGTGTACCACTCCGGATACAAACTGCATATCATTAAGTGTGTATTATGTGCGCGCCATATTCAAACTTATAAGCGGCGCGTAGCTCTAGTGTGTATGTGTACTCATAAATAATAGTGTACCACTCCGGATACAAACCGCATATCATTCAGTGTGTATTCTGTGCGCGCCAAATTAAAACCAATAAGCGGCGCGTAGTGCCAGTGTGTGTATGTGTGCTCATGTATATTAGTGTACCACTCCGGATACAAACTGCATATAATTAAGTGTGATTTCTGTGTGCGCCATATTCAAACTTATAAGAGGCGCGTAGTGCCAGTGTGTGTGTGTGCTCATAAATATTAGTGTACCACTCCGGATACAAACCGCATATCATTCAGTGTGTATTCTGTGCACGCCATATTCAAACCTATAAGCGGCGCGTAGTGCCAGTGTGTGTGTGTGCTCATAAATAATAGTGTACCACTCCGGATACAAACCGCATATCATTAAGTGTGTATTATGTGCGCGCCATATTCAAACCTATAAGCGGCGCGTAGTGCCAGTGTGTGTGTGTGCTCATAAATAATAGTGTACCACTCCGGATACAAACCGCATATCATTAAGTGAGTATTCTGTGCGCGCCAAATTAAAACCAATAAGGGGTGCGTAGTGCCAGTGTGAGTGTGCTCATGAATAATAGTGTACCACTCCGGATACAAACCGCATATCATTAAGTGTGTATTCTGTGCGCGCCAAATTAAAACCAATAAGCGACGCGTAGTGCCAGTGTGTGTGTGTGCTCATAAATAATAGTGTACCACTCCGGATACAAACCGCATATCATTCAGTGAGAATTCTGTGCGCGCCAAATTAAAACCAATAAGCGGCACGTAGTGCCAGTGTGTGTGTGTGCTCATAAATAATAGTGTACCACTCCGGATACAAACCGCATATAATTAAGTGTGTATTCTGTGCGCGCTATATTCAAACTAATAAGCGGCGCGTAGTGCCAGTGTGTGTATGTGTGCTCATGTATATTAGTGTACCACTCCGGATACAAACTGCATATCATTAAGTGTGTATTATGTGCGCGCCATATTCAAACTTATAAGCGGCGCGTAGCTCTAGTGTGTATGTTTACTCATAAATATTTGTGTACCACTCCGGATACAAACCGCATATCATTCAGTGTGTATTCTGTGCGCGCCATATTCAAACTAATAAGCGGCGCGTAGTGCCAGTGTGTGTATGTGTGCTCATGTATATTAGTGTACCACTCGGGATACAAACTGCATATAATTAAGTGTAATTTCTGTGTGCGCCATATTCAAACTTATAAGCGGCGCGTAGTGCCAGTGTGTGTGTGTACTCATAAATATTAGTGTACCACTCCGGATACAAACCGCATATCATTCAGTGTGTATTCTGTGCACGCCATATTCAAACCAATAAGCGGCGCGTAGTGCCAGTGTGTGTGTGTGTGCTCATAAATAATAGTGTACCACTTCGGATACAAACCGCATATCATTAAGTGAGTATTCTGTGCGCGCCAAATTAAAACCAATAAGCGGTGCGTAGTGCCAGTGTGAGTGTGCTCATGAATAATAGTGTACCACTCCGGATACAAACCGCATATCATTAAGTGTGTATTCTGTGCGCGCCAAATTAAAACCAATAAGCGGCGCGTAGTGCCAGTGTGTGTGTGTGCTCATGAATAATTGTGTACCACTCCGGATACAAACTGCATATCATTTAGTGTGTATTCTGTGCGCGCCATATTGGAAATTACAAGCAGCGCGTAGTGTAAGTGTGCGTGTGTGTGCTCATAAATATTAGTGTACCGCTCCGGATACAAACCGCATATCATTAAGTGTGTATTCTGTGCACGCCATATTCAAACCAGTAAGCGGCGCGTAGTGCCAGTGTGTGTGTGTGCTCATAAATAATAGTGTACCACTCCGGATACAAACCGCATATCATTAAGTGTGTATTCTGTGCACGCCATATTCAAACTTATAAGCGGCGCGTAGTGCCAGTGTGTGTGTGTGCTCATAAATATTAGTGTACCACTCCGGATACAAACCGCATATAATTAAGTGTGTATTCTGTGCGCGCTATATTCAAACTAATAAGCGGCACGTAGTGCCAGTGTGTGTATGTGTGCTCATGTATATTAGTGTACCACTCCGGATACAAACTGCATATCATTAAGTGTGTATTATGTGCACGCCATATTCAAACCAATAAGCGGCGCGTAGTGCCAGTGTGTGTGTGTGCTCATAAATAATAGTGTACCACTCCGGATACAAACCGCATATCATTAAGTGAGTATTCTGTGCGCGCCAAATTAAAACCAATAAGCGGTGCGTAGTGCCAGTGTGAGTGTGCTCATGAATAATAGTGTACCACTCCGGATACAAACCGCATATCATTAAGTGTGTATTCTGTGCGCGCCAAATTAAAACCAATAAGCGGCGCGTAGTGCCAGTGTGTGTGTGTGCTCATGAATAATTGTGTACCACTCCAGATACAAACTGCATATCATTTAGTGTGTATTCTGTGCGCGCCATATTGGAAATTACAAGCAGCACGTAGTGTAAGTGTGCGTGTGTGTGCTCATGAATAATAGTGTACCACTCCGGATACAAACCGCATATCATTTAGTGTGTATTCTGTGCGCGCCATATTGGAAATTACAAGCAGCGCGTAGTGTAAGTGTGCGTGTGTGTGCTCATAAATATTAGTGTACCGCTCCGGATACAAACCGCATATCATTAAGTGTGTATTCTGTGCACGCCATATTCAAACCAGTAAGCGGCGCGTAGTGCCAGTGTGTGTGTGTGCTCATGAATAATAGTGTACCACTCCGGATACAAACCGCATATCATTAAGTGTGTATTCTGTGCACGCCATATTCAAACTAATCAGCGGTGCGTAGTGCCAGTGTGTGTGTGCTCATGAATAATAGTGTACCACTCCGGATACAAACCGCATATCATTAAGTGAGTATTCTGTGCGCGCCAAATTAAAACCAATAAGCGGTGCGTAGTGCCAGTGTGTGTATGTGTGCTCATGTAAATTAGTGTACCACTCCGGATACAAACCGCATATCATTCAGTGTGTATTCTGTGCACGCCATATTCAAACCAATAAGCGGCGCGTAGTGCCAGTGTGTGTGTGTGTGTTTGCTCATGAATGATAGTGTACCACTCCGGATACAAACCGCATATCATTAAGTGTGTATTATGTGCGCGCCATATTCAAACTTATAAGCGGCGCGTAGCTCCAGTGTGTATGTTTACTCATAAATATTTGTGTACCACTCCGGATACAAACCGCATATCATTCAGTGTGTATTCTGTGCGCGCCATATTCAAACTAATAAGCGGCGCGTAGTGCCAGTGTGTGTATGTGTGCTCATGTATATTAGTGTACCACTCCGGATACAAACTGCATATAATTAAGTGTGATTTCTGTGTGCGCCATATTCAAACTTATAAGCGGCGCGTAGTGCCAGTGTGTGTGTGTACTCATAAATATATGTGTACCACTCCGGATACAAACCGCATATCATTCAGTGTGTATTCTGTGCACGCCATATTCAAACCAATAAGCGGCGCGTAGTGCCAGTGTGTGTGTGTGCTCATAAATAATAGTGTACCACTCCGGATACAAACCGCATATCATTAAGTGAGTATTCTGTGCACGCCATATTCAAACTAATCAGCGGTGCGTAGTGCCAGTGTGAGTGTGCTCATGAATAATAGTGTACCACTCCGGATACAAACCGCATATCATTAAGTGTGTATTCTGTGCGCGCCAAATTAAAACCAGTAAGCGGCGCGTAGTGCCAGTGTGTGTGTGTGCTCATGAATCATTGTGTACCACTCCGGATACAAACTGCATATCATTTAGTGTGTATTCTGTGCGCGCCATATTGGAAATTACAAGCAGCACGTAGTGTAAGTGTGCGTGTGTGTGCTCATGAATAATAGTGTACCACTCCGGATACAAACCGCATATCATTTAGTGTGTATTCTGTGCGCGCCATATTGGAAATTACAAGCAGCGCGTAGTGTAAGTGTGTGTATGTGTGCTCATGTATATTAGTGTACCACTCCGGATACAAACTGCATATCATTAAGTGTGTATTATGAGCGCGCCATATTCAAACTTATAAGCGGCGCGTAGCTCTAGTGTGTATGTTTACTCATAAATATTTGTGTACCACTCCGGATACAAACCGCATATCATTCAGTGTGTATTCTGTGCGCGCCATATTCAAACTAATAAGCGGCGCGTAGTGCCAGTGTGTGTGTGCTCATGAAATAGTGTACCACTCCGGATACAAACCGCATATCATTCAGTGTGTATTCTGTGCACGCCATATTCAAACTAATAAGCGGCGCGTAGTGCCAGTGTGTGTATGTGTGCTCATGTATATTAGTGTACCACTCCGGATACAAACTGCATATCATTAAGTGTGTATTCTGTGCACGCCATATTCAAACTAATCAGCGGTGCGTAGTGCCAGTGTGTGTGTGCTCATGAATAATAGTGTACCACTCCGGATACAAACCGCATATCATTAAGTGAGTATTCTGTGCGCGCCAAATTAAAACCAATAAGCGGTGCGTAGTGCCAGTGTGTGTATGTGTGCTCATGTAAATGAGTGTACCACTCCGGATACAAACCGCATATCATTCAGTGTGTATTCTGTGCGCGCTATATTCAAACTAATAAGCGGCGCGTAGTGCCAGTGTGTGTATGTGTGCTCATGTATATTAGTGTACCACTCCGGATACAAACTGCATATCATTAAGTGTGTATTATGTGCGCGCCATATTCAAACTTATAAGCGGCGCGTAGCTCTAGTGTGTATGTTTACTCATAAATATTTGTGTACCACTCCGGATACAAACCGCATATCATTCAGTGTGTATTCTGTGCGCGCCATATTCAAACTAATAAGCGGCGCGTAGTGCCAGTGTGTGTATGTGTGCTCATGTATATTAGTGTACCACTCCGGATACAAACTGCATATCATTAAGTGTGTATTCTGTGCACGCCATATTCAAACTTATAAGCGGCGCGTAGTGCCAGTGTGTGTGTGTACTCATAAATATAAGTGTACCACTCCGGATACAAACCGCATATCATTCAGTGTGTATTCTGTGCACGCCATATTCAAACCAATAAGCGGCGCGTAGTGCCAGTGTGTGTGTGCTCATGAATAATAGTGTACCACTCCGGATACAAACCGCATATCATTAAGTGTGTATTCTGTGCGCGCCAAATTAAAACCAATAAGCGGCGCGTAGTGCCAGTGTGTGTGTGTGCTCATGAATAATTGTGTATCACTCCGGATACAAACTGCATATCATTTAGTGTGTATTCTGTGCGCGCCATATTGGAAATTACAAGCAGCACGTAGTGTAAGTGTGCGTGTGTGTGCTCATGAATAATAGTGTACCACTCCGGATACAAACTGCATATCATTAAGTGTGTATTATGTGCGCGCCATATTCAAACTTATAAGCGGCGCGTAGTGCCAGTGTGTGTGTGCTCATGAAATAGTGTACCACTCCGGATACAAACCGCATATCATTCAGTGTGTATTCTGTGCACGCCATATTCAAACTAATCAGCGGCGCGTAGTGCCAGTGTGTGTGTGCTCATGAATAATAGTGTACCACTCCGGATACAAACCGCATATCATTCAGTGTGTATTCTGTGCACGCCATATTCAAACCAATAAGCGGCGCGTAGTGCCAGTGTGTGTGTGCTCATGAATAATAGTGTACCACTCCGGATACAAACCGCATATCATTCAGTGTGTATTCTGTGCACGCCATATTCAAACTAATCAGCGGCGCGTAGTGCCAGTGTGTGTGTGCTCATGAAATAGTGTACCACTCCGGATACAAACCGCATATCATTAAGTGTGTATTCTGTGCACGCCATATTCAAACCAATAAGCGGCGCGTAGTGCCAGTGTGTGTGTGCTCATGAATAATAGTGTACCACTCCGGATACAAACCGCATATCATTCAGTGTGTATTCTGTGCACGCCATATTCAAACCAATAAGCGGCGCGTATTGCCAGTGTGTGTGTGCTCATGAATAATAGTGTACCACTCCGGATACAAACCGCATATCATTAAGTGTGTATTCTGTGCACGCCATATTCAAACTAATCAGCGGCGCGTAGTGCCAGTGTGTGTGTGCTCATGAATAATAGTGTACCACTCCGGATACAAACCGCATATCATTCAGTGTGTATTCTGTGCGCGCCAAATTAAAACCAATAAGCGGCGCGTAGTGCCAGTGTGTGTGTGCTCATGAATAATAGTGTACCACTCCGGATACAAACCGCATATCATTCAGTGTGTATTCTGTGCACGCCATATTCAAACCAATAAGCGGCGCGTAGTGCCAGTGTGTGTGTGCTCATGAATAATAGTGTACCACTCCGGATACAAACCGCATATCATTCAGTGTGTATTCTGTGCACGCCATATTCAAACCAATAAGCGGCGCGTAGTGCCAGTGTGTGTGTGCTCATGAATAATAGTGTACCACTCCGGATACAAACCGCATATCATTAAGTGTGTATTCTGTGCGCGCCATATTCAAACTAATCAGCGGCGCGTAGTGCCAGTGTGTGTGTGCTCATGAATAATAGTGTACCACTCCGGATACAAACCGCATATCATTCAGTGTGTATTCTGTGCACGCCATATTCAAACCAATAAGCGGCGCGTAGTGCCAGTGTGTGTGTGCTCATGAATAATAGTGTACCACTCCGGATACAAACCGCATATCATTCAGTGTGTATTCTGTGCACGCCATATTCAAACCAATAAGCGGCGCGTAGTGCCAGTGTGTGTGTGCTCATGAATAATAGTGTACCACTCCGGATACAAACCGCATATCATTAAGTGTGTATTCTGTGCACGCCATATTCAAACTAATCAGCGGCGCGTAGTGCCAGTGTGTGTGTGCTCATGAAATAGTGTACCACTCCGGATACAAACCGCATATCATTCAGTGTGTATTCTGTGCACGCCATATTCAAACTAATCAGCGGCGCGTAGTGCCAGTGTGTGTGTGCTCATGAATAATAGTGTACCACTCCGGATACAAACCGCATATCATTCAGTGTGTATTCTGTGCACGCCATATTCAAACCAATAAGCGGCGCGTAGTGCCAGTGTGTGTGTGCTCATGAATAATAGTGTACCACTCCGGATACAAACCGCATATCATTCAGTGTGTATTCTGTGCACGCCATATTCAAACCAATAAGCGGCGCGTAGTGCCAGTGTGTGTGTGCTCATGAATAATAGTGTACCACTCCGGATACAAACCGCATATCATTAAGTGTGTATTCTGTGCGCGCCATATTCAAACTAATCAGCGGCGCGTAGTGCCAGTGTGTGTGTGCTCATGAATAATAGTGTACCACTCCGGATACAAACCGCATATCATTCAGTGTGTATTCTGTGCACGCCATATTCAAACCAATAAGCGGCGCGTAGTGCCAGTGTGTGTGTGCTCATGAATAATAGTGTACCACTCCGGATACAAACCGCATATCATTCAGTGTGTATTCTGTGCACGCCATATTCAAACCAATAAGCGGCGCGTAGTGCCAGTGTGTGTGTGCTCATGAATAATAGTGTACCACTCCGGATACAAACCGCATATCATTAAGTGTGTATTCTGTGCACGCCATATTCAAACTAATCAGCGGCGCGTAGTGCCAGTGTGTGTGTGCTCATGAATAATAGTGTACCACTCCGGATACAAACCGCATATCATTCAGTGTGTATTCTGTGCACGCCATATTCAAACCAATAAGCGGCGCGTAGTGCCAGTGTGTGTGTGCTCATGAATAATAGTGTACCACTCCGGATACAAACCGCATATCATTCAGTGTGTATTCTGTGCACGCCATATTCAAACCAATAAGCGGCGCGTAGTGCCAGTGTGTGTGTGTTCATGAATAATAGTGTACCACTCCGGATACAAACCGCATATCATTAAGTGTGTATTATTTGCGCGGCATATTCAAACTAATAAGCGGCGCGTAGTGCCAGTGTGTGTGTGCTCATGAATAATTGTGTACCACTCCGGATACAAACCGCATATCATTAAGTGTGTATTCTGTGTGCGCCATATTCAAACTTATAAGCGGCGCGTAGTGCCAGTGTGTGTGTGTGCTCATAAATAATAGTGTACCACTCCGGATACAAACTGCATATCATTAAGTGTGTATTCTGTGCGCGCCATATTCAAACTTATAAGCGGCGCGTAGTGCCAGTGTGTGTGTGTGCTCATAAATATTAGTGTACCACTCCGGATACAAACCGCATATAATTAAGTGTGTATTCTGTGCGCGCTATATTCAAACTAATAAGCGGCGCGTAGTGCCAGTGTGTGTATGTGTGCTCATGAATATTAGTGTACCACTCCGGATACAAACTGCATATCATTAAGTGTGTATTATGTGCGCGCCATATTCAAACTTATAAGCGGCGCGTAGTGCCAGTGTGTGTGTGTGCTCATAAATATTAGTGTACCACTCCGGATACAAACCGCATATCATTCAGTGTGTATTCTGTGCGCGCCATATTCAAACTTATAAGCGGCGCGTAGTGCCAGTGTGTGTGTGTGCTCATAAATATTAGTGTACCACTCCGGATACAAACCGCATATAATTAAGTGTGTATTCTGTGCGCGCTATATTCAAACTAATAAGCGGCGCGTAGTGCCAGTGTGTGTATGTGTGCTCATGTATATTAGTGTACCACTCCGGATACAAACTGCATATCATTAAGTGTGTATTATGTGCGCGCCATATTCAAACTTATAAGCGGCGCGTAGCTCTAGTGTGTATGTGTACTCATAAATATTTGTGTACCACTCCGGATACAAACCGCATATCATTCAGTGTGTATTCTGTGTGCGCCATATTCAAACTTATAAGCGGCGCGTAGTGCCAGTGTGTGTGTTCCGGGCCCGACGGCCAAGCCGACCGCGAAGGTTTCGGTCGTTCTGGAGCGCTTGATAACCGTCTGCTGCCACCGAACAGAACGTCCCGGGCAAAAAGGGTTTCAGGAGCGTCAACGGTCCAACTCTATTTCACCAAACTAATTTCAGTATTGGCCTACCAGGCTAGTTACCTCTTTTCCAAATTAAATTGGGAGGTCTATGCCGTGGAAGCGCCGCTACTGATTTCGTAAAGCGCCGTCGAGAAGGCAATCGTATTCGCCCTGGTTTCACCCGGGAGAATCTTAACACCAAATAGAGAAACGCACTCTTGAAATGCTGGTGTAAGACTAATTTATTATAACTATTTCCTCCTTTTATACTCTAAATTACAAGCTATCATAGCCTACTAAGAACAAAATATAAATTATTTAATTATAAATTCAAACAGCCACCTTTGATGTGGTCGCTGCGCAACATTCTCCGACCCGTAAATAATCCTATTTACAATAAATAAGCGCAGCCAGTCAAGAGTTATGAGGGACGAAGTATTTTAGCATTCGAAGTATTTTCGCTCGTAGCATCAATAAGATTCCGTTTAAGATGATGGCTAGAATGCTTCAAAAGATGTTCTTTTTGCTCGACATCTACTACTGCTACCTTTACCGCCGGTCGTTTTACAATAATATTTCCTATTTTAACCTCTACTGATCGTACTTGATTATCTTTTGCTAGATTTACTTGCACTACTCGCCCTTTCATCCATTTTCCTGGCAATCCATTTTCATCCACTAATATAACTATATCCCCTTCCTTCAACGGTTCTATTCGGGTCGTCCATTTGTTTCGTTTGATAAGCGTTGGTAAATATTTTTTTTTCCATCTATCCCAATAGATCTTGGCGTGATGCTGAACAAGCTTCCATTGTTTCCTATCTATAGGATTGGTCTCAGATATTTCTGGAGGTGCACACTCGAAGCTTCTTCCGATCAAAAAATGATAAGGTGTTAAAATTTCGTCGTCTTCGCAGCTAACTGGTATATCTGTCAATGGTCTTGAATTTACCATTGACTCTATTTGTATCAGCGTCGCCCGTAGTGTTTCCGGAGTAGGTTTTCTTTCGTTCCATTGATAGAAGAGATGCCGCAACGCCTTTTTTACGGTTTGTATCAAACGCTCCCAAGATCCGCCAAAGTGTGGAGCTGCAGGTGGATTGAAAGTCCACTTGATGTCGAATTTCAACGCTGCTTCTTGCCCCATACGATGATCAATTTCATTTACTAATTGTTGAAGTTCCTTCTCAGCTCCAACAAAATTTGTTCCGTTATCGCTGTAGAGGTGCTGGACTTTTCCTCTGCGATGTTGGAAATTTTTCAAACATACCAGAAAACTATCTGTGTCGAGTTTTTCAGCAAGTTCGAGATGAATCGCTCGTGTTGACATGCATGTAAATAACGCTCCCCATCGCTTTTCCACGGATCGCTTCACTGCAACTTCTATCGGTCCAAAATAGTCCACTCCAGTATGAGTGAATGGTGGTACATATGGATGTGCTCGAAAATGTGGTAGAGGTGCCATCAACGGTTCTTTCGGTGTAGCATTTTTCAATATACACGTTTGGCAGCATGCTTTCACATTTTTTAGTACTACTCCAATTAGATTGATTATCCAATAGATCTGCCGCAAAGCTCCTATTACTACGTTGTCTGCTTGATGAAGGTATTGCTCATGAAAGTTTCGTACTAACAGCTTTACTATGCGAGGTTTCTGAGGCAATAATATCGGTAATCTTGTTGTCATGGAAATAGCGGCAATGTTTTCTAAGCGACTTCTGGATCGTAGTATTTTATATTCGTCCAAAAACGGCATTAGCTTATGTATTGGACTCTGTTTCTCTACTACTTTTCCTTTACAAAGAGCGTGATATTCATCCGGAAATCCTTCGATTTGAGCTTTGCGTATCAAAGCCCTTCTTGCGACATCGACATCCTCAGGATCAATTTTTTTCGAAAATTTCTCCCGATCTTTCAAAAAATCGACGAATTTCTTCAAAATGGTTGTATGTTTCAACAATTTACTCCATGATGAATAGTTGTTTTCCGGAATCAAATCGACGATTTGATGCATGGCTACAAATTTCTTTTCTTCATCCGTCTCAACGATCTTTTCTTTTTTCGGCCAAAACTGCTCCTTCTCTACGAGAAAATCGGGTCCATTGAACCAAAGTCGCGTATCTTTGATTATCTTAGTAGCAATATCAGCGGGATTTTCTTTTGATGGAACCCATCGCCATTGGTTGGCACTTGATACCTCCAAAATTTCACTGATTCGATGGGCCACAAACGAATGATATTTTCGGTGTTGATTATTTATCCACGACAAAACCGTTTGTGAATCACTCCAGTACGTTGTTTTCTGAATCTGCAGACGTAATTCCTTTGCTATTGCTTCAGTTAGACGAATACCCAACACGGCCGCTTGCAGCTCCATCCGAGGTATCGATAATGTTCGTATTGGTGCCACACGAGCTTTTCCAGAGATCAGTCGTACCACGTAATGTTCTTTGAAGCAGGATCGAAGATATACACATACCGCAAATGCCTGATCTGATGCATCGACAAATGTATGTATCTCCAGCTGTCCTTGATTATTGATTAGTAATGGCCTAGGAATTTGTAGATCCTTTGCACCTTCGACCATGGTTATCCATTCTCTCCATTGCTCGTACAGCGAATCGGAAATTTCAGTATCCCAATCGTTTGAAGAAACGTGTACAGCTTGCATCAGGATCCGTCCATGTATTGTTAGATAACTGATCAGCCCAAGTGGATCATATGTTCTCATGACCGCACTTAACAATTCTCGTTTCGTAGGCTTCTTATTATTTCCGATGTCTGATGATATTCCTTTCAAGTTCACCTTATAGCCGAAACTGTCCGCAACCGTATCCCATTGTACACCGAGGATTTTCTCCACGTTCGATTGCTTCTCATCCATTGATAAAGGTTCAGGACGTTGTTGTCGACGCTCTTCTGAAATACTGTTCATTAGATCCTTATTGTTTGTAATAAAATTCCTTATGTGGAAACCTCCGTTCTGATGCACTTCGATCACTTGTTGAACAGTATTGACAGCATCTTCCAACGAAAAGAAGCTGTCCAAATAATCATCAACGTAATGTTGACGAATTATTGGGTCTACTGCTAACGGATGCGTTTTCTCGTGTTCTCTAGCGTTTGTATTTTTTACCATTTGTGCGCAAGCTGGTGAACATGTTGCTCCAAACGTCATCACTTGCATCACAAAAGTTTCAATCTGGTTGTTCGCATCTCCTTTTCTCCACAAAATCCTTTGTGAGTCTTGATCCTCCGGCCTTATTTTCACTTGATGAAACATTTCTTTTATATCGCCTACCACACAAATGTGTCCTTCACGGAAGCGAATCAAGACTCCGAACAATGATGCCATTTCATCTGGACCGACCAATAGCTGAGAGTTTAAAGACACATTGTTGATTTTTGCAGCTGCATCAAAAACCAAACGCGGCTTCGGAACCGGCTTGTTTTTATTAACCACGATGAAGTGTGGCAAATAAAATGTCCTGGGCGTATGCTTCGAAACTTCAACCGGCGTTAATTTTCTGATATATCCTTTGGCTTCATACTCCTCAAACGTTTTATTCGCCCACTCCATCAACGCAGGATTTCGAATTAATTGCTTCTCCATACATTTCAACCGCGTTAAAGCGTTGTTATAGCTGTTCGGAAATTTCGGATCGTCACTTTTCCACAATAGACCAATTTCAAACCGCTCTCCCGTTCTCTTCAAAGTTTTTTCTATGATGGAATTCGCTCTTTCTTCTGCACTAGATTTCACCATCTTTGTTGCCTTCACTCCGAAATCTTCCGTTGAAAAATAATTTCGCATCATCTCGTCCATGCACTCGTCTCCTTTATGAACCATCAGGTGACTAGATTCGCAGTCATAGGTTGCTTTGCCCAAACCGAAAATTATCCAACCCAGCTTCGTGTAAATAGCGATTGGCTCATCTGCTTTACGCATTTTTCGATTTATCGGTACTATTAGATGACTATGGTTCAAACCTATTAATATAGATGGGCGAATATTTCGATAGCTGTCCATCTCGATATTACTCAAGTACGGATATTCTGCCTTCATTTGTTCCACATCTAGGCTTTGAACGGGTAAATCCAAATTTCGTATCGTCCTTACATCGTTCAGTTCGTATTCTTTATTATTTTTTCCCGAAATTGTCACGCGAACTCTTTGGCTGTTGGACTCCGTATTTTCGATGTCATTTGTCCACTTCATTGTTAACGGGTCTCTTACACCTTTCAATTTCAATTGCTCTGCCATATTTTCTTCCATCAGAGTTAAAGATGATCCAGGGTCCAAAAAGGCAAAGGTCGTTATTTTCTCCGATCCATTTCTTAAAATAACTGGAACAACTTGATAATACAGTTTTTGTGTACAAGGCCACAATTGATGGTGATTTAATATCGGATTTCTTGACACGTTGTTTTCATTATTATGAGGTTGATTCCATTGCCTTTGAACAGGATTGCGTTGTTCGATCATCTGATTTCTCGGTTCTGGACGGTTGTTTCGGGCAGGTACAGCATGACGTTGTTCTCCCGGCTGATGGTTTCGTGAATCTTGTATTCCAACTCTTCTGATGGTTTTTGCAATAGGTTTCAGCCATTCATTTAGATCTTTCAAATTGACTATTTGGTCGCCGTTCTCTTGGTTATATTCCGACCATTGGTACTGAAATACCATCGGCAGTTTTTCAACGATCTCGTTAACCAATCGCGGATCGTTCAAATATTCGCCATGGTTTAAATTAGTCATATTAATTACCAGATTTTCCACGGATTCTGAAAGTTCCGGAATCTGCGAATGCCTGTTAACTCGGACTTTCAAAATGTCCTTTAGCAAATCCTTGTATACAAGATCTGGTCTACCGTAAGTCTCATCCAAACGTTCGATGATAGCCGGAACGTTTTTTGGGTCCATTAACAGCGGTCGTATGCTTCGCTCTGCTTCTCCTTTCACGTATTGTTGAAGTCTTCGCAAATTCTCGAAATTCGAAAATTTTGCATCCTTAGTTGTCTCGTCTAATGTTTTCTTGAATAAAGGCCATTCCTTAGGTTTGCCATCAAAATAGGGTAATGGAACTAGCGTATCACGCCG
Organism: Anopheles gambiae; assembly: GCF_943734735.2. Lineage (NCBI taxonomy): Eukaryota > Metazoa > Arthropoda > Insecta > Diptera > Culicidae > Anopheles > Anopheles gambiae. The sequence goes on along the minus strand of NW_026902553.1, from coordinate 1,405,908 downwards.
TATCGCAGAGTTCGTGGTCTCGTCCGTCATTTTTGTTTCTTCAGTCTTAGTAGTCATTCCCTTCAGTACATTTATTAGCTCCTGAATCAGCGATTTTTCGGCTGTATCGGATGTTTTCGATGATGGTTCAGGAACATTTCTCGAGGAACACTTGATGCAGAGCCATGGTTCATCTGGTCCCGGTTCGCGAGTCAGCTTCGCACAATTCAAATGGAACCACCTGTCACAGTCATCGCATTGAACCATATTATCCGCCAGATCTGGTTCATTGCACAATCTGCATGCGCCATTCTTATTTTCTACAAAAAACTTCTTCCTTGTCGCCATGTTCGACAGCAAACAAATTCCTCCTCTCGTCGTTATTCGAAAAAATATGCGGGTTGTTGGTTTATTCGATATCGTTCAACAGTAAAATAGAGTTCGTGAGATTGCTTCGCTTGCTTCAAGCAAGATTGATGTAATGGAACTCTCCGTGAGGTTCCTCTCTGGAGCCACCAATGTTCCGGGCCCGACGGCCAAGCCGACCGCGAAGGTTTCGGTCGTTCTGGAGCGCTTGATAACCGTCTGCTGCCACCGAACAGAACGTCCCGGGCAAAAAGGGTTTCAGGAGCGTCAACGGTCCAACTCTATTTCACCAAACTAATTTCAGTATTGGCCTACCAGGCTAGTTACCTCTTTTCCAAATTAAATTGGGAGGTCTATGCCGTGGAAGCGCCGCTACTGATTTCGTAAAGCGCCGTCGAGAAGGCAATCGTATTCGCCCTGGTTTCACCCGGGAGAATCTTAACACCAAATAGAGAAACGCACTCTTGAAATGCTGGTGTAAGACTAATTTATTATAACTATTTCCTCCTTTTATACTCTAAATTACAAGCTATCATAGCCTACTAAGAACAAAATATAAATTATTTAATTATAAATTCAAACAGCCACCTTTGATGTGGTCGCTGCGCAACAGTGTGTGTGTGCTCATAAATATTAGTGTACCACTCCGGATACAAACCGCATATCATTCAGTGTGTATTCTGTGCACGCCATATTCAAACCAATAAGCGGCGCGTAGTGCCAGTGTGTGTGTGTGCTCATAAATAATAGTGTACCACTCCGGATACAAACCGCATATCATTAAGTGAGTATTCTGTGCGCGCCAAATTAAAACCAATAAGCGGCGCGTAGTGCCAGTGTGAGTGTGCTCATGAATAATAGTGTACCACTCCGGATACAAACCGCATATCATTAAGTGTGTATTCTGTGCGCGCCAAATTAAAACCAATAAGCGGCGCGTAGTGCCAGTGTGTGTGTGTGCTCATGAATAATTGTGTACCACTCCGGATACAAACTGCATATCATTAAGTGTGTATTCTGTGCGCGCCATATTGGAAATTACAAGCAGCGCGTAGTGTAAGTGTGCGTGTGTGTGCTCATGAATAATAGTGTACCACTCCGGATACAAACCGCATATCATTAAGTGTGTATTCTGTGCGCGCCATATTGGAATTTACAAGCAGCGCGTAGTGTAAGTGTGCGTGTGTGTGCTCATAAATATAAGTGTACCGCTCCGGATACAAACCGCATATCATTAAGTGTGTATTCTGTGCGCGTCATATTGAAAATTATAAGCGGCGCGTAGTGCCAGTATGTATGTGTGCTCATGAATAATTGTGTACCACTCCGGATACAAACCGCATATCATTTAGTGTGTATTCTGTGCGCGCCATATTCAAAATAACAAGCGGCGCGTAGTGCCAGTGTGTATGTGTGCTCATGAATAATTGTGTACCACTCCGGATACAAACTGCATATCATTAAGTGTGTATTCTGTGCGCGCCATATTCAAACTAATAAGCGGCGCATAGTGCTAGTGTGTATGTGTGCTCAAGAATAATAGTGTACCACTCCGGATACAAACCGCATATCATTAAGTGTGTATTCTGTGCGCGCCATATTCAAACTAATAAGCAGCGCGTAGTGTAAGTGTTCGTGTGTGTGCTAATGAATAATGGTGTACCACTCCGGATACAAACTGCATATCATTAAGTGTGTATTCTGTGCACGCCATATTCAAACTAATAAGCGGCGCGTAGCGCTAGTGTGTATGTGTACTCATAAATATTAGTGTACCACTCCGGATACAAACTGCATATCATTAAGTGTGTATTCTGTGCGCGCCATATTCAAACTTATAAGCTGCGCGTAGTGCCAGTGTGTGTGTGCTCATGAATAATAGTGTACCACTTCGGATACAAACTGCATATCATTAAGTGTGTATTCTGTGCGCGCCAAATTAAAACCAATAAGCGGCGTGTAGTGTAAGTGTGTATGCTAATGAATAATAGTGTACCACTCCGGATACAAACTGCATATCATTAAGTGTGTATTCTGTGCACGCCATATTCAAACTAATAAGCGGCGCATAGTGCTAGTGTGTATGTGTGCTCATGAATAATAGTGTACCACTCCGGATACAAACCGCATATCATTAAGTGTGTATTCTGTGCGCGCCAAATTAAAACCAATAAGCGGCGCGTAGTGCCAGTGTGTATGTGTGCTCATGAATAATTGTGTACCACTCCGGATACAAACCGCATATCATTCAGTGTGTATTCTGTGCACGCCATATTCAAACTTATAAGCGGCACGTAGTGCCAGTGTGTGTGTGCTCATGAATAATAGTGTACCACTCCGGATACAAACCGCATATCATTCAGTGTGTATTCTGTGCGCGCCAAATTAAAACCAATAAGCGGCGCGTAGTGCCAGTGTGTGTGTGCTCATGAATAATTGTGTACCACTCCGGATACAAACTGCATATCATTAAGTGTGTATTATGTGCACGCCATATTCAAACTAATAAGCGGCGCATAGTGCCAGTGTGTATGTGTGCTCATGAATAATTGTGTACCACTCCGGATACAAACTGCATATCATTAAGTGTGTATTATGTGCGTGCCATATTCAAACTAACAAGCGGCGCGTAGCTCTAGTGTGTATGTGTACTCAAAAATATTAGTGTACCACTCCGGATACAAACCGCATATCATTCATTGTGTATTCTGTGCACGCCATATTCAAACCAATAAGCGGCGCGTAGTGCCAGTGTGTGTGTGCTCATGAATAATAGTGTACCACTCCGGATACAAACCGCATATCATTAAGTGTGTATTCTGTGCGCGCCATATTCAAACTTATAAGCGGCGCGTAGCTCTAGTGTGTATGTGTGCTCATAAATATTAGTGTACCACGCCGGATACAAACCGCATATCATTAAGTGTGTATTCTGTGCGCGCCATATTCAAACTAATAAGCGGCGCGTAGTGCCAGTGTGTATGTATGCTCTTGAATAATTGTGTACCACTCCGGATACAAACCGCATATCATTAAGTGTGTATTCTGTGCACGCCAAATTCAAACCAGTAAGCGGCGCGTAGTGCCAGTGTGTGTGTGTGCTCATAAATAATAGTGTACCACTCCGGATACAAACCGCATATCATTCAGTGTGTATTCTGTGCACGCCATATTCAAACCAATAAGCGGCGCGTAGTGCCAGTGTGTGTGTGTGCTCATAAATATTAGTGTACCACTCCGGATACAAACCGCATATCATTAAGTGTGTATTCTGTGCACGCCATATTCAAACTAATCAGCGGCGCGTAGTGCCAGTGTGTGTGTGCTCATGAATAATAGTGTACCACTCCGGATACAAACCGCATATCATTAAGTGTGTATTCTGTGCGCGCCATATTCAAACTAATCAGCGGCGCGTAGTGCCAGTGTGTGTGTGTGCTCATAAATAATAGTGTACCACTCCGGATACAAACCGCATATCATTCAGTGTGTATTCTGTGCGCGCCATATTCAAACCAATAAGCGGCGCGTAGTGCCAGTGTGTGTGTGCTCATGAATAATAGTGTACCACTCCGGATACAAACCGCATATCATTCAGTGTGTATTCTGTGCACGCCATATTCAAACTAATAAGCGGCGCATAGTGCTAGTGTGTATGTGTGCTCATCAATATTAGTGTACCACTCCGGATACAAACTGCATATCATTAAGTGTGTATTCTGTGCACGCCATATTCAAACCAATAAGCGGCGCGTAGTGCCAGTGTGTGAATGTGTGCTCATAAATATTTGTGTACCACTCCGGATACAAACTGCATATCATTCAGTGTGTATTCTGTGCGCGCCATATTCAAACCAATAAGCGGCGCGTAGTGCCAGTGTGTGTATGTGTGCTCATGAATAATAGTGTACCACTCCGGATACAAACTGCATATCATTAAGTGTGTATTATGTGCGTGCCATATTCAAACTAATAAGCGGCGCGTAGTGCCAGTGTGTGTATGTGTGCTCATGTATATTAGTGTACCACTCCGGATACAAACTGCATATAATTAAGTGTGTATTCTGTGTGCGCCATATTCAAACTTATAAGCGGCGCGTAGTGCCAGTGTGTGTGTGTGCTCATGAATAATAGTGTACCACTCCGGATACAAACTGCATATAATTAAGTGTGTATTCTGTGCGCGCTAAATTAAAACTAATAAGCGGCGCGTAGTGCCAGTGTGTGTATGTGTGCTCATGTATATCAGTGTACCACTCCGGATACAAACTGCATATCATTAAGTGTGTATTATGTGCGCGCCATATTCAAACTTATAAGCGGCGCGTAGTGCCAGTGTGTGTGTGTGCTCATGAATAATATTGTACCACTCCGGATACAAACCGCATATAATTAAGTGTGTATTCTGTGCGCGCTATATTCAAACAAATAAGCGGCGCGTAGTGCCAGTGTGTGTGTGTGCTCATAAATATTAGTGTACCACTCCGGATACAAACCGCATATCATTAAGTGTGTATTCTGTGCGCGCCATATTCAAACCAATAAGCGGCGCGTAGTGCCAGTGTGTGTGTGCTCATAAATATTGGTGTACCACTCCGGATACAAATCGCATATCATTAAGTGTGTATTCTGTGCGCGCCAAATTCAAACTAATAAGCGGCGCGTAGTGCTAGTGTGTATGTGTGCTCATGAATAATTGTGTACCACTCCGGATACAAACTGCATATCATTAAGTGTGTATTCTGTGCGCGCCATATTCAAACTAATAAGCGGCACGCAGTGCTAGTGTGTGAATGTGTGCTCATGAATATTAGTGTACCACTCCGGATACAAACCGCATATCATTAAGTGTGTATTCTGTGCACGCCATATTCAAACCAATAAGCGGCACGTAGTGCCAGTGTGTGTGTGCTCATGAATAATAGTGTACCACTCCGGATACAAACCGCATATCATTAAGTGTGTATTCTGTGCGCGCCAAATTAAAACCAATAAGCGGCGCGTAGTGCCAGTGTGTGTGTGTGCTCATGAATAATGGTGTACCGCTCTGGATACAAACCGCATATCATTAAGTGTGTATTCTGTGCACGCCATATTCAAACTAATAAGCGGCGCGTAGTGCCAGTGTGTGTGTGCTCATGAATAATAGTGTACCACTCCGGATACAAACTGCATATCATTAAGTGTGTATTCTGTGCACGCCATATTCAAACTAATCAGCGGCACGTAGTGCCAGTGTGTGTGTGCTCATGAATAATAGTGTACCACTCCGGATAAAAACTGCATATCATTAAGTGTGTATTCTGTGCGCGCCAAATTAAAACCAATAAGCGGCGCGTAGTGCCAGTGTGTGTGTGTGCTCATGAATAATAGTGTACCACTCTGGATACAAACCGCATATCATTAAGTGTGTATTCTGTGCACGCCATATTCAAACCAATAAGCGGCGCGTAGTGCCAGTGTGTGTGTGCTCATGAATAATAGTGTACCACTCCGGATACAAACCGCATATCATTAAGTGTGTATTCTGTGCGCGCCAAATTAAAACCAATAAGCGGCGCGTAGTGCCAGTGTGTATGTGTGCTCATGAATAAAAGTGTACCACTCCGGATACAAACTGCATATTATTAAGTGTGTATTCTGTGCAAGCCATATTCAAACTAATAAGCGGCGCGTAGCGCTAGTGTGTATGTGTGCTCATAAATATTAGTGTACCACTCCGGATACAAACCGCATATCATTAAGTGTGTATTCTGTGCGCGCCATATTCAAACTTATAAGCGGCGCGTAGTTCCAGTGTGTGAATGTGTGCTCATAAATAATAATGTACCACTCCGGATACAAACTGCATATCATTAAGAGTGTATTCTGTGCGCGTCATATTGAAAATTATAAGCAGCGCGTAGTGTAAGTGTGCGTGTGTGTACTCATAAATATTAGTGTACCACTCCGGATACAAACCGCATATCATTAAGTGTGTATTCTGTGCGCGCCATATTCAAACCAATAAGCGGCGCGTAGTGCCAGTGTGTGTATGTGTGCTCATGTATATTAGTGTACCACTCCGGATACAAACTGCATATCATTAAGTGTGTATTCTGTGCACGCCATATTCAAACTAATAAGCGGCGCGTAGTGCCAGTGTGAGTGTGCTCATGAATATTAGTGTACCACTCCGGATACAAACCGCATATCATTAAGTGTGTATTCTGTGCACGCCATATTCAAACTTATAAGCGGCGCGTAGTGCCAGTGTGTGTGTGCTCATGTATAATAGTGTACCACTCCGGATACAAACCGCATATCATTAAGTGTGTATTCTGTGCGCGCCATATTCAAACTAATAAGCGGCGCGTAGTGCCAGTGTGTATGTGTGCTCATGAATAATTGTGTACCACTCCGGATACAAACCGCATATCATTAAGTGTGTATTCTGTGTGCGCCATATTCAAACTTATAAGCGGCGCGTCGTGTCAGTGTGTGTGTGTGCTCATAAATATTTGTGTACCACTCCGGATACAAACCGCATATCATTAAGTGTGTATTCTGTGCACGCCATATTCAAACTTATAAGCGGCGCGTAGTGCCAGTGTGTGTGTGCTCATGTATAATAGTGTACCACTCCGGATACAAACCGCATATCATTAAGTGTGTATTCTGTGCGCGCCATATTCAAACTAATAAGCGGCGCGTAGCTCTAGTGTGTATGTGTACTCATAAATATTAGTGTACCACTCCGGATACAAACCGCATATCATTAAGTGTGTATTCTGTGCGCGCCATATTTAAACTAATAAGCGGCGCGTAGCTCTAGTGTGTATGTGTACTCATAAATATTAGTGTACCACTCCGGATACAAACCGCATATCATTAAGTGTGTATTCTGTGCGCGCCATATTCAAACCAATAAGCGGCGCGTAGTACCAGTGTGTGTGTGTGCTCATGGATAATAGTGTACCACTCCGGATACAAACTGCATATCATTAAGTGTGTATTCTGTGCACGCCATATTCAAACTTATAAGCGGCGCGTAGTGCCAGTGTGTGTGTGTGCTCATGAATATTAGTGTACCACTCCGGATACAAACCGCATATCATTAAGTGTGTATTCTGTGCACGCCATATTCAAACTTATAAGCGGCGCGTAGTGCCAGTGTGTGTGTGCTCATGTATAATAGTGTACCACTCCGGATACAAACCGCATATCATTAAGTGTGTATTCTGTGCGCGCCATATTCAAACTAATAAACGGCGCGTAGCTCTAGTGTGTATGTGTACTCATAAATATTAGTGTACCACTCCGGATACAAACCGCATATCATTAAGTGTGTATTCTGTGCGCGCCATATTCAAACAAATAAGCGGCGCATAGTGCCAGTGTGTGTGTGTGTCCTCATAAATATTAGTGTACCACTCCGGATACAAACCGCATATCATTCAGTGTGTATTCTGTGCGCGCCATATTCAAACTTATAAGCGGCGCGTAGTGCCAGTGTGTGTATGTGTGCTCATGTATATTAGTGTACCACTCCGGATACAAACTGCATATCATTCAGTGTGTATTCTGTGCGCGCCATATTGAAAATTATAAGCAGCGCGTAGTGCCAGTGTGTGTGTGTGCTCATAAATAATAGTGTACCACTCCGGATACAACCTGCATATCATTAAGTGTGTATTCTGTGCGCGCCATATTCAAACTTATAAGCGACGCGTAGCGCTAGTGTGTATGTGTACTCAAAAATATTAGTGTACCACTCCGGATACAAACTGCATATCATTGAGTGTGTATTCTGTGCACGCCATATTCAAACCAATAAGCGGCGCGTAGTGCCAGTGTGTGTGTGCTCATGAATAATAGTGTATCACTCCGGATACAAACCGCATATCATTAAGTGTGTATTCTGTGCTCGCCAAATTCAAACTAATAAGCGGCGCGTAGCTCTAGTGTGTATGTGTACTCATAAATATTAGTGTACCACTCCGGATACAAACCGCATATCATTAAGTGTGTATTCTGTGCGCGCCATATTCAAACTAATAAGCGGCGCGTAGTGCCAGTGTGTGTATGTGTGCTCATGTATATTAGTGTACCACTCCGGATACAAACTGCATATCATTAAGTGTGTATTCTGTGCGCGTCATATTGAAAATTATAAGCAGCGCGTAGTGTAAGTGTGTGTGTGTGTGCTCATAAATAAAAGTGTACCACTCCGGATACAAACCTGATATCATTAAGTGAGTATTCTGTGCACGCCATATTCAAACTAATAAGCGGCGCAAAGTGCTAGTGTGTATGTGTGCTCAATAATATTGGTGTTCCACTCCGGATACAAACTGCATATCATTAAGTGTGTATTCTGTGCGCGCCATATTCAAACTTATAAGCGGCACGTAGTGCCAGCGTGTGTGTGCTCATGAATAATAGTGTACCACTCCGGATACAAACCGCATATCATTCAGTGTGTATTCTGTGCGCGCCATATTCAAACTAATAAGCGGCGCGTAGCTCTAGTGTGTATGTGTACTCATAAATATTAGTGTACCACTCCGGATACAAACCGCATATCATTCAGTGTGTATTCTGTGCGCGCCATATTCAAACTTATAAGCGGCGCGTAGCTCTAGTGTGTATGTGTACTCATAAATATTAGTGTACCACTCCGGATACAAACCGCATATCATTAACTGTGTATTCTGTGCACGCCATATTCAAACTAATAAGCGGCACGAAGTGCCAGCGTGTGTGTGCTCATGAATAATAGTGTACCACTCCGGATACAAACTGCATATCATTAAGTGTGTATTCTGTGCGCGCCATATTCAAACTAATAAGCGGCGCGTAGTGCCAGTGTGTGTGTGTGCTCATGAATAATAGTGTACAACTCCGGATACAAACCGCATATCATTAAGTGTGTATTCTGTGCTCGCCAAATTCAAACTAATAAGCGGCGCGTAGTGCCAGTGTGTGTATGTGTGCTCATGTTTATTAGTGTACCACTCCGGATACAAACCGCATATCATTAAGTGTGTATTCTGTGCGCGCCATATTCAAACTAATAAGCAGCGCGTAGCTCTAGTGTGTGTGTGTGCTCATAAATATTTGTGTACCACTCCGGATACAAACCGCATATCATTCAGTGTGTATTATGTGCGCGCCATATTCAAACTAATAAGCGGCGCGTAGCTCTAGTGTGTATGTGTACTCATAAATATTAGTGTACCACTCCGGATACAAACCGCATATCATTAAGTGTGTATTCTGTGCACGCCATATTCAAACTAATAAGCGGCACGTAGTGCCAGCGTGTGTGTGCTCATGAATAATAGTGTACCACTCCGGATACAAACTGCATATCATTAAGTGTGTATTCTGTGCGCGCCATATTCAAACCAATAAGCGGCGCGTAGTGCCAGCGTGTGTGTGCTCATGAATAATAGTGTACCACTCCGGATACAAACCGCATATCATTCAGTGTGTATTCTGTGCGCGCCATATTCAAACTAATAAGCGGCGCGTAGCTCTAGTGTGTATGTGTACTCATAAATATTAGTGTACCACTCCGGATACAAACCGCATATCATTCAGTGTGTATTATGTGCGCGCCATATTCAAACTAATAAGCGGCGCGTAGCTCTAGTGTGTATGTGTACTCATAAATATTAGTGTACCACTCCGGATACAAACTGCATATCATTAAGTGTGTATTCTGTGCGCGCCATATTCAAACTTATAAGCGGCACGTAGTGCCAGCGTGTGTGTGCTCATGAATAATGGTGTACCACTCCGGATACAAACCGCATATCATTCAGTGTGTATTCTGTGCGCGCCATATTCAAACTAATAAGCGGCGCGTAGCTCTAGTGTGTATGTGTACTCATAAATATTAGTGTACCACTCCGGATACAAACCGCATATCATTCAGTGTGTATTCTGTGCGCGCCATATTCAAACTAATAAGCGGCGCGTAGCTCTAGTGTGTATGTGTACTCATGAATAATTGTGTACCACTCCGGATACAAACTGCATATCATTAAGTGTGTATTCTGTGCACGCCATATTCAAACTAATAAGCGGCACGTAGTGCCAGCGTGTGTGTGCTCATAAATAATAGTGTACCACTCCGGATACAAACTGCATATCATTAAGTGTGTATTCTGTGCACGCCATATTCAAACTAATAAGCGGCGCGTAGTGCCAGTGTGTGTGTGCTCATGAATAATAGTGTATCACTCCGGATACAAACCGCATATCATTCAGTCTGTATTCTGTGCACGCCATATTCAAACTTATAAGCGGCGCGTAGTGCCAGTGTGTGTGTGCTCATGTATAATAGTGTACCACTCCGGATACAAACCGCATATCATTAAGTGTGTATTCTGTGCGCGCCATATTCAAACTAATAAGCGGCGCATAGTGCTAGTGTGTATGTGTGCTCATGAATAATTGTGTACCACTCCGGATACAAACCGCATATCATTCAGTGTGTATTCTGTGCACGTCATATTCAAACTTATAAGCGGCGCGTAGTGCCAGTGTGTGTATGTGTGCTCATGTATATTAGTGTACCACTCCGGATACAAACTGCATATCATTCAGTGTGTATTCTGTGCACGCCATATTCAAACCAATAAGCGGCGCGTAGCTCTAGTGTGTATGTGTACTCATAAATATTAGTGTACCACTCCGGATACAAACCGCATATCATTAAGTGTGTATTCTGTGTGCGCCATATTCAAACTTATAAGCGGCGCGTAGTGCCAGTGTGTGTGTGTGCTCATGAATAATAGTGTACCACTCCGGATACAAACCGCATATCATTAAGTGTGTATTCTGTGCGCGCCATATTCAAACTAATAAGCGGCGCATAGTGCTAGTGTGTATGTGTGCTCATGAATAATTGTGTACCACTCCGGATACAAACTGCATATCATTCAGTGTGTATTCTGTGCACGCCAAATTAAAACTTATAAGCGGCGCGTAGTGCCAGTGTGTGTATGTGTGCTCATGTATATTAGTGTACCACTCCGGATACAAACTGCATATCATTCAGTGTGTATTCTGTGCACGCCATATTCAAACCAATAAGCGGCGCGTAGTGCCAGTGTGTGTATGTGTGCTCATGTATATTAGTGTACCACTCCGGATACAAACCGCATATCATTCAGTGTGTATTCTGTGCACGCCATATTCAAACCAATAAGCGGCGCGTAGTGCCAGTGTGTGTGTGCTCATGAATAATAGTGTATCACTCCGGATACAAACCGCATATCATTCAGTCTGTATTCTGTGCACGCCATATTCAAACTTATAAGCGGCGCGTAGTGCCAGTGTGTGTGTGCTCATGTATAATAGTGTACCACTCCGGATACAAACCGCATATCATTAAGTGTGTATTCTGTGCGCGCCATATTCAAACTAATAAGCGGCGCATAGTGCTAGTGTGTATGTGTGCTCATGAATAATTGTGTACCACTCCGGATACAAACTGCATATCATTCAGTGTGTATTCTGTGCACGCCAAATTCAAACTTATAAGCGGCGCGTAGTGCCAGTGTGTGTATGTGTGCTCATGTATATTAGTGTACCACTCCGGATACAAACTGCATATCATTCAGTGTGTATTCTGTGCACGCCATATTCAAACCAATAAGCGGCGCGTAGTGCCAGTGTGTGTGTGCTCATGAATAATAGTGTACCACTCCGGATACAAACCGCATATCATTCAGTGTGTATTCTGTGCACGTCATATTCAAACTTATAAGCGGCACGTAGTGCCAGTGTGTGAATGTGTGCTCATAAATATTAGTGAACCACTCCGGATACAAACCGCATATCATTAAGTGTGTATTCTGTGCACGCCATATTCAAACTTATAAGCGGCGCGTAGTGCCAGTGTGTGTGTTCTCATGTATAATAGTGTACCACTCCGGATACAAACCGCATATCATTAAGTGTGTATTCTGTGCGCGCCATATTAAAACCAATAAGCGGCGCGTAGTGCCAGCGTGTGTGTGCTCATGAATAATAGTGTACCACTCCGGATACAAACCGCATATCATTAAGTGTGTATTCTGTGCACGCCATATTCAAACTTATAAGCGGCGCGTAGTGCCAGTGTGTGTGTGCTCATGTATAATAGTGTACCACTCCGGATACAAACCGCATATCATTAAGTGTGTATTCTGTGCGCGCCATATTCAAACCAATAAGCGGCGCGTAGCTCTAGTGTGTATGTGTACTCATAAATATTAGTGTACCACTCCGGATACAAACCGCATATCATTCAGTGTGTATTCTGTGCACGCCATATTCAAACCAATAAGCGGCGCGTAGTGCCAGTGTGTGTGTGTGCTCATGTATATTAGTGTACCACTCCGGATACAAACTGCATATCATTAAGTGTGTATTCTGTGCACGCCATATTCAAACTAATAAGCGGCGCGTAGTGCCAGTGTGTGTGTGTGCTCATGAATATTAGTGTACCACTCCGGATACAAACTGCATATCATTAAGTGTGTATTCTGTGCGCGTCATATTGAAAATTATAAGCAGCGCGTAGTGTAAGTGTGTGTGTGTGTGCTCATAAATAAAAGTGTACCACAGTGTGTGTGTGTGCTCATAAATAAAAGTCTACCACTCCGGATACAAACTGCATATCATTAAGTGTGTAGTCTGTGCGCGCCATATTCAAACTTATAAGCGGCGCGTAGTGCCAGTGTGTGTGTGTGCTCATGAATATTAGTGTACCACTCCGGATACAAACTGCATATCATTCAGTGTGTATTCTGTGCACGCCATATTCAAACCAATAAGCGGCGCGTAGTGCCAGTGTGTGTGTGTGCTCATAAATATTTGTGTACCACTCCGGATACAAACTGCATATCATTAAGTGTGTATTCTGTGCGCGCCATATTCAAACTTATAAGCGGCACGTAGTGCCAGCGTGTGTGTGCTCATGAATAATAGTGTACCACTCCGGATACAAACCGCATATCATTCAGTGTGTATTCTGTGCGCGCCATATTCAAACTAATCAGCGGCGCGTAGTGCCAGTGTGTGTGTGTGCTCATGAATAATAGTGTACCACTCCGGATACAAACTGCATATCATTAAGTGTGTAGTCTGTGCGCGCCATATTCAAACTTATAAGCGGCGCGTAGTGCCAGTGTGTGTGTGTGCTCATGAATATTAGTGTACCACTCCGGATACAAACTGCAAATCATTAAGTGTGTATTCTGTGCGCGCCATATTCAAACTTATAAGCGGCGCGTAGCTCTAGTGTGTATGTGTACTCATAAATATTTGTGTACCACTCCGGATACAAACCGCATATCATTAAGTTTGTATTCTGTACGCGCCATATTCAAACTAATAAGCGGCGCGTAGTGCCAGTGTGTGTGTGTTTGTCCTCATAAATATTAGTGTACCATTCCGGATACAAACCACATATCATTAAGTGTGTATTCTGTGCACGCCATATTCAAACCAATAAGCGGCGCGTAGTGCCAGTGTGTGTGTGCTCATAAATATTGGTGTACCACTCCGGATACAAATCGCATATCATTAAGTGTGTATTCTGTGCGCGCCATATTCAAACTAATAAGCAGCGCGTAGCTCTAGTGTGTGTGTGTACTCATAAATATTAGTGTACCACTCCGGATACAAACTGCATATCATTAAGTGTGTATTCTGTGCGCGCCATATTCAAACTTATAAGCGGCGCGTAGCTCTAGTGTGTATATGTACTCATAAATATTAGTGTACCACTCCGGCTACAAACTGCAAATCATTAAGTGTGTATTCTGTGCGCGCCATATTCAAACTTATAAGCGGCGCGTAGCTCAAGTGTGTATTTGTCCTCATAAATATTTGTGTAGCACTCCGGATACAAACTGCATATCATTAAGTGTGTATTCTGTGCGCGCCATATTCAAACTAATAAGCGGCGCGTAGTGTAAGTGTGCGTGTGTGTGCTCATAAATATTAGTGTACCACTCCGGATACAAACTGCATATCATTAAGTGTGTATTCTGTGCGCGCCATATTCAAACTAATAAGCGGCGCGTAGTGCCAGTGTGTGTATGTGTGCTCATGTATATTGGTGTACCACTCCGGATACAAACTGCATATCATTAAGTGTGTATTATGTGCGCGCCATATTCAAACCAATAAGCGGCGCGTAGCTCTAGTGTGTATGTGTACTCATAAATATTAGTGTACCACTCCGGATACAAACTGCATATCATTAAGTGTGTATTCTGTGCGCGCCATATTCAAACTTATAAGCGGCGCGTAGCTCTAGTGTGTATATGTACTCATAAATATTAGTGTACCACTCCGGCTACAAACTGCAAATCATTAAGTGTGTATTCTGTGCGCGCCATATTCAAACTTATAAGCGGCGCGTAGCTCAAGTGTGTATTTGTCCTCATAAATATTTGTGTAGCACTCCGGATACAAACTACATATCATTAAGTGTGTATTCTGTGCGCGCCATATTCAAACTAATAAGCGGCGCGTAGTGTAAGTGTGCGTGTGTGTGCTCATAAATATTAGTGTACCACTCCGGATACAAACTGCATATCATTAAGTGTGTATTCTGTGCGCGCCATATTCAAACTAATAAGCGGCGCGTAGTGCCAGTGTGTATGTGTACTCATAAATATTAGTGTACCACTCCGGATACAAACCGCAGATCATTAAGTGTGTATTCTGTGCGCGCCATATTCAAACTTATAAGCAGCGCGTAGTGTCTGTGTGTATGTGTACTCATAAATATTAGTGTACCACTCCGGATACAAACTGCATATCATTAAGTGTGTATTCTGTGCGCGCCGTATTCAAACTTATAAGCTGCGCGTAGTGCCAGTGTGAATGTGTGCTCATGAATAAAAGTGTACCACTCCGGATACAAACTGCATATCATTCAGTGTGTATTCTGTGCACGCCATATTCAAACTAATAAGCGGCGCGTAGTGCCAGTGTGTGTATGTGTGCTCATGTATATTAGTGTACCACTCCGGATACAAACTGCATATCATTAAGTGTGTATTATGTGCGCGCCATATTCAAACCAATAAGCGGCGCGTAGCTCTAGTGTGTATGTGTACTCATAAATATTAGTGTACCACTCCGGATACAAACTGCATATCATTAAGTGTGTATTCTGTGCGCGCCATATTCAAACTAATAAGCGGCGCGTAGTGCCAGTGTGTGTATGTGTGCTCATGTATATTAGTGTACCACTCCGGATACAAACTGCATATCATTAAGTGTGTATTATGTGCGCGCCATATTCAAACCAATAAGCGGCGCGTAGCTCTAGTGTGTATGTGTACTCATAAATATTAGTGTACCACTCCGGATACAAACCGCATATCATTAAGTGTGTATTCTGTGCGCGCCATATTCAAACTAATAAGCGGCGCATAGTGCTAGTGTGTATGTGTACTCATAAATATTAGTGTACCACTCCGGATACAAACCGCATATCATTCATTGTGTATTCTGTGCACGCAATATTCAAACCAATAAGCGGCGCGTAGTGCCAGTGTGTGTGTGCTCATGAATAATAGTGTACCACTCCGGATACAAACCGCATATCATTCAGTGTGTATTCTGTGCGCGCCATATTCAAACTAATAAGCGGCGCGTAGCTCTAGTGTGTATGCGTGCTCATAAATATTAGTGTACCACTCCGGATACAAACCGCATATCATTCAGTGTGTATTCTGTGCACGCCATATTCAAACTTATAAGCGGCGCGTAGCTCTAGTGTGTATTTGTCCTCATAAATATTAGTGTACCACTCCGGATACAAACCGCATATCATTTAGTGTGTATTCTGTGCGCGCCATATTGGAAATTACAAGCAGCGCGTAGTGTAAGTGTACGTGTGTGTGCTCATAAATATTAGTGTACCGCTCCGGATACAAACCGCATATCATTAAGTGTGTATTCTGTGCGCGTCATATTGAAAATTATAAGCGGCGCGTAGTGCCAGTATGTATGTGTGCTCATGAATAATTGTGTACCACTCCGGATACAAACTGCATATCATTGAGTGTGTATTCTGTGCACGCCATATTCAAACTAATCAGCGGCGCATAGTGCTAGTGTGTATGTGTGCTCATAAATAGTAGTGTACCACTCCGGATACAAACCGCATATCATTCAGTGTGTATTCTGTGCACGCCATATTCAAACTAATAAGCGGCGCGTAGCTCTAGTGTGTATGTGTGCTCATAAATAATAGTGTACCACTCCGGATACAAACCGCATATCATTCAGTGTGTATTCTGTGCACGCCATATTCAAACTAATAAGCGGCGCATAGTGCTAGTGTGTATGTGTGCTCATGAATAATTGTGTACCACTCCGGATACAAACTGCATATCATTAAGTGTGTATTCTGTGCGCGCCATATTCAAACTAATAAGCGGCGCGTAGCTCTAGTGTGTATGTGTGCTCATAAATATTAGTGTACCACTCCGGATACAAACCGCATATCATTCAGTGTGTATTCTGTGCACGCCATATTCAAACCAATAAGCGGCGCGTAGTGCCAGTGTGTGTGTGCTCATAAATATTGGTGTACCACTCCGGATACAAATCGCATATCATTAAGTGTGTATTCTGTGCGCGCCATATTCAAACTAATAAGCGGCGCGTAGCTCTAGTGTGTATGTGTGCTCATAAATAATAGTGTACCACTCCGGATACAAACCGCATATCATTCAGTGTGTATTCTGTGCGCGCCGTATTCAAACCAATAAGCGGCGCGTAGTGCCAGTGTGAGTGTGTGCTCATGAATAATTGTGTACCACTCCGGATACAAACTGCATATCATTGAGTGTATATTCTGTGCGCGCCATATTCAAACTAATAAGCGGCGCGTAGCTCTAGTGTGTATGTGTGCTCATAAATATTAGTGTACCACTCCGGATACAAACCGCATATCATTCAGTGTGTATTCTGTGCACGCCATATTCAAACTAATAAGCGGCGCATAGTGCCAGTGTGTGTATGTGTGCTCATGTATATTAGTGTACCACTCCGGATACAAACTGCATATCATTCAGTGTGTATTCTGTGCACGCCATATTCAAACTAATAAGCGGTGCGTAGCGCTAGTGTGTATGTGTACTCATAAATATTAGTGTACCACTCCAGATACAAACTGCATATCATTAAGTGTGTATTCTGTGCGCGCCATATTCAAACTAATAAGCGGCGCGTGAATAATTGTGTACCACTCCGGATACAAATCGCATATCATTAAGTGTGTATTCTGTGCGCGCCATATTCAAACTAATAAGCGGCGCGTAGCTCTAGTGTGTATGTGTGCTCATAAATATTAGTGTACCACTCCGGATACAAACCGCATATCATTCAGTGTGTATTCTGTGCGCGCCGTATTAAAACCAATAAGCGGCGCGTAGTGCCAGTGTGAGTGTGTGCTCATGAATAATTGTGTACCACTCCGGATACAAACTGCATATCATTGAGTGTATATTCTGTGCGCGCCATATTCAAACTAATAAGCGGCGCGTAGCTCTAGTGTGTATGTGTGCTCATAAATATTAGTGTACCACTCCGGATACAAACCGCATATCATTCAGTGTGTATTCTGTGCACGCCATATTCAAACTAATAAGCGGCGCATAGTGCCAGTGTGTGTATGTGTGCTCATGTATATTAGTGTACCACTCCGGATACAAACCGCATATCATTAAGTGTGTATTCTGTGCACGCCATATTCAAACCAATAAGCTGCGCGTAGTGCCAGTGTGAGTGTGTGCTCATGAATAATTGTGTACCACTCCGGATACAAACTGCATATCATTCAGTGTGTATTCTGTGCGCGCCATATTCAAACTGATAAGCGGCGCGTAGTGCCAGTGTGTGTATGTGTGCTCATGTATATTAGTGTACCACTCCGGATACAAACTGCATATCATTAAGTGTGTATTCTGTTTACGCCATATTCAAACCAATAAGCGGCGCGTAGCTCTAGTGTGTATGTGTACTCATAAATATTAGTGTACCACTCCGGATACAAACCGCATATCATTCAGTGTGTATTCTGTGCACGCCATATTCAAACTAATAAGCGGCGCATAGTGCCAGTGTGTGTATGTGTGCTCATGTATATTAGTGTACCACTCCGGATACAAACTGCATATCATTCAGTGTGTATTCTGTGCACGCCATATTCAAACTAATAAGCGGTGCGTAGCGCTAGTGTGTATGTGTACTCATAAATATTAGTGTACCACTCCAGATACAAACTGCATATCATTAAGTGTGTATTCTGTGCGCGCCATATTCAAACTAATAAGCGGCGCGTGAATAATTGTGTACCACTCCGGATACAAATCGCATATCATTAAGTGTGTATTCTGTGCGCGCCATATTCAAACTAATAAGCGGCGCGTAGCTCTAGTGTGTATGTGTGCTCATAAATAATAGTGTACCACTCCGGATACAAACCGCATATCATTCAGTGTGTATTCTGTGCGCGCCGTATTAAAACCAATAAGCGGCGCGTAGTGCCAGTGTGAGTGTGTGCTCATGAATAATTGTGTACCACTCCGGATACAAACTGCATATCATTGAGTGTATATTCTGTGCGCGCCATATTCAAACTAATAAGCGGCGCGTAGCTCTAGTGTGTATGTGTGCTCATAAATATTAGTGTACCACTCCGGATACAAACCGCATATCATTAAGTGTGTATTCTGTGCGCGCCATATTCAAACTAATAAGCGGCGCGTAGCTCTAGTGTGTATGTGTACTCATAAATATTAGTGTACCACTCCGGATACAAACCGCATATCATTCAGTGTATATTCTGTGCACGCCATATTCAAACCAATAAGCGGCGCATAGTGCTAGTGTGTGTGTGTGCTCATAAATATTTGTGTACCACTCCGGATACAAACCGCATATCATTCATTGTGTATTCTGTGCGCGCCATATTCAAACCAATAAGCGGCGCGTAGTGCCAGTGTGTGTGTGCTCATAAATAATAGTGTACCACTCCGGATACAAACCGCATATCATTAAGTGTGTATTCTGTGCGCGCCAAATTAAAACCAATAAGCGGCGCGTAGTGCCAGTGTGTGTGTGTGTCCTCATAAATATTAGTGTACCACTCCGGATACAAACCGCATATCATTCAGTGTGTATTCTGTGCACGCCATATTCAAATTTATAAGCGGCACGTAGTGCCAGTGTGTGTGTGCTCATGAATAATAGTGTACCACTCCGGATACAAACCGCATATCATTAAGTGTGTATTCTGTGCGCGCCATATTCAAACTTATCAGCGGCGCATAGTGCCAGTGTGTGTGTGTGCTCATAAATAATAGTGTACCACTCCGGATACAAACCGCATATCATTAAGTGTGTATTCTGTGCGCGCCATATTCAAACCAATAAGCGGCGCGTAGTGCCAGTGTGTGTGTGTGCTCATGAATTATAGTGTACCACTCTGGATACAAACCGCATATCATTAAGTGTGTATTCTGTGCACGCCATATTCAAACCAATAAGCGGCGCGTAGTGCCAGTGTGTGTGTGCTCATAAATAATAGTGTACCACTCCGGATACAAACCGCATATCATTAAGTGTGTATTCTGTGCGCGCCAAATTAAAACCAATAAGCGGCGCGTAGTGCCAGTGTGTGTGTGTGTCCTCATAAATATTAGTGTACCACTCCGGATACAAACCGCATATCATTAAGTGTGTATTCTGTGCGCGCCATATTCAAACCAATAAGCGGCGCGTAGTGCCAGTGTGTGTGTGTGCTCATGAATAATAGTGTACCACTCTGGATACAAACCGCATATCATTCAGTGTGTATTCTGTGCGCGCCATATTCAAACTAATAAGCAGCGCGTAGCGCTAGTGTGTGTGTCCGTGCTCATGAATAATAGTGTACCACTCCGGATACAAACCGCATATCATTAAGTGTGTATTCTGTGCGCGCCATATTCAAACTAATAAGCGGCGCGTAGTGCCAGTGTGTATGTGTGCTCATAAATAATAGTGTACCACTCCGGATACAAACCGCCTATCATTAAGTGTGTATTCTGTGCGCGCCATATTCAAACTAATAAGCAGCGCGTAGCGCTAGTGTGTGTGTCCGTGCTCATGAATAATAGTGTACCACTCCGGATACAAACCGCATATCATTAAGTGTGTATTCTGTGCGCGCCATATTCAAACTAATAAGCGGCGCGTAGCTCTAGTGTGTATGTGTACTCATAAATATTAGTGTACCACTCCGGATACAAACCGCATATCATTCAGTGTGTATTCTGTGCACGCCATATTCAAATTTATAAGCGGCACGTAGTGCCAGTGTGTGTGTGCTCATGAATAATAGTGTACCACTCCGGATACAAACCGCATATCATTAAGTGTGTATTCTGTGCGCGCCATATTCAAACTTATCAGCGGCGCATAGTGCCAGTGTGTGTGTGTGCTCATAAATAATAGTGTACCACTCCGGATACAAACCGCATATCATTAAGTGTGTATTCTGTGCGCGCCATATTCAAACCAATAAGCGGCGCGTAGTGCCAGTGTGTGTGTGTGCTCATGAATTATAGTGTACCACTCTGGATACAAACCGCATATCATTAAGTGTGTATTCTGTGCACGCCATATTCAAATTTATAAGCGGCACGTAGTGCCAGTGTGTGTGTGCTCATGAATAATAGTGTACCACTCCGGATACAAACCGCATATCATTAAGTGTGTATTCTGTGCGCGCCATATTCAAACTTATCAGCGGCGCATAGTGCCAGTGTGTGTGTGTGCTCATAAATAATAGTGTACCACTCCGGATACAAACCGCATATCATTAAGTGTGTATTCTGTGCGCGCCATATTCAAACCAATAAGCGGCGCGTAGTGCCAGTGTGTGTGTGTGCTCATGAATAATAGTGTACCACTCTGGATACAAACCGCATATCATTCAGTGTGTATTCTGTGCGCGCCATATTCAAACTAATAAGCAGCGCGTAGCGCTAGTGTGTGTGTCCGTGCTCATGAATAATAGTGTACCACTCCGGATACAAACCGCATATCATTAAGTGTGTATTCTGTGCGCGCCATATTCAAACTAATAAGCGGCGCGTAGTGCCAGTGTGTATGTGTGCTCATAAATAATAGTGTACCACTCCGGATACAAACCGCCTATCATTAAGTGTGTATTCTGTGCGCGCCA
Organism: Anopheles gambiae; assembly: GCF_943734735.2. NCBI lineage: Eukaryota > Metazoa > Arthropoda > Insecta > Diptera > Culicidae > Anopheles > Anopheles gambiae. The sequence goes on along the minus strand of NW_026902553.1, from coordinate 1,384,325 downwards.
TATTCAAACTAATAAGCAGCGCGTAGCGCTAGTGTGTGTGTCCGTGCTCATGAATAATAGTGTACCACTCCGGATACAAACCGCATATCATTAAGTGTGTATTCTGTGCGCGCCATATTCAAACTAATAAGCGGCGCGTAGCGCTAGTGTGTATGTGTACTCATAAATATTAGTGTACCACTCCGGATACAAACCGCATATCATTCAGTGTGTATTCTGTGCGCGCCATATTCAAACTAATAAGCGGCGCGTAGTGCCAGTGTGTATGTGTGCTCATAAATAATAGTGTACCACTCCGGATACAAACCGCCTATCATTAAGTGTGTATTCTGTGCGCGCCATATTCAAACTAATAAGCAGCGCGTAGCGCTAGTGTGTGTGTCCGTGCTCATGAATAATAGTGTACCACTCCGGATACAAACCGCATATCATTAAGTGTGTATTCTGTGCGCGCCATATTCAAACTAATAAGCGGCGCGTAGTGCCAGTGTGTATGTGTGCTCATAAATAATAGTGTACCACTCCGGATACAAACCGCCTATCATTAAGTGTGTATTCTGTGCGCGCCATATTCAAACTAATAAGCGGCACGTAGTGCCAGTGTGTGTGTGTGTGTGTTTGCTCATGAATTATAGTGTACCACTCCGGATACAAACCGCATATCATTAAGTGTGTATTCTGTGCGCGCCATATTCAAACTAATAAGCAGCGCGTAGCGCGAGTGTGTGTGTCCGTGCTCATGAATAATAGTGTACCACTCCGGATACAAACCGCATATCATTAAGTGTGTATTCTGTGCGCGCCATATTCAAACTAATAAGCGGCGCGTAGTGCCAGTGTGTGTGTGTGTCCTCATAAATATTGGTGTACCACTCCGGATACAAACCGCATATCATTAAGTGTGTATTCTGTGCGCGCCATATTCAAACTTATCAGCGGCGCATAGTGCCAGTGTGTGTGTGTGCTCATGAATAAAAGTGTACCACTCCGGATACAAACCGCATATCATTAAGTGTGTATTCTGTGCGCGCCATATTCAAACCAATAAGCGGCGCGTAGTGCCAGTGTGTGTGTGTGCTCATGAATAATAGTGTACCACTCCGGATACAAACCGCATATCATTTAGTGTGTATTCTGTGCGCGCCATATTCAAACCAATAAGCGGCGCGTAGTGCCAGTGTGTGTGTGCTCATAAATATTGGTGTACCACTCCGGATACAAACCGCATATCATTAAGTGTGTATTCTGTGCGCGCCATATTCAAACTAATAAGCAGCGCGTAGCGCTAGTGTGTGTGTCCGTGCTCATGAATAATAGTGTACCACTCCGGATACAAACCGCATATCATTAAGTGTGTATTCTGTGCGCGCCATATTCAAACTAATAAGCGGCGCGTAGTGCCAGTGTGTGTGTGTGTCCTCATAAATATTAGTGTACCACTCCGGATACAAACCGCATATCATTAAGTGTGTATTCTGTGCGCGCCATATTCAAACTTATCAGCGGCGCATAGTGCCAGTGTGTGTGTGTGCTCATGAATAAAAGTGTACCACTCCGGATACAAACCGCATATCATTTAGTGTGTATTCTGTGCGCGCCATATTCAAACCAATAAGCGGCGCGTAGTGCCAGTGTGTGTGTGCTCATAAATATTGGTGTACCACTCCGGATACAAACCGCATATCATTAAGTGTGTATTCTGTGCGCGCCATATTCAAACCAATAAGCGGCGCGTAGTGCCAGTGTGTGTGTGTGCTCATGAATAATAGTGTACCACTCCGGATACAAACCGCATATCATTTAGTGTGTATTCTGTGCGCGCCATATTCAAACCAATAAGCGGCGCGTAGTGCCAGTGTGTGTGTGCTCATAAATATTGGTGTACCACTCCGGATACAAACCGCATATCATTAAGTGTGTATTCTGTGCGCGCCATATTCAAACTAATAAGCAGCGCGTAGCGCTAGTGTGTGTGTCCGTGCTCATGAATAATAGTGTACCACTCCGGATACAAACCGCATATCATTAAGTGTGTATTCTGTGCGCGCCATATTCAAACCAATAAGCGGCGCGTAGTGCCAGTGTGTGTGTGTGCTCATGAATAATAGTGTACCACTCCGGATACAAACCGCATATCATTTAGTGTGTATTCTGTGCGCGCCATATTCAAACCAATAAGCGGCGCGTAGTGCCAGTGTGTGTGTGCTCATAAATATTGGTGTACCACTCCGGATACAAACCGCATATCATTAAGTGTGTATTCTGTGCGCGCCATATTCAAACTAATAAGCAGCGCGTAGCGCTAGTGTGTGTGTCCGTGCTCATGAATAATTGTGTACCACTCCGGATACAAACCGCATATCATTAAGTGTGTATTCTGTGCGCGCCATATTCAAACTAATAAGCGGCGCGTAGTGCCAGTGTGTGTGTGTGCTCATGAATAATAGTGTACCACTCTGGATACAAACCGCATATCATTCAGTGTGTATTCTGTGCGCGCCATATTCAAACTAATAAGCAGCGCGTAGCGCTAGTGTGTGTGTCCGTGCTCATGAATAATAGTGTACCACTCCGGATACAAACCGCATATCATTAAGTGTGTATTCTGTGCGCGCCATATTCAAACCAATAAGCGGCGCATAGTGCTAGTGTGTATGTGTGCTCATAAATATTAGTGTACCACTCCGGATACAAACCGCATATCATTGAGTGTGTATTCTGTGCGCGCCATATTAAAATTAATAAGCGGCGCGTAGTGTCTGTGTGTATGTGTGTGTATGTGTACTCATGAATAATAGTGTACCACTCCGGATACAAACCGCATATCATTAAGTGTGTATTCTGTGCGCGCCATATTCAAACTAATAAGCGGCGCGTAGTGCCAGTGTGTATGTGTGCTCATAAATAATAGTGTACCACTCCGGATACAAACCGCCTATCATTAAGTGTGTATTCTGTGCGCGCCATATTCAAACTAATAAGCAGCGCGTAGCGCTAGTGTGTGTGTCCGTGCTCATGAATAATAGTGTACCACTCTGGATACAAACCGCATATCATTCAGTGTGTATTCTGTGCGCGCCATATTCAAACTAATAAGCGGCGCGTAGCTCTAGTGTGTATGTGTGCTCATAAATATTAGTGTACCACTCCGGATACAAACCGCATATCATTGAGTGTGTATTCTGTGCGCGCCATATTAAAATTAATAAGCGGCGCGTAGTGTCTGTGTGTATGTGTGTGTATGTGTACTCATGAATAATAGTGTACCACTCCGGATACAAACCGCATATCATTAAGTGTGTATTCTGTGCGCGCCATATTCAAACCAATAAGCGGCGCGTAGTGCCAGTGTGTATGTGTGCTCATAAATAATAGTGTACCACTCCGGATACAAACCGCCTATCATTAAGTGTGTATTCTGTGCGCGCCATATTCAAACTAATAAGCAGCACGTAGCGCTAGTGTGTGTGTCCGTGCTCATGAATAATAGTGTACCACTCCGGATACAAACCGCATATCATTAAGTGTGTATTCTGTGCGCGCCATATTCACACTAATAAGCGGCGCGTAGCTCTAGTGTGTATGTGTACTCATAAATATTAGTGTACCACTCCGGATACAAACCGCATATCATTCAGTGTGTATTCTGTGCGCGCCATATTCAAACTAATAAGCGGCGCGTAGTGCCAGTGTGTATGTGTGCTCATAAATAATAGTGTACCACTCCGGATACAAACCGCCTATCATTAAGTGTGTATTCTGTGCGCGCCATATTCAAACTAATAAGCAGCGCGTAGCGCTAGTGTGTGTGTCCGTGCTCATGAATAATAGTGTACCACTCCGGATACAAACCGCATATCATTAAGTGTGTATTCTGTGCGCGCCATATTCAAACTAATAAGCGGCGCGTAGTGCCAGTGTGTATGTGTGCTCATAAATAATAGTGTACCACTCCGGATACAAACCGCCTATCATTAAGTGTGTATTCTGTGCGCGCCATATTCAAACTAATAAGCGGCACGTAGTGCCAGTGTGTGTGTGTGTGTGTTTGCTCATGAATTATAGTGTACCACTCCGGATACAAACCGCATATCATTCAGTGTGTATTCTGTGCACGCCATATTCAAACCAATAAGCGGCGCGTTGTGCCTGTGTGTGTGTGCTCATAAATATTAGTGTACCACTCCGGATACAAACCGCATATCATTAAGTGTGTATTCTGTGCGCGCCATATTCAAACCAATAAGCGGCGCGTAGTGCCAGTGTGTGTGTGCTCATAAATATTGGTGTACCACTCCGGATACAAACCGCATATCATTAAGTGTGTATTCTGTGCGCGCCATATTCAAACTAATAAGCAGCACGTAGCGCTAGTGTGTGTGTCCGTGCTCATGAATAATAGTGTACCACTCCGGATACAAACCGCATATCATTAAGTGTGTATTCTGTGCGCGCCATATTCAAACCAATAAGCGGCGCGTAGTGCCAGTGTGTGTGTGCTCATAAATATTGGTGTACCACTCCGGATACAAACCGCATATCATTAAGTGTGTATTCTGTGCGCGCCATATTCAAACTAATAAGCAGCGCGTAGCGCTAGTGTGTGTGTCCGTGCTCATGAATAATAGTGTACCACTCCGGATACAAACCGCATATCATTAAGTGTGTATTCTGTGCGCGCCATATTCAAACTTATCAGCGGCGCATAGTGCCAGTGTGTGTGTGTGCTCATGAATAAAAGTGTACCACTCCGGATACAAACCGCATATCATTAAGTGTGTATTCTGTGCGCGCCATATTCAAACCAATAAGCGGCGCGTAGTGCCAGTGTGTGTGTGTGCTCATGAATAATAGTGTACCACTCCGGATACAAACCGCATATCATTTAGTGTGTATTCTGTGCGCGCCATATTCAAACCAATAAGCGGCGCGTAGTGCCAGTGTGTGTGTGCTCATAAATATTGGTGTACCACTCCGGATACAAACCGCATATCATTAAGTGTGTATTCTGTGCGCGCCATATTCAAACTAATAAGCAGCGCGTAGCGCTAGTGTGTGTGTCCGTGCTCATGAATAATAGTGTACCACTCCGGATACAAACCGCATATCATTAAGTGTGTATTCTGTGCGCGCCATATTCAAACTAATAAGCGGCGCGTAGTGCCAGTGTGTGTCCTCATAAATATTAGTGTACCACTCCGGATACAAACCGCATATCATTAAGTGTGTATTCTGTGCGCGCCATATTCAAACTAATCAGCGGCGCGTAGTGCCAGTGTGTATGTGTGCTCATAAATAATAGTGTACCACTCCGGATACAAACCGCATATCATTCAGTGTATATTCTGTGCACGCCATATTCAAACCAATAAGCGGCGCATAGTGCTAGTGTGTGTGTGTGCTCATAAATATTTGTGTACCACTCCGGATACAAACCGCATATCATTCATTGTGTATTCTGTGCGCGCCATATTCAAACCAATAAGCGGCGCGTAGTGCCAGTGTGTGTGTGCTCATAAATAATAGTGTACCACTCCGGATACAAACCGCATATCATTAAGTGTGTATTCTGTGCGCGCCAAATTAAAACCAATAAGCGGCGCGTAGTGCCAGTGTGTGTGTGTGTCCTCATAAATATTAGTGTACCACTCCGGATACAAACCGCATATCATTCAGTGTGTATTCTGTGCACGCCATATTCAAATTTATAAGCGGCACGTAGTGCCAGTGTGTGTGTGCTCATGAATAATAGTGTACCACTCCGGATACAAACCGCATATCATTAAGTGTGTATTCTGTGCGCGCCATATTCAAACTTATCAGCGGCGCATAGTGCCAGTGTGTGTGTGTGCTCATAAATAATAGTGTACCACTCCGGATACAAACCGCATATCATTAAGTGTGTATTCTGTGCGCGCCATATTCAAACCAATAAGCGGCGCGTAGTGCCAGTGTGTGTGTGTGCTCATGAATTATAGTGTACCACTCTGGATACAAACCGCATATCATTAAGTGTGTATTCTGTGCACGCCATATTCAAACCAATAAGCGGCGCGTAGTGCCAGTGTGTGTGTGCTCATAAATAATAGTGTACCACTCCGGATACAAACCGCATATCATTAAGTGTGTATTCTGTGCGCGCCAAATTAAAACCAATAAGCGGCGCGTAGTGCCAGTGTGTGTGTGTGTCCTCATAAATATTAGTGTACCACTCCGGATACAAACCGCATATCATTCAGTGTGTATTCTGTGCACGCCATATTCAAATTTATAAGCGGCACGTAGTGCCAGTGTGTGTGTGCTCATGAATAATAGTGTACCACTCCGGATACAAACCGCATATCATTAAGTGTGTATTCTGTGCGCGCCATATTCAAACTTATCAGCGGCGCATAGTGCCAGTGTGTGTGTGTGCTCATAAATAATAGTGTACCACTCCGGATACAAACCGCATATCATTAAGTGTGTATTCTGTGCGCGCCATATTCAAACCAATAAGCGGCGCGTAGTGCCAGTGTGTGTGTGTGCTCATGAATTATAGTGTACCACTCTGGATACAAACCGCATATCATTAAGTGTGTATTCTGTGCACGCCATATTCAAACCAATAAGCGGCGCGTAGTGCCAGTGTATGTGTGCTCATGAATAATAGTGTACCACTCCGGATACAAACCGCATATCATTAAGTGTGTATTCTGTGCGCGCCGTATTAAAACCAATAAGCGGCGCGTAGTGCCAGTGTGAGTGTGTGCTCATGAATAATTGTGTACCACTCCGGATACAAACTGCATATCATTGAGTGTATATTCTGTGCGCGCCATATTCAAACTAATAAGCGGCGCGTAGCTCTAGTGTGTATGTGTGCTCATAAATATTAGTGTACCACTCCGGATACAAACCGCATATCATTAAGTGTGTATTCTGTGCGCGCCATATTCAAACTAATAAGCGGCGCGTAGCTCTAGTGTGTATGTGTACTCATAAATATTAGTGTACCACTCCGGATACAAACCGCATATCATTCAGTGTATATTCTGTGCACGCCATATTCAAACCAATAAGCGGCGCATAGTGCTAGTGTGTGTGTGTGCTCATAAATATTTGTGTACCACTCCGGATACAAACCGCATATCATTCATTGTGTATTCTGTGCGCGCCATATTCAAACCAATAAGCGGCGCGTAGTGCCAGTGTGTGTGTGCTCATAAATAATAGTGTACCACTCCGGATACAAACCGCATATCATTAAGTGTGTATTCTGTGCGCGCCAAATTAAAACCAATAAGCAGCACGTAGCGCTAGTGTGTGTGTCCGTGCTCATGAATAATAGTGTACCACTCCGGATACAAACCGCATATCATTAAGTGTGTATTCTGTGCGCGCCATATTCAAACTTATCAGCGGCGCATAGTGCCAGTGTGTGTGTGTGCTCATGAATAAAAGTGTACCACTCCGGATACAAACCGCATATCATTAAGTGTGTATTCTGTGCGCGCCATATTCAAACCAATAAGCGGCGCGTAGTGCCAGTGTGTGTGTGTGCTCATGAATAATAGTGTACCACTCCGGATACAAACCGCATATCATTTAGTGTGTATTCTGTGCGCGCCATATTCAAACCAATAAGCGGCGCGTAGTGCCAGTGTGTGTGTGCTCATAAATATTGGTGTACCACTCCGGATACAAACCGCATATCATTAAGTGTGTATTCTGTGCGCGCCATATTCAAACTAATAAGCAGCGCGTAGCGCTAGTGTGTGTGTCCGTGCTCATGAATAATAGTGTACCACTCCGGATACAAACCGCATATCATTAAGTGTGTATTCTGTGCGCGCCATATTCAAACTAATAAGCGGCGCGTAGTGCCAGTGTGTGTGTGTGTCCTCATAAATATTAGTGTACCACTCCGGATACAAACCGCATATCATTAAGTGTGTATTCTGTGCGCGCCATATTCAAACTAATCAGCGGCGCGTAGTGCCAGTGTGTATGTGTGCTCATAAATAATAGTGTACCACTCCGGATACAAACCGCATATCATTCAGTGTATATTCTGTGCACGCCATATTCAAACCAATAAGCGGCGCATAGTGCTAGTGTGTGTGTGTGCTCATAAATATTTGTGTACCACTCCGGATACAAACCGCATATCATTCATTGTGTATTCTGTGCGCGCCATATTCAAACCAATAAGCGGCGCGTAGTGCCAGTGTGTGTGTGCTCATAAATAATAGTGTACCACTCCGGATACAAACCGCATATCATTAAGTGTGTATTCTGTGCGCGCCAAATTAAAACCAATAAGCGGCGCGTAGTGCCAGTGTGTGTGTGTGTCCTCATAAATATTAGTGTACCACTCCGGATACAAACCGCATATCATTCAGTGTGTATTCTGTGCACGCCATATTCAAATTTATAAGCGGCACGTAGTGCCAGTGTGTGTGTGCTCATGAATAATAGTGTACCACTCCGGATACAAACCGCATATCATTAAGTGTGTATTCTGTGCGCGCCATATTCAAACTTATCAGCGGCGCATAGTGCCAGTGTGTGTGTGTGCTCATAAATAATAGTGTACCACTCCGGATACAAACCGCATATCATTAAGTGTGTATTCTGTGCGCGCCATATTCAAACCAATAAGCGGCGCGTAGTGCCAGTGTGTGTGTGTGCTCATGAATTATAGTGTACCACTCTGGATACAAACCGCATATCATTAAGTGTGTATTCTGTGCACGCCATATTCAAACCAATAAGCGGCGCGTAGTGCCAGTGTGTGTGTGCTCATAAATAATAGTGTACCACTCCGGATACAAACCGCATATCATTAAGTGTGTATTCTGTGCGCGCCAAATTAAAACCAATAAGCGGCGCGTAGTGCCAGTGTGTGTGTGTGTCCTCATAAATATTAGTGTACCACTCCGGATACAAACCGCATATCATTCAGTGTGTATTCTGTGCACGCCATATTCAAATTTATAAGCGGCACGTAGTGCCAGTGTGTGTGTGCTCATGAATAATAGTGTACCACTCCGGATACAAACCGCATATCATTAAGTGTGTATTCTGTGCGCGCCATATTCAAACTTATCAGCGGCGCATAGTGCCAGTGTGTGTGTGTGCTCATAAATAATAGTGTACCACTCCGGATACAAACCGCATATCATTAAGTGTGTATTCTGTGCGCGCCATATTCAAACCAATAAGCGGCGCGTAGTGCCAGTGTGTGTGTGTGCTCATGAATAATAGTGTACCACTCTGGATACAAACCGCATATCATTCAGTGTGTATTCTGTGCGCGCCATATTCAAACTAATAAGCAGCGCGTAGCGCTAGTGTGTGTGTCCGTGCTCATGAATAATAGTGTACCACTCCGGATACAAACCGCATATCATTAAGTGTGTATTCTGTGCGCGCCATATTCAAACTAATAAGTGGCGCGTAGTGCCATTGTGTATGTGTGCTCATAAATAATAGTGTACCACTCCGGATACAAACCGCCTATCATTAAGTGTGTATTCTGTGCGCGCCATATTCAAACTAATAAGCAGCACGTAGCGCTAGTGTGTGTGTCCGTGCTCATGAATAATAGTGTACCACTCCGGATACAAACCGCATATCATTAAGTGTGTATTCTGTGCGCGCCATATTCAAACTAATAAGCGGCGCGTAGCTCTAGTGTGTATGTGTACTCATAAATATTAGTGTACCACTCCGGATACAAACCGCATATCATTCAGTGTGTATTCTGTGCGCGCCATATTCAAACTAATAAGCGGCGCGTAGTGCCAGTGTGTATGTGTGCTCATAAATAATAGTGTACCACTCCGGATACAAACCGCCTATCATTAAGTGTGTATTCTGTGCGCGCCATATTCAAACTAATAAGCAGCGCGTAGCGCTAGTGTGTGTGTCCGTGCTCATGAATAATAGTGTACCACTCCGGATACAAACCGCATATCATTAAGTGTGTATTCTGTGCGCGCCATATTCAAACTAATAAGCGGCGCGTAGTGCCAGTGTGTATGTGTGCTCATAAATAATAGTGTACCACTCCGGATACAAACCGCCTATCATTAAGTGTGTATTCTGTGCGCGCCATATTCAAACTAATAAGCGGCACGTAGTGCCAGTGTGTGTGTGTGTGTGTTTGCTCATGAATTATAGTGTACCACTCCGGATACAAACCGCATATCATTAAGTGTGTATTCTGTGCGCGCCATATTCAAACTAATAAGCAGCGCGTAGCGCTAGTGTGTGTGTCCGTGCTCATGAATAATAGTGTACCACTCCGGATACAAACCGCATATCATTAAGTGTGTATTCTGTGCGCGCCATATTCAAACTTATCAGCGGCGCATAGTGCCAGTGTGTGTGTGTGCTCATGAATAAAAGTGTACCACTCCGGATACAAACCGCATATCATTAAGTGTGTATTCTGTGCGCGCCATATTCAAACCAATAAGCGGCGCGTAGTGCCAGTGTGTGTGTGTGCTCATGAATAATAGTGTACCACTCCGGATACAAACCGCATATCATTTAGTGTGTATTCTGTGCGCGCCATATTCAAACCAATAAGCGGCGCGTAGTGCCAGTGTGTGTGTGCTCATAAATATTGGTGTACCACTCCGGATACAAACCGCATATCATTAAGTGTGTATTCTGTGCGCGCCATATTCAAACTAATAAGCAGCGCGTAGCGCTAGTGTGTGTGTCCGTGCTCATGAATAATAGTGTACCACTCCGGATACAAACCGCATATCATTAAGTGTGTATTCTGTGCGCGCCATATTCAAACTAATAAGCGGCGCGTAGTGCCAGTGTGTGTGTGTGTCCTCATAAATATTAGTGTACCACTCCGGATACAAACCGCATATCATTAAGTGTGTATTCTGTGCGCGCCATATTCAAACTAATAAGCGGCGCGTAGTGCCAGTGTGTGTGTGCTCATAAATATTGGTGTACCACTCCGGATACAAACCGCATATCATTAAGTGTGTATTCTGTGCGCGCCATATTCAAACTAATAAGCAGCGCGTAGCGCTAGTGTGTGTGTCCGTGCTCATGAATAATAGTGTACCACTCCGGATACAAACCGCATATCATTAAGTGTGTATTCTGTGCGCGCCATATTCAAACTAATAAGCGGCGCATAGTGCCAGTGTGTGTGTGTGCTCATGAATAAAAGTGTACCACTCCGGATACAAACCGCATATCATTAAGTGTGTATTCTGTGCGCGCCATATTCAAACCAATAAGCGGCGCGTAGTGCCAGTGTGTGTGTGTGCTCATGAATAATAGTGTACCACTCCGGATACAAACCGCATATCATTTAGTGTGTATTCTGTGCGCGCCATATTCAAACTAATAAGCGGCGCGTAGTGCCAGTGTGTGTGTGCTCATAAATATTGGTGTACCACTCCGGATACAAACCGCATATCATTAAGTGTGTATTCTGTGCGCGCCATATTCAAACTAATAAGCAGCGCGTAGCGCTAGTGTGTGTGTCCGTGCTCATGAATAATAGTGTACCACTCCGGATACAAACCGCATATCATTAAGTGTGTATTCTGTGCGCGCCATATTCAAACTAATAAGCGGCGCGTAGTGCCAGTGTGTGTGTGTGCTCATGAATAATAGTGTACCACTCTGGATACAAACCGCATATCATTCAGTGTGTATTCTGTGCGCGCCATATTCAAACTAATAAGCAGCGCGTAGCGCTAGTGTGTGTGTCCGTGCTCATGAATAATAGTGTACCACTCCGGATACAAACCGCATATCATTAAGTGTGTATTCTGTGCGCGCCATATTCAAACCAATAAGCGGCGCATAGTGCTAGTGTGTATGTGTGCTCATAAATATTAGTGTACCACTCCGGATACAAACCGCATATCATTGAGTGTGTATTCTGTGCGCGCCATATTAAAATTAATAAGCGGCGCGTAGTGTCTGTGTGTATGTGTGTGTATGTGTACTCATGAATAATAGTGTACCACTCCAGATACAAACCGCATATCATTAAGTGTGTATTCTGTGCGCGCCATATTCAAACTAATAAGCGGCGCGTAGTGCCAGTGTGTATGTGTGCTCATAAATAATAGTGTACCACTCCGGATACAAACCGCCTATCATTAAGTGTGTATTCTGTGCGCGCCATATTCAAACTAATAAGCAGCGCGTAGCGCTAGTGTGTGTGTCCGTGCTCATGAATAATAGTGTACCACTCTGGATACAAACCGCATATCATTCAGTGTGTATTCTGTGCGCGCCATATTCAAACTAATAAGCGGCGCGTAGCTCTAGTGTGTATGTGTGCTCATAAATATTAGTGTACCACTCCGGATACAAACCGCATATCATTGAGTGTGTATTCTGTGCGCGCCATATTAAAATTAATAAGCGGCGCGTAGTGTCTGTGTGTATGTGTGTGTATGTGTACTCATGAATAATAGTGTACCACTCCGGATACAAACCGCATATCATTAAGTGTGTATTCTGTGCGCGCCATATTCAAACCAATAAGCGGCGCGTAGTGCCAGTGTGTATGTGTGCTCATAAATAATAGTGTACCACTCCGGATACAAACCGCCTATCATTAAGTGTGTATTCTGTGCGCGCCATATTCAAACTAATAAGCGGCACGTAGCGCTAGTGTGTGTGTCCGTGCTCATGAATAATAGTGTACCACTCCGGATACAAACCGCATATCATTAAGTGTGTATTCTGTGCGCGCCATATTCACACTAATAAGCGGCGCGTAGCTCTAGTGTGTATGTGTACTCATAAATATTAGTGTACCACTCCGGATACAAACCGCATATCATTCAGTGTGTATTCTGTGCGCGCCATATTCAAACTAATAAGCGGCGCGTAGTGCCAGTGTGTATGTGTGCTCATAAATAATAGTGTACCACTCCGGATACAAACCGCCTATCATTAAGTGTGTATTCTGTGCGCGCCATATTCAAACTAATAAGCAGCGCGTAGCGCTAGTGTGTGTGTCCGTGCTCATGAATAATAGTGTACCACTCCGGATACAAACCGCATATCATTAAGTGTGTATTCTGTGCGCGCCATATTCAAACTAATAAGCGGCGCGTAGTGCCAGTGTGTATGTGTGCTCATAAATAATAGTGTACCACTCCGGATACAAACCGCCTATCATTAAGTGTGTATTCTGTGCGCGCCATATTCAAACTAATAAGCGGCACGTAGTGCCAGTGTGTGTGTGTGTGTGTTTGCTCATGAATTATAGTGTACCACTCCGGATACAAACCGCATATCATTCAGTGTGTATTCTGTGCACGCCATATTCAAACCAATAAGCGGCGCGTTGTGCCTGTGTGTGTGTGCTCATAAATATTAGTGTACCACTCCGGATACAAACCGCATATCATTAAGTGTGTATTCTGTGCGCGCCATATTCAAACCAATAAGCGGCGCGTAGTGCCAGTGTGTGTGTGCTCATAAATATTGGTGTACCACTCCGGATACAAACCGCATATCATTAAGTGTGTATTCTGTGCGCGCCATATTCAAACTAATAAGCAGCACGTAGCGCTAGTGTGTGTGTCCGTGCTCATGAATAATAGTGTACCCTCCGGATACAAACCGCATATCATTAAGTGTGTATTCTGTGCGCGCCATATTCAAACCAATAAGCGGCGCGTAGTGCCAGTGTGTGTGTGCTCATAAATATTGGTGTACCACTCCGGATACAAACCGCATATCATTAAGTGTGTATTCTGTGCGCGCCATATTCAAACTAATAAGCAGCGCGTAGCGCTAGTGTGTGTGTCCGTGCTCATGAATAATAGTGTACCACTCCGGATACAAACCGCATATCATTAAGTGTGTATTCTGTGCGCGCCATATTCAAACTTATCAGCGGCGCATAGTGCCAGTGTGTGTGTGTGCTCATGAATAAAAGTGTACCACTCCGGATACAAACCGCATATCATTAAGTGTGTATTCTGTGCGCGCCATATTCAAACCAATAAGCGGCGCGTAGTGCCAGTGTGTGTGTGTGCTCATGAATAATAGTGTACCACTCCGGATACAAACCGCATATCATTTAGTGTGTATTCTGTGCGCGCCATATTCAAACCAATAAGCGGCGCGTCGTGCCAGTGTGTGTGTGCTCATAAATATTGGTGTACCACTCCGGATACAAACCGCATATCATTAAGTGTGTATTCTGTGCGCGCCATATTCAAACTAATAAGCAGCGCGTAGCGCTAGTGTGTGTGTCCGTGCTCATGAATAATAGTGTACCACTCCGGATACAAACCGCATATCATTAAGTGTGTATTCTGTGCGCGCCATATTCAAACTAATAAGCGGCGCGTAGTGCCAGTGTGTGTGTGTGTCCTCATAAATATTAGTGTACCACTCCGGATACAAACCGCATATCATTAAGTGTGTATTCTGTGCGCGCCATATTCAAACTAATCAGCGGCGCGTAGTGCCAGTGTGTGTGTGCTCATGAATAATAGTGTACCACTCCGGATACAAACCGCATATCATTCAGTGTGTATTCTGTGCGCGCCATATTCAAACTAATAAGCGGCGCGTAGTGCCAGTGTGTGTGTGTGCTCATGAATAATAGTGTACTTCTCCGGATACAAACCGCATATCATTAAGTGTGTATTCTGTGCGCGCCAAATTCAAAATTACAAGCGGCGCGTAGTGCCAGTGTGTGTATGTGTGCTCATGTATATTAGTGTACCACTCCGGATACAAACTGCATATCATTAAGTGTGTATTCTGTGCGCGCCAAATTCAAAATTACAAGCGGCGCGTAGTGCCAGTGTGTGTGTGTGTTTGCTCATGAATAATAGTGTACCACTCCGGATACAAACCGCATATCATTAACTAATAAGCGGCGCGTAGCTCTAGTGTGTATGTGTACTCATAAATATTAGTGTACCACTCTGGATACAAACCGCATATCATTCAGTGTGTATTCTGTGCGCGCCATATTCAAACTAATAAGCGGCGCATTGTTCTAGTGTGTATGTGTGCTCATCAATATTAGTGTACCACTCCGGATACAAACTGCAAATCATTAAGTGTGTATTCTTTGCGCGCCATATTCAAACTTACAAGCGACGCGTAGTGCCAGAGTGTGTGTGTGTGTTTGCTCATGAATAATAGTGTACCACTCCGGATACAAACCGCATATCATTTAGTGTGTATTCTGTTTACGCCATATTCAAACCAATAAGCGGCGCGTAGTGCCAGTGTGTGTGTGTGCTCATGAATAATAGTGTACTTCTCCGGATACAAACCGCATATCATTAAGTGTGTATTCTGTGCGCGCCAAATTCAAAATTACAAGCGGCGCGTAGTGCCAGTGTGTGTATGTGTGCTCATGTATATTAGTGTACCACTCCGGATACAAACTGCATATCATTAAGTGTGTATTCTGTGCGCGCCATATTCAAACTAATAAGCGGCGCGTAGTGCCAGTGTGTATGTGTGCTCATAAATATTAGTGTACCACTCCGGATACAAACCGCATATCATTAAGTGTGTATTCTGTGCGCGCCATATTCAAACTAATAAGCGGCACGTAGTGCCAGTGTGTGTGTGTGTGTTTGCTCATGAATAATAGTGTACCACTCCGGATACAAACCGCATATCATTCAGTGTGTATTCTGTGCACGCCATATTCAAACCAATAAGCGGCGCGTAGTGCCAGTGTGTGTGTGTGCTCATGAATAATAGTGTACCACTCCGGATACAAACCGCATATCATTAAGTGTGTATTCTGTGCGCGCCAAATTAAAACCAATAAGCGGCGCGTAGTGCCAGTGTGTGTGTGTGCTCATGAATAATAGTGTACCACTCCGGATACAAACCGCATATCATTAAGTGTGTATTCTGTGCACGCCATATTCAAACTAATAAGCGGCACGTAGTGCCAGTGTGTGTGTGTGTGTTTGCTCATGAATAATAGTGTACCACTCCGGATACAAACTGCATATCATTAAGTGTGTATTCTGTGCACGCCATATTCAAACTAATAAGCGGCGCGTAGTGCCAGTGTGTGTGTGTGCTCATAAATATTAGTGTACCACTCCGGATACAGACCGCATATCATTCATTGTGTATTCTGTTTACGCTATATTCAAACCAATAAGCGGCGCGTAGTGCCAGTGTGTGTGTGCTCATGAATAATAGTGTACCACTCCGGATACAAACCGCATATCATTAAGTGTGTATTCTGTGCGCGCCATATTCAAACCAATAAGCGGCGCGTAGTGACAGTGTGTGTGTGTGCTCATGAATAATAGTGTACTACTCCGGATACAAACCGCATATCATTAAGTGTGTATTCTGTGCGCGCCAAATTCAAACTAATAAGCGGCGCGTAGTGCCAGTGTGTGTATGTGTGCTCATGTATATTAGTGTACCACTCCGGATACAAACTGCATATCATTAAGTGTGTATTCTGTGCACGCCATATTCAAACTAATAAGCGGCGCATAGTGCTAGTGTGTGTGTGTGCTCATAAATATTAGTGTACCACTCCGGATACAAACCGCATATCATTCAGTGTGTATTCTATGCACGCCATATTCAAACTAATAAGCGGCGCATAGTGCTAGTGTGTGTGTGTGCTCATAAATATTTGTGTACCACTCCGGATACAAACCGCATATCATTAAGTGTGTATTCTGTGCGCGCCATATTCAAACTAATCAGCGGCGCGTAGTGCCAGTGTGTGTGTGCTCATGAATAATAGTGTACCACTCCGGATACAAACCGCATATCATTCAGTGTGTATTCTGTGCACGCCATATTCAAACCAATAAGCGGCGCGTAGTGCCAGTGTGTGTGTGCTCATGAATAATAGTGTACCACTCCGGATACAAACCGCATATCATTAAGTGTGTATTCTGTGCGCGCCATATTCAAACTAATAAGCGGCGCGTAGCTCTAGTGTGTATGTGTGCTCATAAATATTAGTGTACCACTCCGGATACAAACCGCATATCATTCAGTGTGTATTCTATGCACGCCATATTCAAACTAATAAGCGGCGCATAGTGCTAGTGTGTATGTGTGCTCATAAATATTTGTGTACCTCTCCGGATACAAACCGCATATCATTAAGTGTGTATTCTGTGCGCGCCATATTCAAACTAATCAGCGGCGCGTAGTGCCAGTGTGTGTGTGCTCATGAATAATAGTGTACCACTCCGGATACAAACCGCATATCATTCAGTGTGTATTCTGTGCACGCCATATTCAAACCAATAAGCGGCGCGTAGTGCCAGTGTGTGTGTGCTCATGAATAATAGTGTACCACTCCGGATACAAACCGCATATCATTCAGTGTGTATTCTGTGCACGCCATATTCAAACCAATAAGCGGCGCGTAGCTCTAGTGTGTATGTGTACTCATAAATATTAGTGTACCACTCCGGATACAAACTGCATATCATTAAGTGTGTATTCTGTGCGCGCCATATTCAAACTAATAAGCGGCGCGTAGCTCTAGTGTGTATGTGTGCTCATAAATATTAGTGTACCACTCCGGATACAAACCGCATATCATTCATTGTGTATTCTGTTTACGCTATATTCAAACCAATAAGCGGCGCGTAGTGCCAGTGTGTGTGTGCTCATGAATAATAGTGTACCACTCCGGATACAAACCGCATATCATTAAGTGTGTATTCTGTGCGCGCCATATTCAAACTAATAAGCGGCGCGTAGCTCTAGTGTGTATGTGTACTCATAAATATTAGTGTACCACTCCGGATACAAACTGCATATCATTAAGTGTGTATTCTGTGCGCGCCATATTCAAACTAAGAAGCGGCGCATAGTGCTAGTGTATGTGTGCTCATGAATAATTGTGTACCACTCCGGATACAAACTGCATATCATTAAGTGTGTATTCTGTGCGCGCCATATTCAAACTAAGAAGCGGCGCATAGTGCTAGTGTGTATGTGTGCTCATAAATATTAGTGTACCACTCCGGATACAAACTGCATATCATTAAGTGTGTATTCTGTGCGCGTCATATTGAAAATTTTAAGCAGCGCGTAGTGCCAGTGTGTGTATGTGTGCTCATGAATAATCGTGTACCACTCCGGATACAAACTGCATATCATTAAGTGTGTATTATGTGCGCGCCATATTCAAACTTATAAGCGGCGCGTAGTGCCAGTGTGTGTGTGTGCTCATAAATATTAGTGTACCACTCCGGATACAAACCGCATATCATTCATTGTGTATTCTGTGCGCGCCATATTCAAACTTATAAGCGGCGCGTAGTGCCAGTGTGTGTGTGTGCTCATAAATATTAGTGTACCACTCCGGATACAAACCGCATATAATTAAGTGTGTATTCTGTGCGCGCTATATTCAAACTAATAAGCGGCGCGTAGTGCCAGTGTGTGTATGTGTGCTCATGTATATTAGTGTACCACTCCGGATACAAACTGCATATCATTAAGTGTGTATTATGTGCGCGCCATATTCAAACTTATAAGCGGCGCGTAGCTCTAGTGTGTATGTGTACTCATAAATATTTGTGTACCACTCCGGATACAAACCGCATATCATTCAGTGTGTATTCTGTGCGCGTCATATTGAAAATTATAAGCGGCGCGTAGTGCCAGTGTGTGTGTGTGCTCATAAATATTAGTGTACCACTCCGGATACAAACCGCATATCATTCAGTGTGTATTCTGTGCGCGCCAAATTAAAACCAATAAGCGGCGCGTAGTGCCAGTGTGAGTGTGTGCTCATAAATAATAGTGTACCACTCCGGATACAAACCGCATATCATTAAGTGAGTATTCTGTGCGCGCCAAATTAAAACCAATAAGCGGCGCGTAGTGCCAGTGTGAGTGTGCTCATGAATAATAGTGTACCACTCCGGATACAAACCGCATATCATTAAGTGTGTATTCTGTGCGCGCCAAATTAAAACCAATAAGCGGCGCGTAGTGCCAGTGTGTGTGTGTGCTCATGAATAATTGTGTACCACTCCGGATACAAACTGCATATCATTAAGTGTGTATTCTGTGCGCGCCATATTGGAAATTACAAGCAGCGCGTAGTGTAAGTGTGCGTGTGTGTGCTCATAAATATTAGTGTACCGCTCCGGATACAAACCGCATATCATTAAGTGTGTATTCTGTGCGCGTCATATTGAAAATTATAAGCGGCGCGTAGTGCCAGTATGTATGTGTGCTCATGAATAATTGTGTACCACTCCGGATACAAACCGCATATCATTTAGTGTGTATTCTGTGCGCGCCATATTCAAACTTATAAGCGGCGCGTAGTGCCAGTGTGTGTGTGTGCTCATAAATATTAGTGTACCACTCCGGATACAAACCGCATATAATTAAGTGTGTATTCTGTGCGCGCTATATTCAAACTAATAAGCGGCGCGTAGTGCCAGTGTGTGTATGTGTGCTCATGTATATTAGTGTACCACTCCGGATACAAACTGCATATCATTAAGTGTGTATTATGTGCGCGCCATATTCAAACTTATAAGCGGCGCGTAGCTCTAGTGTGTATGTGTGCTCATAAATATTAGTGTACCACTCCGGATACAAACCGCATATCATTCATTGTGTATTCTGTTTACGCTATATTCAAACCAATAAGCGGCGCGTAGTGCCAGTGTGTGTGTGCTCATGAATAATAGTGTACCACTCCGGATACAAACCGCATATCATTAAGTGTGTATTCTGTGCGCGCCATATTCAAACTAATAAGCGGCGCGTAGTGCCAGTGTGAGTGTGTGCTCGTAAATAATAGTGTACCACTCCGGATACAAACTGCATATCATTAAGTGTGTATTCTGTGCGCGCCATATTCAAACTAAGAAGCGGCGCATAGTGCTAGTGTATGTGTGCTCATGAATAATTGTGTACCACTCCGGATACAAACTGCATATCATTAAGTGTGTATTCTGTGCGCGCCATATTCAAACTAAGAAGCGGCGCATAGTGCTAGTGTGTATGTGTGCTCATAAATATTAGTGTACCACTCCGGATACAAACTGCATATCATTAAGTGTGTATTCTGTGCGCGTCATATTGAAAATTTTAAGCAGCGCGTAGTGCCAGTGTGTGTATGTGTGCTCATGAATAATCGTGTACCACTCCGGATACAAACTGCATATCATTAAGTGTGTATTATGTGCGCGCCATATTCAAACTTATAAGCGGCGCGTAGTGCCAGTGTGTGTGTGTGCTCATAAATATTAGTGTAGCACTCCGGATACAAACCGCATATCATTCATTGTGTATTCTGTGCGCGCCATATTCAAACTTATAAGCGGCGCGTAGTGCCAGTGTGTGTGTGTGCTCATAAATATTAGTGTACCACTCCGGATACAAACCGCATATAATTAAGTGTGTATTCTGTGCGCGCTATATTCAAACTAATAAGCGGCGCGTAGTGCCAGTGTGTGTATGTGTGCTCATGTATATTAGTGTACCACTCCGGATACAAACTGCATATCATTAAGTGTGTATTATGTGCGCGCCATATTCAAACTTATAAGCGGCGCGTAGCTCTAGTGTGTATGTGTACTCATAAATATTAGTGTACCACTCCGGATACAAACCGCATATCATTAAGTGTGTATTCTGTGCACGCCATATTCAAACCAATAAGCGGCGCGTAGTGCCAGTGTGTGTGTGTGTGTTTGCTCATGAATAATAATGTACCACTCCGGATACAAACCGCATATCATTCAGTGTGTATTCTGTGCGCGCCAAATTAAAACCAATAAGCGGCGCGTAGTGCCAGTGTGAGTGTGTGCTCATAAATAATAGTGTACCACTCCGGATACAAACCGCATATCATTAAGTGAGTATTCTGTGCGCGCCAAATTAAAACCAATAAGCGGCGCGTAGTGCCAGTGTGAGTGTGCTCATGAATAATAGTGTACCACTCCGGATACAAACCGCATATCATTAAGTGTGTATTCTGTGCGCGCCATATTCAAACTAATAAGCGGCGCATAGTGCTAGTGTGAGTGTGCTCATGAATAATAGTGTACCACTCCGGATACAAACCGCATATCATTTAGTGTGTATTCTGTGCGCGCCATATTCAAACTTATAAGCGGCGCGTAGCTCTAGTGTGTATGTGTACTCATAAATATTTGTGTACCACTCCGGATACAAACCGCATATCATTCAGTGTGTATTCTGTGCGCGTCATATTGAAAATTATAAGCGGCGCGTAGTGCCAGTGTGTGTGTGTGCTCATAAATATTAGTGTACCACTCCGGATACAAACTGCATATCATTAAGTGTGTATTCTGTGCGCGCCATATTCAAACTAATAAGCGGCGCGTAGCTCTAGTGTGTATGTGTGCTCATAAATATTAGTGTACCACTCCGGATACAAACCGCATATCATTCATTGTGTATTCTGTTTACGCTATATTCAAACCAATAAGCGGCGCGTAGTGCCAGTGTGTGTGTGCTCATGAATAATAGTGTACCACTCCGGATACAAACCGCATATCATTAAGTGTGTATTCTGTGCGCGCCATATTCAAACTAATAAGCGGCGCGTAGCTCTAGTGTGTATGTGTACTCATAAATATTAGTGTACCACTCCGGATACAAACTGCATATCATTAAGTGTGTATTCTGTGCGCGCCATATTCAAACTAAGAAGCGGCGCATAGTGCTAGTGTATGTGTGCTCATGAATAATTGTGTACCACTCCGGATACAAACTGCATATCATTAAGTGTGTATTCTGTGCGCGCCATATTCAAACTAAGAAGCGGCGCATAGTGCTAGTGTGTATGTGTGCTCATAAATATTAGTGTACCACTCCGGATACAAACCGCATATCATTCATTGTGTATTCTGTGCGCGCCATATTCAAACTTATAAGCGGCGCGTAGTGCCAGTGTGTGTGTGTGCTCATAAATATTAGTGTACCACTCCGGATACAAACCGCATATAATTAAGTGTGTATTCTGTGCGCGCTATATTCAAACTAATAAGCGGCGCGTAGTGCCAGTGTGTGTATGTGTGCTCATGTATATTAGTGTACCACTCCGGATACAAACTGCATATCATTAAGTGTGTATTATGTGCGCGCCATATTCAAACTTATAAGCGGCGCGTAGCTCTAGTGTGTATGTGTACTCATAAATATTTGTGTACCACTCCGGATACAAACCGCATATCATTCAGTGTGTATTCTGTGCGCGTCATATTGAAAATTATAAGCGGCGCGTAGTGCCAGTGTGTGTGTGTGCTCATAAATATTAGTGTACCACTCCGGATACAAACCGCATATCATTCAGTGTGTATTCTGTGCGCGCCAAATTAAAACCAATAAGCGGCGCGTAGTGCCAGTGTGAGTGTGTGCTCATAAATAATAGTGTACCACTCCGGATACAAACCGCATATCATTAAGTGAGTATTCTGTGCGCGCCAAATTAAAACCAATAAGCGGCGCGTAGTGCCAGTGTGAGTGTGCTCATGAATAATAGTGTACCACTCCGGATACAAACCGCATATCATTAAGTGTGTATTCTGTGCGCGCCATATTCAAACTAATAAGCGGCGCATAGTGCTAGTGTGTATGTGTGCTCATGAATATTAGTGTACCACTCCGGATACAAACCGCATATCATTTAGTGTGTATTCTGTGCGCGCAATATTGGAATTTACAAGCAGCGCGTAGTGTAAGTGTGCGTGTGTGTGCTCATAAATATTAGTGTACCGCTCCGGATACAAACCGCATATCATTAAGTGTGTATTCTGTGCGCGTCATATTGAAAATTATAAGCGGCGCGTAGTGCCAGTATGTATGTGTGCTCATGAATAATTGTGTACCACTCCGGATACAAACCGCATATCATTTAGTGTGTATTCTGTGCGCGCCATATTCAAAATTACAAGCGGCGCGTAGTGCCAGTGTGTATGTGTGCTCATGAATAATTGTGTACCACTCCGGATACAAACTGCATATCATTAAGTGTGTATTCTGTGCGCGCCATATTCAAACTAATAAGCGGCGCATAGTGCTAGTGTGTATGTGTGCTCAAGAATAATAGTGTACCACTCCGGATACAAACCGCATATCATTAAGTGTGTATTCTGTGCGCGCCATATTCAAACTAATAAGCAGCGCGTAGTGTAAGTGTTCGTGTGTGTGCTAATGAATAATGGTGTACCACTCCGGATACAAACTGCATATCATTAAGTGTGTATTCTGTGCACGCCATATTCAAACTAATAAGCGGCGCGTAGCGCTAGTGTGTATGTGTACTCATAAATATTAGTGTACCACTCCGGATACAAACTGCATATCATTAAGTGTGTATTCTGTGCGCGCCATATTCAAACTTATAAGCTGCGCGTAGTGCCAGTGTGTGTGTGCTCATGAATAATAGTGTACCACTCCGGATACAAACCGCATATCATTCAGTGTGTATTCTGTGCGCGCCATATTCAAACTAATAAGCAGCGCGTAGTGTAAGTGTTTGTGTGTGTGCTAATGAATAATAGTGTACAGTATCGGACAGAAAGATAGGGCATTGGGTTTTTAACGCACCGTGCTCCCGTTGGGCCAAGTTTATGTGTGGTTTGTATGTGTTTGTGTTTGTGTGTGTGTGTGTATGTGTGTGTATGTGTGTGTGTGTATGTGTGTGTGCATGTGTGTGTGTGTGTGGATGTATGTTTGAATGTGTATTGATGTGTGTGTTTGTTTCACAAGTAGGTCGTTTCGGATAGATTTGTAAGTAGCTTTTTTGTGTTTTGGGTTAGGTTTTTGGTGTGATAAGCAGGACCACCGCCCTCGCGATCAGTGTGTTTTCGATATATTAACAATGTTACGGTCTTCTTTCGCCGTGGTCTTCGGAGGACGTCCGGTTGACTTGCGCGTTTCGGTTGTCCAAGCGCGTTTCAGTTGTCTAAGCACGTTTCGGTTGTCCGAAGCGCGTTTGCCACAAAAGTGCGCGATCGTTCCATTACGAACTCGATCCTTTTGCGCTTAATGCCAGCAGCAGCCATTCGCTTTTACATATGGCGCTGATAATCGGTACAACGTTTACCTCGACCCATTGTTACTAACATTGCTTGCTTGGACCGTCAAGAACGCGCTGGTTAAAAAGTTGGACACGGCTGATCCCGTGCTCTGCCTGCGTTCTACTTCTATACGCGATGAATTACATCGTTTTGGAGCAGCAAAAACATCGCATGGATAAAAACTATCAACGAGTACGCGAGTAAGCGTCTTCCCTTCAAAATCGAGAAAAGAATACTGCCGCGCTCATGAAACAAAACGCCCATTGAAAAGAACAACTGCGCACCAGCTCAATGCACGCACAAAGTTTACCATTCGCACACAACGTGCAACGCAGAGATGCACGAAGGCCTTTCAATGGCGTGCACTGGAGAAACACCTGTGAGGGAATGCCGAGTTCATTGCTATTGTGCGCGTGTCCATTTCGCACCGGTGTCGCATTCACATTCATGAAACAGCACACCTGCGTTTTCGTCCGAAGAACAAGCGCTGCTGTCGATGCAAACTTTAGTTTTTATCCAAGTGTAAACGCACAATGTTTCACATGATAACACACATAATAAGATTAATTTCAACGCCACATGACATCATGGCAAGCTATGTTTTTCAGACACAAA
Organism: Anopheles gambiae; assembly: GCF_943734735.2. NCBI lineage: Eukaryota > Metazoa > Arthropoda > Insecta > Diptera > Culicidae > Anopheles > Anopheles gambiae. The sequence goes on along the minus strand of NW_026902553.1, from coordinate 1,359,660 downwards.
CCCGCGCACTTGCAAATACACATTAAAAAGCACACTCTCTTTCTACTACTACTACACACACACACACATGCACACACACACACACACACACACACACACACACACACATACACACACACACTCACACACACATACAAACACACACACATACACACATACACACACACACAAACACAAGTAACGTGGCAAAACAAGTGCACGGTGCATTGAAAAAAAAGGGTCCTATCTTAATGTCCGATACTGTACCACTCCGAATACAAACTGCATTTCATTCAGTGTGTATTCTGTGCACGCCATATTCAAACCAATAAGCGGCGCGTAGTGCCAGTGTGTGAATGTGTGCTCATAAATATTTGTGTACCACTCCGGATACAAACTGCATATCATTAAGTGTGTATTCTGTGCACGCCATATTCAAACTAATAAGCGGCGCGTAGTGCCAGTGTGTGTGTGTGCTCATAAATATTAGTGTACCACTCCGGATACAAACCGCATATCATTCATTGTGTATTCTGTGCACGCCATATTCAAACTAATCAGCGGCGCGTAGTGCCAGTGTGTGTGTGCTCATGAATAATAGTGTACCACTCCGGATACAAACCTCATATCATTAAGTGTGTATTCTGTGCACGCCATATTCAAACTTATAAGCTGCGCGTAGTGCCAGTGTGAATGTGTGCTCATGAATAAAAGCGTACTACTCTGGATACAAACCGCATATCATTAAGTGTGTATTCTGTGCGTGTCATATTGAAAATTATAAGCGGCGCGTAGTGTAAGTGTGCGTGCGTGTGCTCATAAATAATTGTGTACCACTCCGAATACAAACTGCATTTCATTCAGTGTGTATTCTGTGCACGCCATATTCAAACCAATAAGCGGCGCGTAGTGCCAGTGTGTGAATGTGTGCTCATAAATATTTGTGTACCACTCCGGATACAAACTGCATATCTTAAGCGTGTATTCTGTGCACGCCATATTCAAACCAATAAGCGGCGCGTAGTGCCAGTGTGTGTATGTGTGCTCATGAATAATAGTGTACCACTCCGGATACAAACTGCATATCATTAAGTGTGTATTATGTGCGTGCCATATTCAAACTAATAAGCGGCGCGTAGTGCCAGTGTGTGTATGTGTGCTCATGTATATTAGTGTACCACTCCGGATACAAACTGCATATAATTAAGTGTGTATTCTGTGTGCGCCATATTCAAACTAATAAGCGGCGCGTAGTGCCAGTGTGTGTGTGTGCTCATAAATAATAGTGTACCACTCCGGATACAAACTGCATATAATTAAGTGTGTATTCTGTGCGCGCTAAATTCAAACTAATAAGCGGCGCGTAGTGCCAGTGTGTGTATGTGTGCTCATGTATATCAGTGTACCACTCCGGATACAAACTGCATATCATTAAGTGTGTATTATGTGCGCGCCATATTCAAACTTATAAGCGGCGCGTAGTGCCAGTGTGTGTGTGCTCATGAATAATATTGTACCACTCCGGATACAAACCGCATATAATTAAGTGTGTATTCTGTGCGCGCTATATTCAAACTAATAAGCGGCGCGTAGTGCCAGTGTGTGTGTGCTCATAAATATTGGTGTACCACTCCGGATACAAATCGCATATCATTAAGTGTGTATTCTGTGCGCGCCAAATTCAAACTAATAAGCGGCGCGTAGTGCTAGTGTGTATGTGTGCTCATGAATAATTGTGTACCACTCCGGATACAAACTGCATATCATTAAGTGTGTATTCTGTGCGCGCCATATTCAAACTAATAAGCGGCACGTAGTGCTAGTGTGTGAATGTGTGCTCATGAATATTAGTGTACCACTCCGGATACAAACCGCATATCATTAAGTGTGTATTCTGTGCACGCCATATTCAAACCAATAAGCGGCACGTAGTGCCAGTGTGTGTGTGCTCATGAATAATAGTGTACCACTCCGGATACAAACCGCATATCATTAAGTGTGTATTCTGTGCGCGCCAAATTAAAACCAATAAGCGGCGCGTAGTGCCAGTGTGTGTGTGTGCTCATGAATAATAGTGTACCACTCTGGATACAAACCGCATATCATTAAGTGTGTATTCTGTGCACGCCATATTCAAACCAATAAGCGGCGCGTAGTGCCAGTGTGTGTGTGCTCATGAATAATAGTGTACCACTCCGGATACAAACTGCATATCATTAAGTGTGTATTCTGTGCGCGCCATATTCAAACTAATCAGCGGCGCGTAGTGCCAGTGTGTATGTGTGCTCATGAATAAAAGTGTACCACTCCGGATACAAACTGCGTATTATTAAGTGTGTATTCTGTGCAAGCCATATTCAAACTAATAAGCGGCGCGTAGCGCTAGTGTGTATGTGTGCTCATAAATATTAGTGTACCACTCCGGATACAAACCGCATATCATTAAGTGTGTATTCTGTGCGCGCCATATTCAAACTTATAAGCGGCGCGTAGTTCCAGTGTGTGAATGTGTGCTCATAAATAATAATGTACCACTCCGGATACAAACTGCATATCATTAAAAGTGTATTCTGTGCGCGTCATATTGAAAATTATAAGCAGCGCGTAGTGTAAGTGTGCGTGTGTGTACTCATAAATATTAGTGTACCACTCCGGATACAAACTGCATATCATTAAGTGTGTATTCTGTGCACGCCATATTCAAACTAATAAGCGGCGCGTAGTGCCAGTGTGAGTGTGCTCATGAATATTAGTGTACCACTCCGGATACAAACCGCATATCATTAAGTGTGTATTCTGTGCACGCCATATTCAAACTTATAAGCGGAACGTAGTGCCAGTGTGTGTGTGCTCATGTATAATAGTGTACCACTCCGGATACAAACCGCATATCATTAAGTGTGTATTCTGTGCGCGCCATATTCAAACTAATAAGCGGCGCGTTGTGCCAGTGTGTATGTGTGCTCATGAATAATAGTGTACCACTCCGGATACAAACCGCATATCATTAAGTGTGTATTCTGTGCGCGCCATATTCAAACTTATAAGCGGCGCGTCGTGTCAGTGTGTGTGTGTGCTCATAAATATTTGTGTACCACTCCGGATACAAACCGCATATCATTAAGTGTGTATTCTGTGCACGCCATATTCAAACTTATAAGCGGCGCGTAGTGCCAGTGTGTGTGTGCTCATGTATAATAGTGTACCACTCCGGATACAAACCGCATATCATTAAGTGTGTATTCTGTGCGCGCCATATTCAAACTAATAAGCGGCGCGTAGCTCTAGTGTGTATGTGTACTCATAAATATTAGTGTACCACTCCGGATACAAACCGCATATCATTAAGTGTGTATTCTGTGCGCGCCATATTTAAACTAATAAGCGGCGCGTAGCTCTAGTGTGTATGTGTACTCATAAATATTAGTGTACCACTCCGGATACAAACCGCATATCATTAAGTGTGTATTCTGTGCGCGCCATATTCAAACCAATAAGCGGCGCGTAGTGCCAGTGTGTGTGTGTGCTCATGAATAATAGTGTACTACTCCGGATACAAACCGCATATCATTAAGTGTGTATTCTGTGCTTGCCAAATTCAAACTAATAAGCGGCGAGTAGTGCCAGTGTGTGTATGTGTGCTCATGTATATTAGTGTACCACTCCGGATACAAACTGCATATCATTAAGTGTGTATTCTGTGCACGCCATATTCAAACTTATAAGCGGCGCGTAGTGCCAGTGTGTGTGTGTGCTCATGAATAATAGTGTACCACTCCGGATACAAACCGCATATCATTCAGTGTGTATTCTGTGCGCGCCATATTCAAACTAATAAACGGCGCGTAGCTCTAGTGTGTATGTGTACTCATAAATATTAGTGTACCACTCCGGATACAAACCGCATATCATTAAGTGTGTATTCTGTGCGCGCCATATTCAAACAAATAAGCGGCGCATAGTGCCAGTGTGTGTGTGTGTCCTCATAAATATTAGTGTACCACTCCGGATACAAACCGCATATCATTCAGTGTGTATTCTGTGCGCGCCATATTCAAACTTATAAGCGGCGCGTAGTGCCAGTGTGTGTATGTGTGCTCATGTATATTAGTGTACCACTCCGGATACAAACTGCATATCATTCAGTGTGTATTCTGTGCGCGCCATATTGAAAATTATAAGCAGCGCGTAGTGCCAGTGTGTGTGTGTGCTCATAAATAATAGTGTACCACTCCGGATACAAACTGCATATCATTAAGTGTGTATTCTGTGCGCGCCATATTCAAACTTATAAGCGACGCGTAGCGCTAGTGTGTATGTGTACTCAAAAATATTAGTGTACCACTCCGGATACAAACTGCATATCATTGAGTGTGTATTCTGTGCACGCCATATTCAAACCAATAAGCGGCGCGTAGTGCCAGTGTGTGTGTGCTCATGAATAATAGTGTATCACTCCGGATACAAACCGCATATCATTAAGTGTGTATTCTGTGCTCGCCAAATTCAAACTAATAAGTGGCGCGTAGCTCTAGTGTGTATGTGTACTCATAAATATTAGTGTACCACTCCGGATACAAACCGCATATCATTAAGTGTGTATTCTGTGCGCGCCATATTCAAACCAATAAGCGGCGCGTAGTGCCAGTGTGTGTGTGTGCTCATGAATAATAGTGAACTACTCCGGATACAAACCGCATATCATTAAGTGTGTATTCTGTGCTCGCCATATTCAAACTAATAAGCGGCGCGTAGTGCCAGTGTGTGTATGTGTGCTCATGTATATTAGTGTACCACTCCGGATACAAACTGCATATCATTAAGTGTGTATTCTGTGCGCGTCATATTGAAAATTATAAGCAGCGCGTAGTGTAAGTGTGTGTGTGTGTGCTCATAAATAAAAGTGTACCACTCCGGATACAAACCGCATATCATTAAGTGTGTATTCTGTGCACGCCATATTCAAACTAATAAGCGGCACGTAGTGCCAGCGTGTGTGTGCTCATGAATAATAGTGTACCACTCCGGATACAAACTGCATATCATTAAGTGTGTATTCTGTGCGCGCCAAATTCAAACCAATAAGCGGCGCGTAGCTCTAGTGTGTATGTGTACTCATAAATATTAGTGTACCACTCCGGATACAAACCGCATATCATTAAGTGTGTATTCTGTGCACGCCATATTCAAACCAATAAGCGGCGCGTAGTGCCAGTGTGTGTGTGTGCTCATGAATAATAGTGTACTACTCCGGATACAAACCGCATATCATTAAGTGTGTATTCTGTGCTCGCCAAATTCAAACTAATAAGCGGCGCGTAGTGCCAGTGTGTGTATGTGTGCTCATGTATATTAGTGTACCACTCCGGATACAAACTGCATATCATTAAGTGTGTATTCTGTGCGCGTCATATTGAAAATTATAAGCAGCGCGTAGTGTAAGTGTGTGTGTGTGTGCTCATAAATAAAAGTGTACCACTCCGGATACAAACCTGATATCATTAAGTGAGTATTCTGTGCACGCCATATTCAAACTAATAAGCGGCGCATAGTGCTAGTGTGTATGTGTGCTCAATAATATTGGTGTTCCACTCCGGATACAAACTGCATATCATTAAGTGTGTATTCTGTGCGCGCCATATTCAAACTTATAAGCGGCACGTAGTGCCAGCGTGTGTGTGCTCATGAATAATAGTGTACCACTCCGGATACAAACCGCATATCATTCAGTGTGTATTCTGTGCGCGCCATATTCAAACTAATAAGCGGCGCGTAGCTCTAGTGTGTATGTGTACTCATAAATATTAGTGTACCACTCCGGATACAAACCGCATATCATTCAGTGTGTATTCTGTGCGCGCCATATTCAAACTTATAAGCGGCGCGTAGCTCTAGTGTGTATGTGTACTCATAAATATTAGTGTACCACTCCGGATACAAACCGCATATCATTAACTGTGTATTCTGTGCACGCCATATTCAAACTAATAAGCGGCACGAAGTGCCAGCGTGTGTGTGCTCATGAATAATAGTGTACCACTCCGGATACAAACTGCATATCATTAAGTGTGTATTCTGTGCGCGCCATATTCAAACTAATAAGCGGCGCGTAGTGCCAGTGTGTGTGTGTGCTCATTAATAATAGTGTACAACTCCGGATACAAACCGCATATCATTAAGTGTGTATTCTGTGCTCGCCATATTCAAACTAATAAGCGGCGCGTAGTGCCAGTGTGTGTATGTGTGCTCATGTTTATTAGTGTACCACTCCGGATACAAACCGCATATCATTAAGTGTGTATTCTGTGCGCGCCATATTCAAACTAATAAGCAGCGCGTAGCTCTAGTGTGTGTGTGTGCTCATAAATATTTGTGTACCACTCCGGATACAAACCGCATATCATTCAGTGTGTATTCTGTGCGCGCCATATTCAAACTAATAAGCGGCGCGTAGCTCTAGTGTGTATGTGTACTCATAAATATTAGTGTACCACTCCGGATACAAACCGCATATCATTCAGTGTGTATTCTGTGCGCGCCATATTCAAACTAATAAGCGGCGCGTAGCTCTAGTGTGTATGTGTACTCATAAATATTAGTGTACCACTCCGGATACAAACTGCATATCATTAAGTGTGTATTCTGTGCGCGCCATATTCAAACTTATAAGCGGCACGTAGTGCCAGCGTGTGTGTGCTCATGAATAATAGTGTACCACTCCGGATACAAACCGCATATCATTCAGTGTGTATTCTGTGCGCGCCATATTCAAACTAATAAGCGGCGCGTAGCTCTAGTGTGTATGTGTACTCATAAATATTAGTGTACCACTCCGGATACAAACCGCATATCATTCAGTGTGTATTCTGTGCGCGCCATATTCAAACTAATAAGCGGCGCGTAGCTCTAGTGTGTATGTGTACTCATAAATATTAGTGTACCACTCCGGATACAAACCGCATATCATTCAGTGTGTATTCTGTGCGCGCCATATTCAAACTAATAAGCGGCGCGTAGCTCTAGTGTGTATGTGTACTCATAAATATTAGTGTACCACTCCGGATACAAACTGCATATCATTAAGTGTGTATTCTGTGCGCGCCATATTCAAACTTATAAGCGGCACGTAGTGCCAGCGTGTGTGTGCTCATGAATAATAGTGTACCACTCCAGATACAAACCGCATATCATTCAGTGTGTATTCTGTGCGCGCCATATTCAAACTAATAAGCGGCGCGTAGCTCTAGTGTGTATGTGTACTCATAAATATTAGTGTACCACTCCGGATACAAACCGCATATCATTCAGTGTGTATTCTGTGCGCGCCATATTCAAACTAATAAGCGGCGCGTAGCTCTAGTGTGTATGTGTACTCATAAATATTAGTGTACCACTCCGGATACAAACCGCATATCATTAAGTGTGTATTCTGTGCACGCCATATTCAAACTAATAAGCGGCACGTAGTGCCAGCGTGTGTGTGCTCATGAATAATAGTGTACCACTCCGGATACAAACTGCATATCATTAAGTGTGTATTCTGTGCGCGCCATATTAAAACCAATAAGCGGCGCGTAGCTCTAGTGTGTATGTGTACTCATCAATATTAGTGTACCACTCCGGATACAAACCGCATATCATTAAGTGTGTATTCTGTGCACGCCATATTCAAACTAATAAGCGGCACGTAGTGCCAGCGTGTGTGTGCTCATAAATAATAGTGTACCACTCCGGATACAAACTGCATATCATTAAGTGTGTATTCTGTGCACGCCATATTCAAACTAATAAGCGGCGCGTAGTGCCAGTGTGTGTGTGCTCATGAATAATAGTGTATCACTCCGGATACAAACCGCATATCATTCAGTCTGTATTCTGTGCACGCCATATTCAAACTTATAAGCGGCGCGTAGTGCCAGTGTGTGTGTGCTCATGTATAATAGTGTACCACTCCGGATACAAACCGCATATCATTAAGTGTGTATTCTGTGCGCGCCATATTCAAACTAATAAGCGGCGCATAGTGCTAGTGTGTATGTGTGCTCATGAATAATTGTGTACCACTCCGGATACAAACCGCATATCATTCAGTGTGTATTCTGTGCACGTCATATTCAAACTTATAAGCGGCGCGTAGTGCCAGTGTGTGTATGTGTGCTCATGTATATTAGTGTACCACTCCGGATACAAACTGCATATCATTCAGTGTGTATTCTGTGCACGCCATATTCAAACCAATAAGCGGCGCGTAGCTCTAGTGTGTATGTGTACTCATAAATATTAGTGTACCACTCCGGATACAAACCGCATATCATTAAGTGTGTATTCTGTGCACGCCAAATTCAAACTTATAAGCGGCGCGTAGTGCCAGTGTGTGTATGTGTGCTCATGTATATTAGTGTACCACTCCGGATACAAACTGCATATCATTCAGTGTGTATTCTGTGCACGCCATATTCAAACCAATAAGCGGCGCGTAGTGCCAGTGTGTGTGTGCTCATGAATAATAGTGTATCACTCCGGATACAAACCGCATATCATTCAGTGTGTATTCTGTGCACGTCATATTCAAACTTATAAGCGGCACGTAGTGCCAGTGTGTGAATGTGTGCTCATAAATATTAGTGAACCACTCCGGATACAAACCGCATATCATTAAGTGTGTATTCTGTGCACGCCATATTCAAACTTATAAGCGGCGCGTAGTGCCAGTGTGTGTGTTCTCATGTATAATAGTGTACCACTCCGGATACAAACCGCATATCATTAAGTGTGTATTCTGTGCGCGCCATATTAAAACCAATAAGCGGCGCGTAGTGCCAGCGTGTGTGTGCTCATGAATAATAGTGTACCACTCCGGATACAAACCGCATATCATTAAGTGTGTATTCTGTGCACGCCATATTCAAACTTATAAGCGGCGCGTAGTGCCAGTGTGTGTGTGCTCATGTATAATAGTGTACCACTCCGGATACAAACCGCATATCATTAAGTGTGTATTCTGTGCGCGCCATATTCAAACCAATAAGCGGCGCGTAGCTCTAGTGTGTATGTGTACTCATAAATATTAGTGTACCACTCCGGATACAAACCGCATATCATTAAGTGTGTATTCTGTGCACGCCATATTCAAACCAATAAGCGGCGCGTAGTGCCAGTGTGTGTGTGTGCTCATGTATATTAGAGTACCACTCCGGATACAAACTGCATATCATTAAGTGTGTATTCTGTGCACGCCATATTCAAACTAATAAGCGGCGCGTAGTGCCAGTGTGTGTGTGTGCTCATGAATATTAGTGTACCACTCCGGATACAAACTGCATATCATTAAGTGTGTATTCTGTGCGCGTCATATTGAAAATTATAAGCAGCGCGTAGTGTAAGTGTGTGTGTGTGTGCTCATAAATAAAAGTGTACCACTCCGGATACAAACCGCATATCATTAAGTGTGTATTCTGTGCACGCCATATTCAAACTAATAAGCGGCGCATAGTGCTAGTGTGTATGTGTGCTCAATAATATTGGTGTACCACTCCGGATACAAACTGCATATCATTAAGTGTGTATTCTGTGCGCGCCATATTCAAACTTATAAGCGGCACGTAGTGCCAGCGTGTGTGTGCTCATGAATAATAGTGTACCACTCCGGATACAAACCGCATATCATTCAGTGTGTATTCTGTGCGCGCCATATTCAAACTAATCAGCGGCGCGTAGTGCCAGTGTGTGTGTGTGCTCATAAATAAAAGTCTACCACTCCGGATACAAACTGCAAATCATTAAGTGTGTATTCTGTGCGCGCCATATTCAAACTTATAAGCGGCGCGTAGCTCTAGTGTGTATGTGTACTCATAAATATTAGTGTACCACTCCGGATACAAACCGCATATCATTAAGTGTGTATTCTGTGCGCGCCATTTTCAAACTAATCAGCGGCGCATAGTGCTAGTGTGTATGTGTGCTCATGAATAATTGTGTACCATTCCGGATACAAACTGCATATCATTAAGTGTGTATTCTGTGCGCGCCAAATTTAAACGAATCAGCGGCGCGTAGTGCCAGTGTGTGTGTGTGTGCTCATGAATAATAGTGTACCACTCTGGATACAAACCGCATATCATTCAGTGTGTATTCTGTGCACGCCATATTCAAACCAATAAGCGGCGCGTAGTGCCAGTGTGTGTGTGTGCTCATGAATATTAGTGTACCACTCCGGATACAAACTGCATATCATTAAGTGTGTATTCTGTGCGCGTCATATTGAAAATTATAAGCAGCGCGTAGTGTAAGTGTGTGTGTGTGTGCTCATAAATAAAAGTGTACCACTCCGGATACAAACCGCATATCATTAAGTGTGTATTCTGTGCACGCCATATTCAAACTAATAAGCGGCGCATAGTGCTAGTGTGTATGTGTGCTCAATAATATTGGTGTACCACTCCGGATACAAACTGCATATCATTAAGTGTGTATTCTGTGCGCGCCATATTCAAACTTATAAGCGGCACGTAGTGCCAGCGTGTGTGTGCTCATGAATAATAGTGTACCACTCCGGATACAAACCGCATATCATTAAGTGTGTATTCTGTGCGCGCCATATTCAAACTTATCAGCGGCGCGTAGTGCCAGTGTGTGTGTGTGCTCATAAATAAAAGTCTACCACTCCGGATACAAACTGCAAATCATAAAGTGTGTATTCTGTGCGCGCCATATTCAAACCTATAAGCGGCGCGTAGCTCTAGTGTGTATGTGTACTCATAAATATTAGTGTACCACTCCGGATACAAACCGCATATCATTAAGTGTGTATTCTGTGCGCGCCATATTCAAACTAATAAGCGGCGCGTAGTGCCAGTGTGTGTGTGTTTGTCCTCATAAATATTAGTGTACCACTCCGGATACAAATCGCATATCATTAAGTGTGTATTCTGTGCACGCCATATTCAAACTAATAAGCAGCGCGTAGCTCTAGTGTGTATGTGTACTCATAAATATTAGTGTACCACTCCGGATACAAACTGCATATCATTCAGTGTGTATTCTGTGCGCGCCATATTCAAACTTATAAGCGGCGCGTAGCTCTAGTGTGTATGTGTACTCATAAATATTAGTGTACCACTCCGGCTACAAACTGCAAATCATTAAGTGTGTATTCTGTGCGCGCCATATTCAAACTTATAAGCAGCGCGTAGCTCTAGTGTGTATTTGTCCTCATAAATATTTGTGTAGCACTCCGGATACAAACCGCATATCATTAAGTGTGTATTCTGTGCGCGCCATATTCAAACTAATCAGCGGCGCATAGTGCTAGTGTGTATGTGTGCTCATGAATAATTGTGTACCATTCCGGATACAAACTGCATATCATTAAGTGTGTATTCTGTGCGCGCCAAATTTAAACGAATCAGCGGCGCGTAGTGCCAGTGTGTGTGTGTGTGCTCATGATTAATAGTGTACCACTCTGGATACAAACCGCATATCATTCAGTGTGTATTCTGTGCACGCCATATTCAAACCAATAAGCGGCGCGTAGTGCCAGTGTGTGTGTGTGCTCATAAATATTTGTGTACCACTCCGGATACAAACCGCATATCATTAAGTGTGTATTCTGTGCACGCCATATTCAAACCAATAAGCGGCGCGTAGTGCCAGTGTGTGTGTGCTCATGAATAATAGTGTACCACTCCGGATACAAACCGCATATCATTCAGTGTGTATTCTGTGCGCGCCATATTCAAACCAATAAGCGGCGCGTAGTGCCAGTGTGTATGTGTGCTCATGAATAATAGTGTACCACTCCGGATACAAACCGCATATCATTCAGTGTGCATTCTGTGCACGCCATATTCAAACCAATAAGCGGCGCGTAGTGCCAGTGTGTGTGTGTGCTCATGAATATAAGTGACCACTCCGGATACAAACTGCATATCATTAAGTGTGTATTCTGTGCGCGCCATATTGAAATTTATAAGCGGCGCGTAGTGCCAGTGTGTGTGTGTGCTCATAAATATTTGTGTACCACTCCGGATACAAACTGCATATCATTAAGTGTGTATTCTGTGCACGCCATATTCAAACTAATAAGCGGCGCGTAGTGCCAGTGTGTGTGTGTGCTCATGAATATTAGTGTACCACTCCGGATACAAACTGCATATCATTGTGTATTCTGTGCACGCCATATTCAAACTAATAAGCGGCGCGTAGTGCCAGTGTGTGTGTGTGCTCATAAATATTTGTGTACCACTCCGGATACAAACTGCATATCATTAAGTGTGTATTCTGTGCGCGCCATATTCAAACTTATAAGCGGCACGTAGTGCCAGCGTGTGTGTGCTCATGAATAATAGTGTACCACTCCTGATACAAACCGCATATCATTCAGTGTGTATTCTGTGCGCGCCATATTCAAACTAATCAGCGGCGCGTAGTGCCAGTGTGTGTGTGTGCTCATAAATAAAAGTCTACCACTCCGGATACAAACTGCATATCATTAAGTGTGTAGTCTGTGCGCGCCATATTCAAACTTATAAGCGGCGCGTAGTGCCAGTGTGTGTGTGTGCTCATGAATATTAGTGTACCACTCCGGATACAAACTGCATATCATTCAGTGTGTATTCTGTGCACGCCATATTCAAACCAATAAGCGGCGCGTAGTGCCAGTGTGTGTGTGTGCTCATAAATATTTGTGTACCACTCCGGATACAAACTGCATATCATTAAGTGTGTATTCTGTGCGCGCCATATTCAAACTTATAAGCGGCACGTAGTGCCAGCGTGTGTGTGCTCATGAATAATAGTGTACCACTCCGGATACAAACCGCATATCATTCAGTGTGTATTCTGTGCGCGCCATATTCAAACCAATAAGCGGCGCGTAGTGCCAGTGTGTGTGTGCTCATGAATAATAGTGTACCACTCCGGATACAAACTGCATATCATTAAGTGTGTAGTCTGTGCGCGCCATATTCAAACTTATAAGCGGCGCGTAGTGCCAGTGTGTGTGTGTGCTTATGAATATTAGTGTACCACTCCGGATACAAACTGCAAATCATTAAGTGTGTATTCTGTGCGCGCCATATTCAAACTTATAAGCGGCGCGTAGCTCTAGTGTGTATGTGTACTCATAAATATTTGTGTACCACTCCGGATACAAACCGCATATCATTAAGTTTGTATTCTGTACGCGCCATATTCAAACTAATAAGCGGCGCGTAGTGCCAGTGTTTGTGTGTTTGTCCTCATAAATATTAGTGTACCACTCCGGATACAAACCACATATCATTAAGTGTGTATTCTGTGCACGCCATATTCAAACCAATAAGCGGCGCGTAGTGCCAGTGTGTGTGTGCTCATAAATATTGGTGTACCACTCCGGATACAAACCGCATATCATTAAGTGTGTATTCTGTGCGCGCCATATTCAAACTAATAAGCAGCGCGTAGCTCTAGTGTGTATGTGTACTCATAAATATTAGTGTACCACTCCGGATACAAACTGCATATCATTAAGTGTGTATTCTGTGCGCGCCATATTCAAACTTATAAGCGGCGCGTAGCTCTAGTGTGTATGTGTACTCATAAATATTAGTGTACCACTCCGGCTACAAACTGCAAATCATTAAGTGAGTATTCTGTGCGCGCCATATTCAAACTTATAAGCGGCGCGTAGCTCTAGTGTGTATTTGTCCTCATAAATATTTGTGTAGCACTCCGGATACAAACCGCATATCATTAAGTGTGTATTCTGTGCGCGCCATATTCAAACTAATAAGCGGCGCGTAGTGCCAGTGTGTGTGTGTGTGCTCATGAATAATAGTGTACCACTCCGGATACAAACCGCATATCATTGAGTGTGTATTCTGTGCGCGCCATATTCAAACCAATAAGCGGCGCGTAGTGCCAGTGTGTATGTGTGCTCATGAATAATAGTGTACCACTCCGGATACAAACCGCATATCATTCAGTGTGCATTCTGTGCACGCCATATTCAAACCAATAAGCGGCGCGTAGTGCCAGTGTGTGTGTGTGCTCATAAATATTTGTGTACCAATCCGGATACAAACTGCATATCATTAAGTGTATATTCTGTGCACGCCATATTCAAACTAATAAGCGGCGCGTAGTGCCAGTGTGTGTGTGTGCTCATGAATATAAGTGACCACTCCGGATACAAACTGCATATCATTAAGTGTGTATTTTGTGCGCGCCATATTGAAATTTATAAGCGGCGCGTAGTGCCAGTGTGTATGTGTGCTCATGAATAATGGTGTACCACTCCGGATACAAACCGCATATCATTCAGTGTGCATTCTGTGCACGCCATATTCAAACCAATAAGCGGCGCGTAGTGCCAGTGTGTGTGTGTGCTCATAAATATTTGTGTACCACTCCGGATACAAACTGCATATCATTAAGTGTGTATTCTGTGCACGCCATATTCAAACTAATAAGCGGCGCGTAGTGCCAGTGTGTGTGTGTGCTCATGAATATTAGTGTACCACTCCGGATACAAACTGCATATCATTCAGTGTGTATTCTGTGCACGCCATATTCAAACCAATAAGCGGCGCGTAGTGCCAGTGTGTGTGTGTGCTCATAAATATTTGTGTACCACTCCGGATACAAACTGCATATCATTAAGTGTGTATTCTGTGCGCGCCATATTCAAACCAATAAGCGGCGCGTAGTGCCAGTGTGTATGTGTGCTCATGAATAATCGTGTACCACTCCGGATACAAACTGCATATCATTCAGTGTGTATTCTGCGCGCGCCATATTCAAACTTACAAGCGGCGCGTAGCGCTAGTGTGTATGTGTACTCATAAATATAAGTGTACCACTCCGGATACAAACCGCATATCATTAAGTGTGTATTCTGTGCGCGCCATATTCAAACTAATAAGCGGCACGTAGTGCCAGTGTGTGTGTGTGTGTGTGTGTTTGCTCATGAATAATAGTGTATCACTCCGGATACAAACCGCATATCATTAAGTGTGTATTCTGTGCACGCCATATTCAAACTAATAAGCGGCGCGTAGTGCCAGTGTGTGTGTGTGCTCATGAATATAAGTGACCACTCCGGATACAAACTGCATATCATTCAGTGTGTATTCTGTGCACGCCATATTCAAACCAATAAGCGGCGCGTAGTGCCAGTGTGTGTGTGCTCATGAATAATAGTGTATCACTCCGGATACAAACCGCATATCATTAAGTGTGTATTCTGTGCGCGCCATATTCAAACTAATAAGCGGCGCGTGAATAATTGTGTACCACTCCGGATACAAACTGCATATCATTAAGTGTGTATTCTGTGCGCGCCATATTCAAACTAAGAAGCGACGCATAGTGCTAGTGTGTATGTGTGCTCATGAATAATTGTGTAGCACTCCGGATACAAACTGCATATCATTAAGTGTGTATTCTGTGCGCGTCATATTGAAAATTATAAGCAGCGCGTAGTGTAAGTGTGCGTGTGTGTGCTCATAAATAAAAGTGTACCACTCCGGATACAAACCGCATATCATTAAGTGTGTATTCTGTGCGCGCCATATTCAAACTTATAAGCGGCGCGTAGTGCCAGTGTGTGTATGTGTGCTCATGTATATTAGTGTACCACTCCGGATACAAACTGCATATCATTCAGTGTGTATTCTGTGCACGCCATATTCAAACTAATAAGCGGCGCATAGTGCTAGTGTGTATGTGTGCTCATGAATAATTGTGTACCACTCCGGATACAAACTGCATATCATTAAGTGTGTATTCTGTGCGCGTCATATTGAAAATTATAAGCAGCGCGTAGTGTAAGTGTGCGTGTGTGTGCTCATAAATAAAAGTGTACCACTCCGGATACAAACCGCATATCATTAAGTGTGTATTCTGTGCGCGCCATATTCAAACTTATAAGCGGCCCGTAGCGCTAGTGTGTATGTGTGCTCATAAATATTAGTGTACCACTCCGGATACAAACCGCATATCATTCATTGTGTATTCTGTGCACGCCATATTCAAACTAATAAGCGGCGCGTAGTGTCTGTGTGTATGTGTACTCATAAATATTAGTGTACCACTCCGGATACAAACTGCATATCATTAAGTGTGTATTCTGTGCGCGCCATATTCAAACTAATTAGCGGCGCGTAGCTCTAGTGTGTATGTGTGCTCATAAATATTAGTGTACCACTCCGGATACAAACCGCATATCATTCAGTGTGTATTCTGTGCACGCCATATTCAAACTAATAAGCGGCGCGTAGTGTCTGTGTGTATGTGTACTCATAAATATTAGTGTACCACTCCGGATACAAACTGCATATCATTAAGTGTGTATTCTGTGCGCGCCATATTCAAACTAATAAGCGGCGCTTTGCTCTAGTGTGTATGTGTGCTCATAAATATTAGTGTACCACTCCGGATACAAACCGCATATCATTCAGTGTGTATTCTGTGCACGCCATATTCAAACTAATAAGCGGCGCGTAGTGTCTGTGTGTATGTGTACTCATAAATATTAGTGTACCACTCCGGATACAAACTGCATATCATTCAGTGTGTATTCTGTGCACGCCATATTCAAACTAATAAGCGGCGCATAGTGCTAGTGTGTATGTGTGCTCATGAATAATTGTGTACCACTCCGGATACAAACTGCATATCATTAAGTGTGTATTCTGTGCGCGTCATATTGAAAATTATAAGCAGCGCGTAGTGTAAGTGTGCGTGTGTGTGCTCATAAATAAAAGTGTACCACTCCGGATACAAACCGCATATCATTAAGTGTGTATTCTGTGCGCGCCATATTCAAACTTATAAGCGGCCCGTAGCGCTAGTGTGTGTATGTGTGCTCATGTATATTAGTGTACCACTCCGGATACAAACTGCATATCATTCAGTGTGTATTCTGTGCACGCCATATTCAAACTAATAAGCGGCGCATAGTGCTAGTGTGTATGTGTGCTCATGAATAATTGTGTACCACTCCGGATACAAACTGCATATCATTAAGTGTGTATTCTGTGCGCGTCATATTGAAAATTATAAGCAGCGCGTAGTGTAAGTGTGCGTGTGTGTGCTCATAAATAAAAGTGTACCACTCCGGATACAAACCGCATATCATTAAGTGTGTATTCTGTGCGCGCCATATTCAAACCAATAAGCGGCGCGTAGTGCCAGTGTGTGTGTGCTCATGAATAATAGTGTATCACTCCGGATACAAACCGCATATCATTAAGTGTGTATTCTGTGCGCGCCATATTCAAACTAATAAGCGGCGCGTGAATAATTGTGTACCACTCCGGATACAAACTGCATATCATTAAGTGTGTATTCTGTGCGCGCCATATTCAAACTAAGAAGCGACGCATAGTGCTAGTGTGTATGTGTGCTCATGAATAATTGTGTAGCACTCCGGATACAAACTGCATATCATTAAGTGTGTATTCTGTGCGCGTCATATTGAAAATTATAAGCAGCGCGTAGTGTAAGTGTGTGTATGTGTGCTCATGTATATTAGTGTACCACTCCGGATACAAACTGCATATCATTCAGTGTGTATTCTGTGCACGCCATATTCAAACTAATAAGCGGCGCATAGTGCTAGTGTGTATGTGTGCTCATGAATAATTGTGTACCACTCCGGATACAAACTGCATATCATTAAGTGTGTATTCTGTGCGCGTCATATTGAAAATTATAAGCAGCGCGTAGTGTAAGTGTGCGTGTGTGTGCTCATAAATAAAAGTGTACCACTCCGGATACAAACCGCATATCATTAAGTGTGTATTCTGTGCGCGCCATATTCAAACTTATAAGCGGCGCGTAGCTCTAGTGTGTATGTGTGCTCATAAATATTAGTGTACCACTCCGGATACAAACCGCATATCATTCAGTGTGTATTCTGTGCACGCCATATTCAAACTAATAAGCGGCGCGTAGTGTAAGTGTGCGTGTGTGTGCTCATAAATATTAGTGTACCACTCCGGATACAAACTGCATATCATTCAGTGTGTATTCTGTGCACGCCATATTCAAACTAATAAGCGGCGCGTAGTGCCAGTGTGTGTATGTGTGCTCATGTATATTAGTGTACCACTCCGGATACAACCTGCATATCATTCAGTGTGTATTCTGTGCACGCCATATTCAAACTAATAAGCGGCGCATAGTGCTAGTGTGTATGTGTGCTCATGAATAATTGTGTACCACTCCGGATACAAACTGCATATCATTAAGTGTGTATTCTGTGCGCGTCATATTGAAAAATATAAGCAGCGCGTAGTGTAAGTGTGCGTGTGTGTGCTCATAAATAGTAGTGTACCACTCCGGATACAAACTGCATATCATTCAGTGTGTATTCTGTGCACGCCATATTCAAACTAATAAGCGGCCCGTAGCGCTAGTGTGTATGTGTGCTCATAAATATTAGTGTACCACTCCGGATACAAACCGCATATCATTCATTGTGTATTCTGTGCACGCCATATTCAAACTAATAAGCGGCGCGTAGTGTCTGTGTGTATGTGTACTCATAAATATTAGTGTACCACTCCGGATACAAACTGCATATCATTAAGTGTGTATTCTGTGCGCGCCATATTCAAACTAATAAGCGGCGCGTAGCTCTAGTGTGTATGTGTGCTCATAAATATTAGTGTACCACTCCGGATACAAACCGCATATCATTCAGTGTGTATTCTGTGCACGCCATATTCAAACTAATAAGCGGCGCGTAGTGTCTGTGTGTATGTGTACTCATAAATATTAGTGTACCACTCCGGATACAAACTGCATATCATTCAGTGTGTATTCTGTGCACGCCATATTCAAACTAATAAGCGGCGCATAGTGCTAGTGTGTATGTGTGCTCATGAATAATTGTGTACCACTCCGGATACAAACTGCATATCATTAAGTGTGTATTCTGTGCGCGTCATATTGAAAATTATAAGCAGCGCGTAGTGTAAGTGTGCGTGTGTGTGCTCATAAATAAAAGTGTACCACTCCGGATACAAACCGCATATCATTAAGTGTGTATTCTGTGCGCGCCATATTCAAACTTATAAGCGGCCCGTAGCGCTAGTGTGTATGTGTGCTCATAAATATTAGTGTACCACTCCGGATACAAACTGCATATCATTCATTGTGTATTCTGTGCACGCCATATTCAAACTAATAAGCGGCGCGTAGTGCCAGTGTGTGTGTGCTCATGAATAATAGTGAACCACTCCGGATACAAACCGCATATCATTAAGTGTGTATTCTGTACTCGCCATATTCAAACTAATAAGCGGCGCGTAGCTCTAGTGTGTATGTGTGCTCATAAATATTAGTGTACCACTCCGGATACAAACCGCATATCATTCAGTGTGTATTCTGTGCACGCCATATTCAAACTAATAAGCGGCGCATAGTGCTAGTGTGTATGTGTGCTCATGAATAATTGTGTACCACTCCGGATACAAACTGCATATCATTAAGTGTGTATTCTGTGCGCGCCATATTCAAACTAATAAGCGGCGCGTAGCTCTAGTGTGTATGTGTGCTCATAAATATTAGTGTATTACTCCGGATACAAACCGCATATCATTCAGTGTGTATTCTGTGCACGCCATATTCAAACTAATAAGCGGCGCGTAGTGCCAGTGTGTGTATGTGTGCCCATGTATATTGGTGTACCACTCCGGATACAAACTGCATATCATTAAGTGTGTATTATGTGCGCGCCATATTCAAACCAATAAGCGGCGCGTAGCTCTAGTGTGTATGTGTGCTCATAAATATTAGTGTACCACTCCGGATACAAACCGCATATCATTCAGTGTGTATTCTGTGCACGCCATATTCAAACTAATAAGCGGCGCGTAGTGCCAGTGTGTGTATGTGTGCTCATGTATATTGGTGAACCACTCCGGATACAAACCGCATATCATTCAGTGTGTATTCTGTGCACGCCATATTCAAACTAATAAGCTGCGCGTAGTGCCAGTGTGTGTGTGCTCATGAATAAAAGTGTACCACTCCGGATACAAACCGCATATCATTAAGTGTGTATTCTGTGCGCGCCATATTCAAACTAATAAGCGGCGCGTAGTGTAAGTGTGCGTGTGTGTGCTCATAAATATTAGTGTACCACTCCGGATACAAACTGCATATCATTAAGTGTGTATTCTGTGCGCGCCATATTCAAACTAATAAGCGGCGCGTAGTGCCAGTGTGTGTATGTGTGCTCATGTATATTGGTGTACCACTCCGGATACAAACTGCATATCATTAAGTGTGTATTATGTGCGCGCCATATTCAAACCAATAAGCGGCGCGTAGCTCTAGTGTGTATGTGTACTCATAAATATTAGAGTACCACTCCGGATACAAACCGCAGATCATTAAGTGTGTATTCTGTGCGCGCCATATTCAAACTAATAAGCGGCGCGTAGTGTCTGTGTGTATGTGTACTCATAAATATTAGTGTACCACTCCGGATACAAACTTCATATCATTAAGTGTGTATTCTGTGCGCGCCGTATTCAAACTTATAAGCTGCGCGTAGTGCCAGTGTGAATGTGTGCTCATGAATAAAAGTGTACCACTCCGGATACAAACTGCATATCATTAAGTGTGTATTCTGTGCGCGCCGTATTCAAACTTATAAGCTGCGCGTAGTGCCAGTGTGAATGTGTGCTCATGAATAAAAGTGTACCACTCCGGATACAAACTGCATATCATTAAGTGTGTATTATGTGCGCGCCATATTCAAACCAATAAGCGGCGCGTAGCTCTAGTGTGTATGTGTACTCATAAATATTAGTGTACCACTCCGGATACAAACCGCATATCATTAAGTGTGTATTCTGTGCGCGCCATATTCAAACTAATAAGCGGCGCATAGTGCTAGTGTGTATGTGTACTCATAAATATTAGTGTACCACTCCGGATACAAACCGCATATCATTAAGTGTGTATTCTGTGCACGCCATATTCAAACTTATAAGCGGCGCGTAGCTCTAGTGTGTATGTGTGCTCATAAATATTAGTGTACCACTCCGGATACAAACCGCATATCATTCAGTGTGTATTCTGTGCACGCCATATTCAAACTTATAAGCGGCGCGTAGCTCTAGTGTGTATTTGTCCTCATAAATATAAGTATACCACTCCGGATACAAACTGCATATCATTTAGTGTGTATTCTATGCACGCCATATTCAAACTAATAAGCGGCGCATAGTGCCAGTGTGTGTGTGTGCTCATGAATAATAGTGTACCACTCCGGATACAAACCGCATATCATTCCGTGTGTATTCTGTGCGCGCCATATTCAAACTAATAAGCAGCGCAAAGTGTAAGTGTGCGTGTGTGTGCTCATAAATAGTGGTGTACCACTCCGGATACAAACCGCATATCATTCATTGTGTATTCTGTGCACGCAATATTCAAACCAATAAGCGGCGCGTAGTGCCAGTGTGTGTGTGCTCATGAATAATAGTTTACCACTCCGGATACAAACCGCATATCATTAAGTGTGTATTCTGTGCGCGCCATATTCAAACTAATAAGCGGCGCGTAGCTCTAGTGTGTATGCGTGCTCATAAATATTAGTGTACCACTCCGGATACAAACCGCATATCATTCAGTGTGTATTCTGTGCACGCCATATTCAAACTTATAAGCGGCGCGTAGCTCTAGTGTGTATTTGTCCTCATAAATATTAGTGTACCACTCCGGATACAAACCGCATATCATTTAGTGTGTATTCTGTGCGCGCCATATTGGAAATTACAAGCAGAGCGTAGTGTAAGTGTACGTGTGTGTGCTCATAAATATTAGTGTACCGCTCCGGATACAAACCGCATATCATTAAGTGTGTATTCTGTGCGCGTCATATTGAAAATTATAAGCGGCGCGTAGTGCCAGTATGTATGTGTGCTCATGAATAATTGTGTACCACTCCGGATACAAACTGCATATCATTAAGTGTGTATTATGTGCGCGCCATATTCAAACTAACAAGCGGCGCGTAGCTCTAGTGTGTATGTGTACTCATAAATATTAGTGTACCACTCCGGATACAAACCGCATATCATTCATTGTGTATTCTGTGCACGCCATATTCAAACCAATAAGCGGCGCGTAGTGCCAGTGTATGTGTGCTCATGAATAATAGTGTACCACTCCGGATACAAACCGCATATCATTGAGTGTGTACTCTGTGCACGCCATATTCAAACTAATAAGCGGCGCATAGTGCTAGTGTGTATGTGTGCTCATAAATAGTAGTGTACCACTCCGGATACAAACCGCATATCATTCAGTGTGTATTCTGTGCACGCCATATTCAAACTAATAAGCGGCGCGTAGCTCTAGTGTGTATGTGTGCTCATAAATAATAGTGTACCACTCCGGATACAAACCGCATATCATTCAGTGTGTATTCTGTGCACGCCATATTCAAACTAATAAGCGGCGCATAGTGCTAGTGTGTATGTGTGCTCATGAATAATTGTGTACCACTCCGGATACAAACTGCATATCATTAAGTGTGTATTCTGTGCGCGCCATATTCAAACTAATAAGCGGCGCGTAGCTCTAGTGTGTATGTGTGCTCATAAATATTGGTGTACCACTCCGGATACAAACCGCATATCATTCAGTGTGTATTCTGTGCACGCCATATTCAAACCAATAAGCGGCGCGTAGTGCCAGTGTGTGTGTGCTCATAAATATTGGTGTACCACTCCGGATACAAATCGCATATCATTAAGTGTGTATTCTGTGCACGCCGTATTAAAACCAATAAGCGGCGCGTAGTGCCAGTGTGAGTGTGTGCTCATGAATAATTGTGTACCACTCCGGATACAAACTGCATATCATTGAGTGTATATTCTGTGCGCGCCATATTCAAACTAATAAGCGGCGCGTAGCTCTAGTGTCTATGTGTGCTCATAAATATTAGTGTACCACTCCGGATACAAACCGCATATCATTCAGTGTGTATTCTGTGCACGCCATATTCAAACTAATAAGCGGCGCATAGTGCCAGTGTGTGTATGTGTGCTCATGTATATTAGTGTACCACTCCGGATACAAACCGCATATCATTAAGTGTGTATTCTGTGCACGCCATATTCAAACCAATAAGCTGCGCGTAGTGCCAGTGTGAGTGTGTGCTCATGAATAATTGTGTACCACTCCGGATACAAACTGCATATCATTCAGTGTGTATTCTGTGCGCGCCATATTCAAACTAATAAGCGGCGCGTAGTGCCAGTGTGTGTATGTGTGCTCATGTATATTAGTGTACCACTCCGGATACAAACTGCATATCATTAAGTGTGTATTCTGTTTACGCCATATTCAAACCAATAAGCGGCGCGTAGCTCTAGTGTGTATGTGTACTCATAAATATTAGTGTACCACTCCGGATACAAACCGCATATCATTCATTGTGTATTCTGTGCACGCCATATTCAAACCAATAAGCGGCGCGTAGTGCCAGTGTGTGTGTGCTCATGAATAATAGTGTACCACTCCGGATACAAACCGCATATCATTAAGTGTGTATTCTGTGCGCGCCATATTCAAACTAATAAGCGGCGCGTAGCTCTAGTGTGTATGTGTACTCATAAATATTAGTGTACCACTCCGGATACAAACCGCATATCATTCAGTGTGTATTCTGTGCACGCCATATTCAAACTAATAAGCGGCGCATAGTGCTAGTGTGTGTGTGTGCTCATAAATATTTGTGTACCACTCCGGATACAAACCGCATATCATTCATTGTGTATTCTGTTTACGCCATATTCAAACCAATAAGCGGCGCGTAGTGCCAGTGTGTGTGTACTCATGAATAATAGTGTACCACTCCGGATACAAACCGCATATCATTAAGTGTGTATTCTGTGCGCGCCATATTCAAACTAATAAGCGGCGCGTAGCTCTAGTGTGTATGTGTACTCATAAATATTAGTGTACCACTCCGGATACAAACCGCATATCATTCAGTGTGTATTCTGTGCACGCCATATTCAAACTAATAAGCGGCGCATAGTGCTAGTGTGTATGTGTGCTCATCAATACTAGTGTACCACTCCGGATACAAACCGCATATCATTCAGTGTATATTCTGTGCACGCCATATTCAAACCAATAAGCGGCGCATAGTGCTAGTGTGTGTGTGTGCTCATAAATATTTGTGTACCACTCCGGATACAAACCGCATATCATTCATTGTGTATTCTGTTTACGCCATATTCAAACCAATAAGCGGCGCGTAGTGCCAGTGTGTGTGTGCTCATGAATAATAGTGTACCACTCCGGATACAAACCGCATATCATTAAGTGTGTATTCTGTGCGCGCCATATTCAAACTAATAAGCGGCGCGTAGCTCTAGTGTGTATGTGTACTCATAAATATTAGTGTACCACTCCGGATACAAACCGCATATCATTCAGTGTGTATTCTGTGCACGCCATATTCAAACTAATAAGCGGCGCATAGTGCTAGTGTGTATGTGTGCTCATCAATATTAGTGTACCACTCCGGATACAAACTGCATATCATTAAGTGTGTATTCTGTGCGCGCCATATTCAAACTAATAAGCGGCGCGTAGCTCTAGTGTGTATGTGTGCTCATAAATATTAGTGTACCACTCCGGATACAAACCGCATATCATTAAGTGTGTATTCTGTGCGCGCCATATTCAAACTAATAAGCGGCGCGTAGCTCTAGTGTGTATGTGTACTCATAAATATTAGTGTACCACTCCGGATACAAACCGCATATCATTCAGTGTGTATTCTGTGCACGCCATATTCAAACTAATAAGCGGCGCATAGTGCTAGTGTGTATGTGTGCTCATCAATATTTGTGTACCACTCCGGATACAAACCGCATATCATTAAGTGTGTATTCTGTGCACGCCATATTCAAACCAATAAGCGGCGCGTAGTGCCAGTGTGTGTGTGCTCATGAATAATATTGTACCACTCCGGATACAAACTGCATATCATTAAGTGTGTATTCTGTGCGCGCCATATTCAAACTAATAAGCGGCGCGTAGTGCCAGTGTGTGTATGTGTGCTCATGTATATTAGTGTACCACTCTGGATACAAACCGCATATCATTAAGTGTGTATCATGTGTGCGCCATATTCAAACCAATAAGCGGCGCGTAGCTCTAGTGTGTATGTGTACTCATAAATATTAGTGTACCACTCCGGATACAAACCGCATTTCGTTCAGTGTGTATTCTGTGCACGCCATATTCAAACCAATAAGCGGCGCGTAGTGCCAGTGTGTGTGTGCTCATGAATATTATTGTACCACTCCGGATACAAACCGCATATCATTAAGTGTGTATTCTGTGCGCGCCAAATTTAAACCAATAAGCGGCGTGTAGTGCCAGTGTGTGTGTGTGCTCATGAATAATAGTGTACCACTCTGAATACAAACCGCATATCATTAAGTGTGTATTCTGTGCGCGCCATATTCAAACTAATAAGCGGCGCGTAGCTCTAGTGTGTATGTGTACTCATATATATTAGTGTACCACTCCGGATACAAACCGCATATCATTAAGTGTGTATTCTGTGCGCGCCATATTCAAACCAATAAGCGGCACGTAGTGCCAGTGTGTGTGTGCTCATAAATATTTGTGTACCACTCCGGATACAAACCGCATATCATTAAGTGTGTATTCTGTGCACGCCATATTCAAACCAATAAGCGGCGCGTAGTGCCAGTGTGTGTGTGCTCATGAAAAATAGTGTACCACTCCGGATACAAACTGCATATCATTAAGTGTGTATTATGTGCGCGCCATATTCAAACTTATAAGCGGCGCGTAGCTCTAGTGTGTATGTGTACTCATAAATATTAGTGTACCACTCCGGATACAAACCGCATATCATTAAGTGTGTATTCTGTTTACGCCATATTCAAACCACTAAGCGGCGCGTAGTGCCAGTGTGTGTGTGCTCATGAATAATAGTGTACCACTCCGGATACAAACCGCATATCATTAAGTGTGTATTCTGTGCGCGCCATATTCAAACCAATAAGCGGCACGTAGTGCCAGTGTGTGTGTGCTCATAAATATTTGTGTACCACTCCGGATACAAACCGCATATTATTCATTGTGTATTCTGAGCACGCCATATTCAAACCAATAAGCGGCGCGTAGTGCCAGTGTGTGTGTGCTCATGAATAATAGTGTACCACTCCGGATACAAACCGCATATCATTAAGTGTGTATTCTGTGCGCGCCATATTCAAACTAATAAGCGGCGTGTAGCTCTAGTGTGTATGTGTACTCATAAATATAAGTATACCACTCCGGATACAAACCGCATATCATTCAGTGTGTATTCTGTGCACGCCATATTCAAACTAAAAAGCTGCGCATAGTGCTAGTGTGTATGTGTGCTCATCAATATTAGTGTACCACTCCGGATACAAACCGCATATCATTAAGTGTGTATTCTGTGCGCGCCATATTCAAACTAATAAGCGGCGCGTAGTGCCAGTGTGTGTATGTGTGCTCATGAATATTAGTGTACCACTCCGGATACAAACCGCATATCATTAAGTGTGTATTCTGTGCAAGCCATATTCAAACTTACAAGCGGCGCGTAGCGCTAGTGTGTATGTGTGCTCATAAATATTAGTGTACCACTCCGGATACAAACCGCATATCATTAAGTGTGTATTCTGTGCGCGCCATATTCAAACTTATAAGCGGCACGTAGTGCCAGTGTGTGTGTGTGTTTGCTCATGAATAATAGTGTACCACTCCGGATACAAACCGCATATCATTAACTAATAAGCGGCGCGTAGCTCTAGTGTGTATGTGTACTCATAAATATAAGTATACCACTCCGGATACAAACCGCATATCATTCAGTGTGTATTCTGTGCACGCCATATTCAAACTAAAAAGCTGCGCATAGTGCCAGTGTGTGTGTGTGCTCATAAATAATAGTGTACCACTCCGGATACAAACCGCATATCATTAAGTGTGTATTCTGTGCGCGCCAAATTCAAACTAATAAGCGGCGCGTAGTGCCAGTGTGTGTATGTGTGCTCATGTATATTAGTGTACCACTCCGGATACAAACTGCATATCATTAAGTGTGTATTCTGTGCAAGCCATATTCAAACTTACAAGCGGCGCGTAGCGCTAGTGTGTATGTGTGCTCATAAATATTAGTGTACCACTCCGGATACAAACCGCATATCATTAAGTGTGTATTCTGTGCGCGCCATATTCAAACTAATAAGCGGCGCGTAGTGCCAGTGTGTGTATGTGTGCTTATGAATATTAGTGTACCACTCCGGATACAAACCGCATATCATTAAGTGTGTATTCTGTGCAAGCCATATTCAAACTTACAAGCGGCGCGTAGCGCTAGTGTGTATGTGTGCTCATAAATATTAGTGTACCACTCCGGATACAAACCGCATATCATTAAGTGTGTATTCTGTGCGCGCCATATTCAAACTAATAAGCATCACGTAATGCCAGTGTGTGTGTGTGTGTTTGCTCATGAATAATAGTGTACCACTCCGGATACAAACCGCATATCATTCAGTGTGTATTCTGTGCACGCCATATTCAAACCAATAAGCGGCGCGTAGTGCCAGTGTGTGTGTGTGCTCATAAATAATAGTGTACCACTCCGGATACAAACCGCATATCATTAAGTGTGTATTCTGTGCGCGCCAAATTCAAACTAATAAGCGGCGCGTAGTGCCAGTGTGTGTATGTGTGCTCATGTATATTAGTGTACCACTCCGGATACAAACTGCATATCATTAAGTGTGTATTCTGTGCGCGCCATATTCAAACTAATAAGCGGCGCGTAGTGCCAGTGTGTATGTGTGCTCATAAATATTAGTGTACCACTCCGGATACAAACCGCATATCATTAAGTGTGTATTCTGTGCGCGCCATATTCAAACTTATAAGCGGCACGTAGTGCCAGTGTGTGTGTGTGTTTGCTCATGAATAATAGTGTACCACTCCGGATACAAACCGCATATCATTAACTAATAAGCGGCGCGTAGCTCTAGTGTGTATGTGTGCTCATCAATATTAGTGTACCGCTCCGGATACAAACTGCAAATCATTAAGTGTGTATTCTGTGCGCGCCATATTCAAACTAATAAGCGGCGCGTAGTGCCAGTGTGTGTATGTGTGCTTATGAATATTAGTGTACCACTCCGGATACAAACCGCATATCATTCAGTGTGTATTCTGTGCGCGCCATATTCAAACTTACAAGCGACGCGTAGTGCCAGTGTGTGTGTGTGCTCATGAATAATAGTGTACTACTCCGGATACAAACCGCATATCATTAAGTGTGTATTCTGTGCGCGCCAAATTCAAACTAATAAGCGGCGCGTAGTGCCAGTGTGTGTATGTGTGCTCATGTATATTAGTGTACCACTCCGGATACAAACTGCATATCATTAAGTGTGTATTCTGTGCGCGCCATATTCAAACTAATAAGCGGCGCGTAGTGCCAGTGTGTATGTGTGCTCATAAATATTAGTGTACCACTCCGGATACAAACCGCATATCATTAAGTGTGTATTCTGTGCGCGCCATATTCAAACTAATAAGCGGCACGTAGTGCCATTGTGTGTGTGTGTGTTTGCTCATGAATAATAGTGTACCACTCCGGATACAAACCGCATATCATTCAGTGTGTATTCTGTGCGCGCCAAATTAAAACCAATAAGCGGCGCGTAGTGCCAGTGTGTGTGTGTGTGTTTGCTCATGAATAATAGTGTACCACTCCGGATACAAACTGCATATCATTAAGTGTGTATTCTGTGCACGCCATATTCAAACTTATAAGCGGCGTGTAGCTCTAGTGTGTATGTGTACTCATAAATATTAGTGTACCACTCCGGATACAAACCGCATATCATTAAGTGTGTATTCTGTGCGCGCCATATTCAAACTAATAAGCGGCACGTAGTGCCAGTGTGTGTGTGTGTGTTTGCTCATGAATAATAGTGTACCACTCCGGATACAAACTGCATATCATTAAGTGTGTATTCTGTGCACGCCATATTCAAACTAATAAGCGGCGCGTAGTGCCAGTGTGTGTGTGTGCTCATAAATATTAGTGTACCACTCCGGATACAGACCGCATATCATTCATTGTGTATTCTGTTTACGCTATATTCAAACCAATAAGCGGCGCGTAGTGCCAGTGTGTGTGTGCTCATGAATAATAGTGTACCACTCCGGATACAAACCGCATATCATTAAGTGTGTATTATGTGCGCGCCATATTCAAACTAATGAGCGGCGCATAGTGCTAGTGTGTGTGTGTGCTCATAAATATTTGTGTACCACTCCGGATACAAACCGCATATCATTAAGTGTGTATTCTGTGCGCGCCATATTCAAACCAATAAGCGGCGCGTAGTGCCAGTGTGTGTGTGCTCATGAATAATAGTGTACCACTCCGGATACAAACCGCATATCATTGAGTGTGTATTCTGTGCGCGCCATATTGAAAATTATAAGCAGCACGTAGTGTCTGTGTGTATGTGTGCGTGTGTGTGCTCATTAATATTAGTGTACCACTCTAGATACAAACCGCATATCATTAAGTGTGTATTCTGTGCGCGCCATATTCAAACCAATAAGCGGCGCGTAGTGCCAGTGTGTGTGTGCTCATAAATATTGGTGTACCACTCCGGATACAAATCGCATATCATTAAGTGTGTATTCTGTGCGCGCCAAATTCAAACTAATAAGCGGCGCGTAGTGCCAGTGTGTGTGTGTGCTCATGAATAATAGTGTACCACTCCGGATACAAACCGCATATCATTAAGTGTGTATTCTGTGCGCGCCATATTCAAACTAATAAGATGTGCATAGTGCTAGTGTGTGTGTCCGTGCTCATGAATAATAGTGTACCACTCCGGATAAAAACTGCATATCATTAAGTGTGTATTCTGTGCGCGCCATATTGAAAATTATAAGCAGCACGTAGTGTCTGTGTGTATGTGTGCGTGTGTGTGCTCATGTATATTAGTGTACCACTCCGGATAAAAACTGCATATCATTAAGTGTGTATTCTGTGTGCGCCATATTCAAACTTATAAGCGGCGCGTAGTGCCAGTGTGTGTGTGCTCATAAATATTGGTGTACCACTCCGGATACAAATCGCATATCATTAAGTGTGTATTCTGTGCGCGCCATATTCAAACTAATAAGCAGCGCGTAGCGCTAGTGTGTGTGTCCGTGCTCATGAATAATAGTGTACCACTCCGGATACGAACTGCATATAATTAAGTGTGTATTCTGTGCGCGCTATATTCAAACTAATAAGCGGCGCGTAGTGCCAGTGTGTGTGTGTGCTCATAAATATTTGTGTTACTCCGGATAAAAACTGCATATCATTAAGTGTGTATTCTGTGCACGCCATATTCAAACCAATAAGCGGCGCGTAGTGCCAGTGTGTGTGTGCTCATGAATAATAGTGTACCACTCCGGATACAAACCGCACATCATTAAGTGTGTATTCTGTGCGCGCCAAATTAAAACCAATAAGCGGCGCGTAGTGCCAGTGTGTGTGTGCTCATGAATAATAGTGTACCACTCCGGATACAAACCGCATATCATTAAGTGTGTATTCTGTGCACGCCATATTAAAACTAATAAGCGGCGCATAGTGCCAGTGTGTGTGTGTGCTCATGAATAATTGTGTACCACTCCGGATACAAACCGCATATCATTAAGTGTGTATTCTGGGCGCGAAAAATTAAAACCAATAAGCGGCGTGTAGTGCAAGTGTGTGTGTGTGCTCATGAATAATAGTGTACCACTCTGGATACAAACCGCATATCATTAAGTGTGTATTCTGTGCGCGCCATATTCAAACTAATAAGCGGCGCGTAGCGCTAGTGTGTGAATGTGTGCTTATGATAAAAAGTGTACTACTCCGGATACAAACCGCATATCATTAAGTGTGTATTCTGTGCGCGCCATATTCAAACTTATAAGCGGCGCGTAGTGCCAGTGTGTGTGTGCTCATAAATATTTGTGTACCACTCCGGATACAAACCGCATATCATTAAGTGTGTATTCTAAGCACGCCATATTCAAACCAATAAGCGGCGCGTAGTGCCAGTGTTTGTGTGTGCTCATAAATATTTGTGTACCACTCCGGATACAAACCGCATATCATTAAGTGTGTATTCTGTGCGCGCCATATTCAAACTAATAAGCGGCGCGTAGCGCTAGTGTGTATGTGTACTCATAAATATTAGTGTACCACTCCGGATACAAACCGCATATCATTAAGTGTGTATTCTGTGCGCGCCATATTCAAACTAATAAGCGGCGCGTAGCTCTAGTGTGTATGTGTACTCATAAATATTAGTGTACCACTCCGGATACAAACCGCATATCATTAAGTGTGTATTCTGTGCGCGCCATATTCAAACCAATAAGCGGCGCGTAGCTCTAGTGTGTATGTGTACTCATAAATATTAGTGTACCACTCCGGATACAAACCGCATATCATTAAGTGTGTATTCTGTGCGCGCCATATTCAAACTAATAAGCGGTGCGTAGCGCTAGTGTGTATGTGTAATCATAAATATTAGTGTACCACTCCGGATACAAACCGCATATCATTAAGTGTGTATTCTGTGCGCGCCATATTCAAACTAATAAGCGGCGCGTAGCTCTAGTGTGTATGTGTACTCATAAATATTAGTGTACCACTCCGGATACAAATCGCATATCATTAAGTGTGTATTCTGTGCGCGCCAAATTCAAACTAATAAGCGGCGCGTAGTGCCAGTGTGTGTATGTGTGCTCATGTATATTAGTGTACCACTCCGGATACAAACTGCATATCATTAAGTGTGTATTCTGTGTGCGCCATATTCAAACTTATAAGCGGCGCGTAGTGCCAGTGTGTGTGTGCTCATAAATATTGGTGTACCTCTCCGGATACAAATCGCATATCATTAAGTGTGTATTCTGTGCGCGCCAAATTAAAACCAATAAGCGGCGCGTAGTGCCAGTGTGTGTGTGCTCATGAATAATAGTGTACCACTCCGGATACAAACCGCATATCATTAAGTGTGTATTCTGTGCGCGCCAAATTAAAACCAATAAGCGGCGCGTAGTGCCAGTGTGTGTGTGCTCATGAATAATAGTGTACCACTCCGGATACAAACCGCATATCATTAAGTGTGTATTCTGTGCGCGCCAAATTAAAACCAATAAGCGGCGCGTAGTGCCAGTGTGTGTGTGCTCATAAATATTAGTGTACCACTCCGGATACAAATCGCATATCATTAAGTGTGTATTCTGTGCGCGCCAAATTCAAACTAATAAGCGGCGCGTAGTGCCAGTGTGTGTATGTGTGCTCATGTATATTAGTGTACCACTCCGGATACAAACTGCATATCATTAAGTGTGTATTCTGTGTGCGCCATATTCAAACTTATAAGCGGCGCGTAGTGCCAGTGTGTGTGTGCTCATAAATATTAGTGTACCACTCCGGATACAAACCGCATATCATTCAGTGTGTATTCTGTGCACGCCATATTCAAACCAATAAGCGGCGCGTAGTGCCAGTGTGTGTGTGCTCATGAATAATAGTGTACCACTCCGGATACAAACCGCATATCATTAAGTGTGTATTCTGTGCGCGCCATATTCAAACCAATAAGCGGCGCGTAGTGCCAGTGTTTGTGTGTGCTCATAAATATTTGTGTACCACTCCGGATACAAACCGCATATCATTAAGTGTGTATTCTGTGCACGCCATATTCAAACCAATAAGCGGCGCGTAGTGCCAGTGTGTGTGTGTGCTCATAAATATTTGTGTACCACTCCGGATACAAACCGCATATCATTAAGTGTGTATTCTGTGCGCGCCATATTCAAACTAATAAGCGGCGCGTAGCGCTAGTGTGTGAATGTGTGCTTATGATAAAAAGTGTACTACTCCGATAACAAACCGCATATCATTCAGTGTGTATTCTGTGCGCGCCAAATTTAAACTAATAAGCGGCGCGTAGCGCTAGTGTGTGAATGTGTGCTTATGATAAAAAGTGTACCACTCCGGATACAAACCGCATATCATTAAGTGTGTATTCTGTGCGCGCCATATTCAAACTTATAAGCGGCGCGTAGCGCTAGTGTACCACTCCGGATACAAACCGCATATCATTAAGTGTGTATTCTGTGCGCGCCATATTCAAACTTATAAGCGGCGCGTAGCGCTAGTGTGTATGTGTGCTCATAAATATTAGTGTACCACTCCGGATACAAACCGCATATCATTAAGTGTGTATTCTGTGCGCGCCATATTCAAACTTATAAGCGGCGCGTAGTGCCAGTGTGTGTGTGTGCTCATAAATATTAGTGTACCACTCCGGATACAAACTGCAAATCATTAAGTGTGTATTCTGTGCGCGCCATATTGAAAATTATAAGCAGCGCGTAGTGCCAGTGCGTGTGTGTGCTCATAAATATTAGTGTACCACTCCGGATACAAACTTCATATCATTGTGTGTGTATTCTGTGCGCGCCATATTCAAACTTATAAGCGGCGCGTAGTGCCAGTGTGTGTGTATGCTCATTAATATTAGTGTACCAATCCGGATACAAACCGCATATCATTGAGTGTGTATTCTGTGCGCGCCATATTCAAACTTATAAGCAGCGCGTAGTGTCTGTGTGTATGTGTGCGTGTGTGTGCTCATAAATATTAGTGTACCACTCCAGATACAAACCGCATATCATTAAGTGTGTATTCTGTGCACGCCATATTCAAACTTATAAGCAGCGCGTAGTGTAAGTGAGCGTGTGTGCTCATAAATATTAGTGTACCACTCCGGATACAAACTGCATATCATTAAGTGTGTATTCTGTGCGCGCCATATTCAAACTTATAAGCGGCGCGTAGTGCCAGTGTGTGTGTGTGCTCATTAATATTTGTGTACCACTCCGGATACAAACTGCAAATCATTAAGTGTGTATTCTGTCCGCGCCATATTGAAAATTATAAGCGGCGCGTAGTGCCAGTGTGTGTGTGCTCATAAATATTTGTGTACCACTCCGGATACAAACCGCATATCATTCTGTGTGTATTCTGTGCGCGCCATATTCAAACTAATAAGCGGCGCGTAGTGCCAGTGTGTGTGTGTGCTCATGAATATTAGTGTACCAATCCGGATACAAACCGCATATCATTAAGTGTGTATTCTGTGCGCGCCATATTCAAACTAATAAGCAGCGCGTAGTGCCAGTGTGTGTGTGTGCTCATGAATATTAGTGTACCAATCCGGATACAAACCGCATATCATTAAGTGTGTATTCTGTGCACGCCATATTCAAACTTATAAGCAGCGCGTAGTGTAAGTTAGCGTGTGTGCTCATAAATATTAGTGTACCACTCCGGATACAAACTGCATATCATTAAGTGTGTATTCTGTGCGCGCCATATTCAAACTTATAAGCGGCGCGTAGTGCCAGTGTGTGTGTGTGCTCATTAATATTAGTGTACCACTCCGGATACAAACTGCAAATCATTAAGTGTGTATTCTGTGCGCGCCATATTGAAAATTATAAGCAGCGCATAGTGTAAGTGTGCGTGTGTGTGCTCATAAATATTAGTGTACCACTCCAGACACAAACTTCATATCATTGTGTGTGTATTCTGTGCGCGCCATATTCAAACTTATAAGCGGCGCGTAGTGCCAGTGTGTGTGTGTGCTCATGAAAATTAGTGTACCACTCCGGAAACAAACTGCATATCATTAAGTGTGTATTCTGTGCGCGCCATATTGAAAATTATAACCAGCGCGTAGTGTAAGTGTGCGTGTGTGTGCTCATAAATAATAGTGTACCACTCCGGATACAAACTGCAAATCATTAAGTGTGTATTCTGTGCGCGCCATATTCAAACTTATAAGCGGCGCGTAATGCCAGTGTGTGTGTGTGCTCATGAATATTAGTGTACCACTCCGGATACAAACTGCAAATCATTAAGTGTGTATTCTGTGCGCGCCATATTGAAAATTATAAGCGGCGCGTAGTGCCAGTGTTTGTGTGTGCTCATTAATATTAGTGTACCACTCCGGATACAAACCGCATATCATTGAGTGTGTATTCTGTGTGCGCCATTGTCAAACCAATAAGCGGCGCGTAGCTCTAGTGTGTATGTGTACTCATAAATATTAGTGTACCACTCCGGATACAAACTGCATATCATTAAGTGTGTATTCTGTGCGCGCCATATTGAAAATTATAAGCGGCGCGTAGTGTAAGTGTGCATGTGTACTCAGAAATATTAGTGTACCACTCCGGATACAAACTGCATATCATTAAGTGTGTATTCTTAGCGCGCCATATTCAAACTAATAAGCGCGTAGTGCCAGTGTGTGTGTGTGCTCATAAACATTAGTGTACCACTCCGGATACAAACTGCAAATCATTAAGTGTGTATTCTGTGCGCGCCATATTGAAAATTATAAGCAGCGCATAGTGTAAGTGTGCGTGTGTGTGCTCATAAATATTAGTGTACCACTCCAGACACAAACTTCATATCATTGTGTGTGTATTCTGTGCGCGCCATATTCAAACTTATAAGCGGCGCGTAGTGCCAGTGTGTGTGTGTGCTCATGAAAATTAGTGTACCACTCCGGAAACAAACCGCATATCATTGAGTGTGTATTCTGTGCGCGCCATATTGAAAATTATAAGCGGCGCGTAGCGCTAGTGTGTATGTGTACTTATAAATATTAGTGTACCACTCCGGATACAAACCGCATATCATTAAGTGTGTATTCTGTGCGCGCCATATTCAAACTTATAAGCGGCGCGTAGTGCCAGTGTGTGTATGTGTGCTCATGAATATTAGTGTACCACTCCGGATACAAACTGCAAATCATTAAGTGTGTATTCTGTGCGCGCCATATTGAAAATTATAAGCGGCGCGTAGTGCCAGTGTTTGTGTGTGCTCATTAATATTAGTGTACCACTCCGGATACAAACCGCATATCATTGAGTGTGTATTCTGTGTGCGCCATTGTCAAACCAATAAGCGGCGCGTAGCTCTAGTGTGTATGTGTACTCATAAATATTAGTGTACCACTCCGGATACAAACTGCATATCATTAAGTGTGTATTCTGTGCGCGCCATATTGAAAATTATAAGCGGCGCGTAGTGTAAGTGTGCATGTGTACTCAGAAATATTAGTGTACCACTCCGGATACAAACTGCATATCATTAAGTGTGTATTCTTAGCGCGCCATATTCAAACTAATAAGCGCGTAGTGCCAGTGTGTGTGTGTGCTCATAAACATTAGTGTACCACTCCGGATACAAACCGCCTATCTTTAAGTGTGTATTCTGTGCGCGCCATATTGAAAATTATAAGCAGCGCGTAGTGCCAGTGTGTGAATGTGTGCTCATAAATATTAGTGTACCACTCGGGATACAAACCGCATATCATTGAGTGTGTTTTCTATGCGCGCCATATTCAAACTTATAAGCGGCACGTAGTGCCAGTGTGTAAGTGTGTGAATGTGTACTCATAAATAATAGTGTACCACTCCAGACACAAACTTCATATCATTGTGTGTGTATTCTGTGCGCGCCATATTTAAACTAATAAGCGGCGCGTAGCGCTAGTGTGCATGTGTACTCAGAAATATTAGTGTACCACTCCGGATACAAACTGCATATCATTAAGTGTGTATTCTTAGCGCACCATATTCAAACCAATAAGCGGCGCGTAGTGCCAGTGTGTGTGTGTGCTCATGAATATTAGTGTACCACTCCGGATAAAAACTGCATATCATTAAGTGTGTATTCTGTGCGCGCCATATTCAAACTAATAAGCGGCGCGTAGTGCCAGTGTGTGTATGTGTGCTCATAAATATTAGTGTACCACTCCGGATACAAACTGCATATCATTAAGTGTGTATTCTGTGCGCGCCATATTCAAACTTATAAGCGGCGCGTAGCGCTAGTGTATGTGTACTCATAAATATTAGTGTACCACTCCGGATACAAACCGCCTATCATTAAGTGTGTATTCTGTGCGCGCCATATTCAAACTTATAAGCGGCGCGTAGTGCCAGTGTGTGTGTGTGCTCATGAATATTAGTGTACCACTCCGGATAAAAACTGCATATCATTAAGTGTGTATTCTGTGCGCGCCATATTCAAACTAATAAGCGGCGCGTAGTGCCAGTGTGTGTGTGTGCTCATAAATATTAGTGTACCACTCCGGATACAAACTGCATATCATTAAGTGTGTATTCTGTGCGCGCCATATTCAAACTTATAAGCGGCGCGTAGCGCTAGTGTATGTGTACTCATAAATATTAGTGTACCACTCCGGATACAAACCGCATATCATTAAGTGTGTATTCTGTGCGCGCCATATTCAAACTAATAAGCGGCGCATAGTGCTAGTGTGTATGTGTGCTCATGAATAATAGTGTACCACTCCGGATACAAACCGCATATCATTAAGTGTGTATTCTGTGCGCGCCATATTCAAACTTATAAGCGGCGCGTAGTGCCAGTGTGTGTGTGTGCTCATGAAGAATAGTGTACCACTCCGGATACAAACCGCATATCATTAAGTGTGTATTCTGTGCGTGCCATATTCAAACTTATAAGCGGCGCGTAGTGCCAGTGTGTGTGTGTGCTCATGAATATTAGTGTACCACTCCGGATACAAACCGCCTATCATTAAGTGTGTATTCTGTGCGCGCCATATTAAAACTAATAAGCGGCGCGTAGTGCCAGTGTGTGTGTGTGCTCATGATTATTAGTGTAACTCCGGATAAAACTGCTAATCATTAAGTGTGTATTCTGTGCGCGCCATATTCAAACTAATAAGCGGCGCGTAGTGTCAGTGTGTATGTGTGTGTGTGTGTGTGTGTGCTCATGAATAATAGTTTACCACTCCGGATACAAACTGCATATCATTAAGTGTGTATTCTGTGCGCGCCATATTGAAAATTATAAGCAGCGCGTAGTGCCAGTGTGTGAATGTGTGCTCATAAATATTAGTGTACCTCTCCGGATACAAACCGCATATCATTAAGTGTGTATTCTGTGCACGCCATATTCAAACCAATAAGCGGCGCATAGCGCTAGTGTGTATGTGTACTCATAAATATTAGTGTACCACTCCGGATACAAACTGCATATCATTGAGTGTGTATTCTGTGCGCGCCATATTCAAACCAATAAGCAGCGCGTAGCGCTAGTGTGTATGTGTACTCATAAATATTAGTGTACCACTCCGGATACAAACTGCATATCAATAAGTGTGTTTTCTGTGCGCGCCATATTCAAACTAATAAGCGGCGCGTAGTGTCTGTGTGTATGTGTGTGTGTGTGTGTGTGCTCATCAATATTAGTGTACCACTCCGGATACAAACCGCATATCATTAAGTGTGTATTCTGTGCACGCCATATTCAAACTAATAAGCGGCGCGTAGCTCTAGTGTGTATGTGTACTCATAAATATTAGTGTACCACTCCGGATACAAACTGCATATCATTAAGTGTGTTTTCTGTGCGCGCCATATTCAAACTAATAAGCGGCGCGTAGTGTCTGTGTGTGTGTGTGTCCTCATAAATATTAGTGTACCACTCCGGATACAAACCGCATATCATTAAGTGTGTATTCTGTGCGCGCCATATTCAAACTTATCAGCGGCGCATAGTGCCAGTGTGTGTGTGTGCTCATGAATAATAGTGTACCACTCCGGATACAAACCGCATATCATTAAGTGTGTATTCTGTGCGCGCCAAATTAAAACCAATAAGCGGCGCGTAGTGCCAGTGTGTGTGTGTGCTCATGAATAATAGTGTACCACTCTGGATACAAACCGCATATCATTAAGTGTGTATTCTGTGCACGCCATATTCAAACCAATAAGCGGCGCGTAGTGCCAGTGTGTGTGTGCTCATAAATAATAGTGTACCACTCCGGATACAAACCGCATATCATTAAGTGTGTATTCTGTGCGCGCCAAATTAAAACCAATAAGCGGCGCGTAGTGTCTGTGTGTGTGTGTGTCCTCATAAATATTAGTGTACCACTCCGGATACAAACCGCATATCATTAAGTGTGTATTCTGTGCGCGCCATATTCAAACTTATCAGCGGCGCATAGTGCCAGTGTGTGTGTGTGCTCATGAATAATAGTGTACCACTCCGGATACAAACCGCATATCATTAAGTGTGTATTCTGTGCGCGCCAAATTAAAACCAATAAGCGGCGCGTAGTGCCAGTGTGTGTATGTGTGCTCATGTATATTAGTGTACCACTCCGGATACAAACTGCATATCATTAAGTGTGTATTCTGTGCGCGCCATATTCAAACTAATAAGCGGCGCGTAGTGCCAGTGTGTATGTGTGCTCATAAATATTAGTGTACCACTCCGGATACAAACCGCATATCATTAAGTGTGTATTCTGTGCGCGCCATATTCAAACTTATAAGCGGCACGTAGTGCCAGTGTGTGTGTGTGTTTGCTCATGAATAATAGTGTACCACTCCGGATACAAACCGCATATCATTAACTAATAAGCGGCGCGTAGCTCTAGTGTGTATGTGTGCTCATCAATATTAGTGTACCGCTCCGGATACAAACTGCAAATCATTAAGTGTGTATTCTGTGCGCGCCATATTCAAACTAATAAGCGGCGCGTAGTGCCAGTGTGTGTATGTGTGCTTATGAATATTAGTGTACCACTCCGGATACAAACCGCATATCATTCAGTGTGTATTCTGTGCGCGCCATATTCAAACTTACAAGCGACGCGTAGTGCCAGTGTGTGTGTGTGCTCATGAATAATAGTGTACTACTCCGGATACAAACCGCATATCATTAAGTGTGTATTCTGTGCGCGCCAAATTCAAACTAATAAGCGGCGCGTAGTGCCAGTGTGTGTATGTGTGCTCATGTATATTAGTGTACCACTCCGGATACAAACTGCATATCATTAAGTGTGTATTCTGTGCGCGCCATATTCAAACTAATAAGCGGCGCGTAGTGCCAGTGTGTATGTGTGCTCATAAATATTAGTGTACCACTCCGGATACAAACCGCATATCATTAAGTGTGTATTCTGTGCGCGCCATATTCAAACTAATAAGCGGCACGTAGTGCCATTGAGTGTGTGTGTGTTTGCTCATGAATAATAGTGTACCACTCCGGATACAAACCGCATATCATTCAGTGTGTATTCTGTGCACGCCATATTCAAACCAATAAGCGGCGCGTAGTGCCAGTGTGTGTGTGTGCTCATGAATAATAGTGTACCACTCCGGATACAAACCGCATATCATTAAGTGTGTATTCTGTGCGCGCCAAATTAAAACCAATAAGCGGCGCGTAGTGCCAGTGTGTGTGTGTGCTCATGAATAATAGTGTACCACTCCGGATACAAACCACATATCATTAAGTGTGTATTCTGTGCGCGCCAAATTCAAACTAATAAGCGGCGCGTAGTGCCAGTGTGTGTGTGTGTGTTTGCTCATGAATAATAGTGTACCACTCCGGATACAAACCGCATATCATTAAGTGTGTATTCTGTGCACGCCATATTCAAACTAATAAGCGGCACGTAGTGCCAGTGTGTGTGTGTGTGTTTGCTCATGAATAATAGTGTACCACTCCGGATACAAACTGCATATCATTAAGTGTGTATTCTGTGCACGCCATATTCAAACTTATAAGCGGCGTGTAGCTCTAGTGTGTATGTGTACTCATAAATATTAGTGTACCACTCCGGATACAAACCGCATATCATTAAGTGTGTATTCTGTGCGCGCCATATTCAAACTAATAAGCGGCACGTAGTGCCAGTGTGTGTGTGTGTGTTTGCTCATGAATAATAGTGTACCACTCCGGATACAAACTGCATATCATTAAGTGTGTATTCTGTGCACGCCATATTCAAACTAATAAGCGGCGCGTAGTGCCAGTGTGTGTGTGTGCTCATAAATATTAGTGTACCACTCCGGATACAGACCGCATATCATTCATTGTGTATTCTGTTTACGCTATATTCAAACCAATAAGCGGCGCGTAGTGCCAGTGTGTGTGTGCTCATGAATAATAGTGTACCACTCCGGATACAAACTGCATATCATTAAGTGTGTATTATGTGCGCGCCATATTCAAACTAATGAGCGGCGCATAGTGCTAGTGTGTGTGTGTGCTCATAAATATTTGTGTACCACTCCGGATACAAACCGCATATCATTAAGTGTGTATTCTGTGCGCGCCATATTCAAACCAATAAGCGGCGCGTAGTGCCAGTGTGTGTGTGCTCATGAATAATAGTGTACCACTCCGGATACAAACCGCATATCATTGAGTGTGTATTCTGTGCGCGCCATATTAAAACTAATAAGCGGCGCGTAGTGTCTGTGTGTATGTGTGTGTGTGTGCTCATGAATAATAGTGTACCACTCCGGATACAAACTGCATATCATTGAGTGTGTATTCTGTGCGCGCCATATTGAAAATTATAAGCAGCACGTAGTGTCTGTGTGTATGTGTGCGTGTGTGTGCTCATTAATATTAGTGTACCACTCTAGATACAAACCGCATATCATTAAGTGTGTATTCTGTGCGCGCCATATTCAAACCAATAAGCGGCGCGTAGTGCCAGTGTGTGTGTGCTCATAAATATTGGTGTACCACTCCGGATACAAATCGCATATCATTAAGTGTGTATTCTGTGCGCGCCAAATTCAAACTAATAAGCGGCGCGTAGTGCCAGTGTGTGTGTGTGCTCATGAATAATAGTGTACCACTCCGGATACAAACCGCATATCATTAAGTGTGTATTCTGTGCGCGCCATATTCAAACTAATAAGATGTGCATAGTGCTAGTGTGTGTGTCCGTGCTCATGAATAATAGTGTACCACTCCGGATAAAAACTGCATATCATTAAGTGTGTATTCTGTGCGCGCCATATTGAAAATTATAAGCAGCACGTAGTGTCTGTGTGTATGTGTGCGTGTGTGTGCTCATGTATATTAGTGTACCACTCCGGATACGAACTGCATATAATTAAGTGTGTATTCTGTGC
Organism: Anopheles gambiae; assembly: GCF_943734735.2. NCBI lineage: Eukaryota > Metazoa > Arthropoda > Insecta > Diptera > Culicidae > Anopheles > Anopheles gambiae. The sequence continues at coordinate 1,317,552 of NW_026902553.1, read as the reverse complement.
GCGCTATATTCAAACTAATAAGCGGCGCGTAGTGCCAGTGTGTGTGTGTGCTCATAAATATTTGTGTAACTCCGGATAAAAACTGCATATCATTAAGTGTGTATTCTGTGCACGCCATATTCAAACCAATAAGCGGCGCGTAGTGCCAGTGTGTGTGTGCTCATGAATAATAGTGTACCACTCCGGATACAAACCGCACATCATTAAGTGTGTATTCTGTGCGCGCCAAATTAAAACCAATAAGCGGCGCGTAGTGCCAGTGTGTGTGTGCTCATGAATAATAGTGTACCACTCCGGATACAAACCGCATATCATTAAGTGTGTATTCTGTGCACGCCATATTAAAACTAATAAGCGGCGCATAGTGCCAGTGTGTGTGTGTGCTCATGAATAATTGTGTACCACTCCGGATACAAACCGCATATCATTAAGTGTGTATTCTGTGCGCGAAAAATTAAAACCAATAAGCGGCGTGTAGTGCAAGTGTGTGTGTGTGCTCATGAATAATAGTGTACCACTCTGGATACAAACCGCATATCATTAAGTGTGTATTCTGTGCGCGCCATATTCAAACTAATAAGCGGCGCGTAGTGCCTGTGTGTGTGTGCTCATAAATATTTGTGTACCACTCCGGATACAAACCGCATATCATTAAGTGTGTATTCTGTGCACGCCATATTCAAACCAATAAGCGGCGCGTAGTGCCAGTGTTTGTGTGTGCTCATAAATATTTGTGTACCACTCTGGATACAAACCGCATATCATTAAGTGTGTATTCTGTGCGCGCCATATTCAAACTAATAAGCGGCGCGTAGCGCTAGTGTGTGAATGTGTGCTTATGATAAAAAGTGTACTACTCCGGATACAAACCGCATATCATTAAGTGTGTATTCTGTGCGCGCCATATTCAAACTAATAAGCGGCGCGTAGTGCCAGTGTGTGTGTGCTCATAAATATTTGTGTACCACTCCGGATACAAACCGCATATCATTAAGTGTGTATTCTAAGCACGCCATATTCAAACCAATAAGCGGCGCGTAGTGCCAGTGTTTGTGTGTGCTCATAAATATTTGTGTACCACTCCGGATACAAACCGCATATCATTAAGTGTGTATTCTGTGCGCGCCATATTCAAACTAATAAGCGGCGCGTAGCGCTAGTGTGTATGTGTACTCATAAATATTAGTGTACCACTCCGGATACAAACCGCATATCATTAAGTGTGTATTCTGTGCGCGCCATATTCAAACTAATAAGCGGCGCGTAGCTCTAGTGTGTATGTGTACTCATAAATATTAGTGTACCACTCCGGATACAAACCGCATATCATTAAGTGTGTATTCTGTGCGCGCCATATTCAAACCAATAAGCGGCGCGTAGCTCTAGTGTGTATGTGTACTCATAAATATTAGTGTACCACTCCGGATACAAACCGCATATCATTAAGTGTGTATTATGTGCGCGCCATATTCAAACTAATAAGCGGCGCGTAGCGCTAGTGTGTATGTGTAATCATAAATATTAGTGTACCACTCCGGATACAAACCGCATATCATTAAGTGTGTATTCTGTGCGCGCCATATTCAAACTAATAAGCGGCGCGTAGCTCTAGTGTGTATGTGTACTCATAAATATTAGTGTACCACTCCGGATACAAATCGCATATCATTAAGTGTGTATTCTGTGCGCGCCAAATTCAAACTAATAAGCGGCGCGTAGTGCCAGTGTGTGTATGTGTGCTCATGTATATTAGTGTACCACTCCGGATACAAACTGCATATCATTAAGTGTGTATTCTGTGTGCGCCATATTCAAACTTATAAGCGGCGCGTAGTGCCAGTGTGTGTGTGCTCATAAATATTAGTGTACCACTCCGGATACAAACCGCATATCATTCAGTGTGTATTCTGTGCACGCCATATTCAAACCAATAAGCGGCGCGTAGTGCCAGTGTGTGTGTGCTCATGAATAATAGTGTACCACTCCGGATACAAACCGCATATCATTAAGTGTGTATTCTGTGCACGCCATATTCAAACCAATAAGCGGCGCGTAGTGCCAGTGTTTGTGTGTGCTCATAAATATTTGTGTACCACTCCGGATACAAACCGCATATCATTAAGTGTGTATTCTGTGCACGCCATATTCAAACCAATAAGCGGCGCGTAGTGCCAGTGTGTGTGTGTGCTCATAAATATTTGTGTACCACTCCGGATACAAACCGCATATCATTAAGTGTGTATTCTGTGCGCGCCATATTCAAACTAATAAGCGGCGCGTAGTGCCAGTGTGTGTATGTGTGCTTATGATAAAAAGTGTACTACTCCGATAACAAACCGCATATCATTCAGTGTGTATTCTGTGCGCGCCAAATTTAAACTAATAAGCGGCGCGTAGCGCTAGTGTGTGAATGTGTGCTTATGATAAAAAGTGTACCACTCCGGATACAAACCGCATATCATTAAGTGTGTATTCTGTGCGCGCCATATTCAAACTTATAAGCGGCGCGTAGCGCTAGTGTACCACTCCGGATACAAACCGCATATCATTAAGTGTGTATTCTGTGCGCGCCATATTCAAACTTATAAGCGGCGCGTAGCGCTAGTGTGTATGTGTACTCATAAATATTAGTGTACCACTCCGGATACAAACCGCATATCATTAAGTGTGTATTCTGTGCGCGCCATATTCAAACTTATAAGCGGCGCGTAGTGCCAGTGTGTGTGTGTGCTCATAAATATTAGTGTACCACTCCGGATACAAACTGCAAATCATTAAGTGTGTATTCTGTGCGCGCCATATTGAAAATTATAAGCAGCGCGTAGTGCCAGTGCGTGTGTGTGCTCATAAATATTAGTGTACCACTCCGGATACAAACTTCATATCATTGTGTGTGTATTCTGTGCGCGCCATATTCAAACTTATAAGCGGCGCGTAGTGCCAGTGTGTGTGTATGCTCATTAATATTAGTGTACCAATCCGGATACAAACCGCATATCATTGAGTGTGTATTCTGTGCGCGCCATATTGAAAATTATAAGCAGCGCGTAGTGTCTGTGTGTATGTGTGCGTGTGTGTGCTCATAAATATTAGTGTACCACTCCAGATACAAACCGCATATCATTAAGTGTGTATTCTGTGCACGCCATATTCAAACTTATAAGCAGCGCGTAGTGTAAGTGAGCGTGTGTGCTCATAAATATTAGTGTACCACTCCGGATACAAACTGCATATCATTAAGTGTGTATTCTGTGCGCGCCATATTCAAACTTATAAGCGGCGCGTAGTGCCAGTGTGTGTGTGTGCTCATTAATATTTGTGTACCACTCCGGATACAAACTGCAAATCATTAAGTGTGTATTCTGTCCGCGCCATATTGAAAATTATAAGCGGCGCGTAGTGCCAGTGTGTGTGTGCTCATAAATATTTGTGTACCACTCCGGATACAAACCGCATATCATTGTGTGTGTATTCTGTGCGCGCCATATTCAAACTAATAAGCGGCGCGTAGTGCCAGTGTGTGTGTGTGCTCATGAATAATAGTGTACCACTCCGGATACAAACCGCATATCATTAAGTGTGTATTCTGTGCGCGCCATATTCAAACTAATAAGCAGCGCGTAGTGCCAGTGTGTGTGTGTGCTCATGAATATTAGTGTACCAATCCGGATACAAACCGCATATCATTAAGTGTGTATTCTGTGCACGCCATATTCAAACTTATAAGCAGCGCGTAGTGTAAGTTAGCGTGTGTGCTCATAAATATTAGTGTACCACTCCGGATACAAACTGCATATCATTAAGTGTGTATTCTGTGCGCGCCATATTCAAACTTATAAGCGGCGCGTAGTGCCAGTGTGTGTGTGTGCTCATTAATATTAGTGTACCACTCCGGATACAAACTGCAAATCATTAAGTGTGTATTCTGTGCGCGCCATATTGAAAATTATAAGCAGCGCATAGTGTAAGTGTGCGTGTGTGTGCTCATAAATATTAGTGTACCACTCCAGACACAAACTTCATATCATTGTGTGTGTATTCTGTGCGCGCCATATTCAAACTTATAAGCGGCGCGTAGTGCCAGTGTGTGTGTGTGCTCATGAAAATTAGTGTACCACTCCGGAAACAAACTGCATATCATTAAGTGTGTATTCTGTGCGCGCCATATTGAAAATTATAACCAGCGCGTAGTGTAAGTGTGCGTGTGTGTGCTCATAAATAATAGTGTACCACTCCGGATACAAACTGCAAATCATTAAGTGTGTATTCTGTGCGCGCCATATTCAAACTTATAAGCGGCGCGTAGTGCCAGTGTGTGTGTGTGCTCATGAATATTAGTGTACCACTCCGGATACAAACTGCAAATCATTAAGTGTGTATTCTGTGCGCGCCATATTGAAAATTATAAGCGGCGCGTAGTGCCAGTGTTTGTGTGTGCTCATTAATATTAGTGTACCACTCCGGATACAAACCGCATATCATTGAGTGTGTATTCTGTGTGCGCCATTGTCAAACCAATAAGCGGCGCGTAGCTCTAGTGTGTATGTGTACTCATAAATATTAGTGTACCACTCCGGATACAAACTGCATATCATTAAGTGTGTATTCTGTGCGCGCCATATTGAAAATTATAAGCGGCGCGTAGTGTAAGTGTGCATGTGTACTCAGAAATATTAGTGTACCACTCCGGATACAAACTGCATATCATTAAGTGTGTATTCTTAGCGCGCCATATTCAAACTAATAAGCGCGTAGTGCCAGTGTGTGTGTGTGCTCATAAACATTAGTGTACCACTCCGGATACAAACTGCAAATCATTAAGTGTGTATTCTGTGCGCGCCATATTGAAAATTATAAGCAGCGCATAGTGTAAGTGTGCGTGTGTGTGCTCATAAATATTAGTGTACCACTCCAGACACAAACTTCATATCATTGTGTGTGTATTCTGTGCGCGCCATATTCAAACTTATAAGCGGCGCGTAGTGCCAGTGTGTGTGTGTGCTCATGAAAATTAGTGTACCACTCCGGAAACAAACCGCATATCATTGAGTGTGTATTCTGTGCGCGCCATATTGAAAATTATAAGCGGCGCGTAGCGCTAGTGTGTATGTGTACTTATAAATATTAGTGTACCACTCCGGATACAAACCGCATATCATTAAGTGTGTATTCTGTGCGTGCCATATTCAAACTTATAAGCGGCGCGTAGTGCCAGTGTGTGTATGTGTGCTCATGAATATTAGTGTACCACTCCGGATACAAACTGCAAATCATTAAGTGTGTATTCTGTGCGCGCCATATTGAAAATTATAAGCGGCGCGTAGTGCCAGTGTTTGTGTGTGCTCATTAATATTAGTGTACCACTCCGGATACAAACCGCATATCATTGAGTGTGTATTCTGTGTGCGCCATTGTCAAACCAATAAGCGGCGCGTAGCTCTAGTGTGTATGTGTACTCATAAATATTAGTGTACCACTCCGGATACAAACTGCATATCATTAAGTGTGTATTCTGTGCGCGCCATATTGAAAATTATAAGCGGCGCGTAGTGTAAGTGTGCATGTGTACTCAGAAATATTAGTGTACCACTCCGGATACAAACTGCATATCATTAAGTGTGTATTCTTAGCGCGCCATATTCAAACTAATAAGCGCGTAGTGCCAGTGTGTGTGTGTGCTCATAAACATTAGTGTACCACTCCGGATACAAACCGCCTATCTTTAAGTGTGTATTCTGTGCGCGCCATATTGAAAATTATAAGCAGCGCGTAGTGCCAGTGTGTGAATGTGTGCTCATAAATATTAGTGTACCACTCGGGATACAAACCGCATATCATTGAGTGTGTTTTCTATGCGCGCCATATTCAAACTTATAAGCGGCACGTAGTGCCAGTGTGTAAGTGTGTGAATGTGTACTCATAAATAATAGTGTACCACTCCAGACACAAACTTCATATCATTGTGTGTGTATTCTGTGCGCGCCATATTTAAACTAATAAGCGGCGCGTAGCGCTAGTGTGCATGTGTACTCAGAAATATTAGTGTACCACTCCGGATACAAACTGCATATCATTAAGTGTGTATTCTTAGCGCACCATATTCAAACCAATAAGCGGCGCGTAGTGCCAGTGTGTGTGTGTGCTCATGAATATTAGTGTACCACTCCGGATAAAAACTGCATATCATTAAGTGTGTATTCTGTGCGCGCCATATTCAAACTAATAAGCGGCGCGTAGTGCCAGTGTGTGTATGTGTGCTCATAAATATTAGTGTACCACTCCGGATACAAACTGCATATCATTAAGTGTGTATTCTGTGCGCGCCATATTCAAACTTATAAGCGGCGCGTAGCGCTAGTGTATGTGTACTCATAAATATTAGTGTACCACTCCGGATACAGTATCGGACAGAAAGATAGGGCATTGGGTTTTTAACGCACCGTGCACCCGTTGGGCCAAGTTTATGTGTGGTTTGTATGTGTTTGTGTTTGTGTGTGTGTGTGTGTATGTGTGTGTATGTGTGTGTGTGTATGTGTGTGTGCATGTGTGTGTGTGTGTGGATGTATGTTTGAATGTGTATTGATGTGTGTGTTTGTTTCACAAGTAGGTCGTTTCGGATAGATTTGTAAGTAGCTTTTTTGTGTTTTGGGTTAGGTTTTTGGTGTGATAAGCAGGACCACCGCCCTCACGATCAGTGTGTTTTCGATATATTAACAATGTTACGGTCTTCTTTCGCCGTGGTCTTCTGAGGACGACCGGTTGACTTACGCGTTTCGGTTGTCCAAGCGCGTTTCAGTTGTCTAAGCACGTTTCGGTTGTCCGAAGCGCGTTTGCCACAAAAGTGCGCGATCGTTCCATTACGAACTCGATCCTTTTGCGCTTAATGCCAGCAGCAGCCATTCGCTTTTACATATGGCGCTGATAATCGGTACAACGTTTACCTCGACCCATTGTTACTAACATTGCTTGCTTGGACCGTCAAGAACGCGCTGGTTAAAAACTTGGACACGGCTGATCCCGTGCTCTGCCTGCGTTCTACTTCTATACGCGATGAATTACATCGTTGTCGAGCAGCGAAAACATCGCATGGATAAAAACTATCAACGAGTACGCGAGTAAGCGTCTTCCCTTCAAAATCGAGAACAGAATACTGCCGCGCTCATGAAACAAAACGCCCATTGAAAAGAACAACTGCGCGCCAGCTCAATGCACGCACAAAGTTTACCATTCGCACACAACGTGCAACGCAGAGATGCACGAAGGCCTTTCAATGGCGTGCACTGGAGAAACACCTGTGAGAGAATGCCGAGTTCATTGCTATTGTGCGTGTGTCCATTTCGCACCGGTGTCGCATTCACATTCATGAAACAGCACACCTGCGTTTTCGTCCGAGGAACAAGGGCTGCTGTCGATGCAAACTTTAGTTTTTATCCAAGTGTAAACGCACAATGTTTCACATGATAACACACATAATAAGAATAATTTCAACGCAATATGACATCATGGCAAGCTATGTTTTTCAGACACAAACCCGCGCACTTGCAAATACACATTAAAAAGCACACTCACTTTCTACTACTACACACACACACATGCACACACACACACACAAACACACACACACACAAACACACACACACACACACTCACACACTCACACACATACACACACACATACACACACACAAACACGAGTAACGTGGCAAAACAAGTGCACGGTGCATTGAAAAAAAGGGTCCTATCTTAATGTCCGATACTGTACAAACCGCCTATCATTAAGTGTGTATTCTGTGCGCGCCATATTCAAACTTATAAGCGGCGCGTAGTGCCAGTGTGTGTGTGTGCTCATGAATATTAGTGTACCACTCCGGATAAAAACTGCATATCATTAAGTGTGTATTCTGTGCGCGCCATATTCAAACTAATAAGCGGCGCGTAGTGCCAGTGTGTGTGTGTGCTCATAAATATTAGTGTACCACTCCGGATACAAACTGCATATCATTAAGTGTGTATTCTGTGCGCGCCATATTCAAACTTATAAGCGGCGCGTAGCGCTAGTGTATGTGTACTCATAAATATTAGTGTACCACTCCGGATACAAACCGCCTATCATTAAGTGTGTATTCTGTGCGCGCCATATTCAAACTAATAAGCGGCGCATAGTGCTAGTGTGTATGTGTGCTCATGAATAATAGTGTACCACTCCGGATACAAACCGCATATCATTAAGTGTGTATTCTGTGCGCGCCATATTCAAACTTATAAGCGGCGCGTAGTGCCAGTGTGTGTGTGTGCTCATGAAGAATAGTGTACCACTCCGGATACAAACCGCATATCATTAAGTGTGTATTCTGTGCGTGCCATATTCAAACTTATAAGCGGCGCGTAGTGCCAGTGTGTGTGTGTGCTCATGAATATTAGTGTACCACTCCGGATACAAACCGCCTATCATTAAGTGTGTATTCTGTGCGCGCCATATTAAAACTAATAAGCGGCGCGTAGTGCCAGTGTGTGTGTGTGCTCATGATTATTAGTGTAACTCCGGATAAAACTGCTAATCATTAAGTGTGTATTCTGTGCGCGCCATATTCAAACTAATAAGCGGCGCGTAGTGTCAGTGTGTATGTGTGTGTGTGTGTGTGTGTGCTCATGAATAATAGTTTACCACTCCGGATACAAACTGCATATCATTAAGTGTTTATTCTGTGCGCGCCATATTGAAAATTATAAGCAGCGCGTAGTGCCAGTGTGTGAATGTGTGCTCATAAATATTAGTGTACCTCTCCGGATACAAACCGCATATCATTAAGTGTGTATTCTGTGCACGCCATATTCAAACCAATAAGCGGCGCATAGCGCTAGTGTGTATGTGTACTCATAAATATTAGTGTACCACTCCGGATACAAACTGCATATCATTGAGTGTGTATTCTGTGCGCGCCATATTCAAACCAATAAGCAGCGCGTAGCGCTAGTGTGTATGTGTACTCATAAATATTAGTGTACCACTCCGGATACAAACTGCATATCAATAAGTGTGTTTTCTGTGCGCGCCATATTCAAACTAATAAGCGGCGCGTAGTGTCTGTGTGTATGTGTGTGTGTGTGTGTGTGCTCATCAATATTAGTGTACCACTCCGGATACAAACCGCATATCATTAAGTGTGTATTCTGTGCACGCCATATTCAAACTAATAAGCGGCGCGTAGCTCTAGTGTGTATGTGTACTCATAAATATTAGTGTACCACTCCGGATACAAACTGCATATCATTAAGTGTGTTTTCTGTGCGCGCCATATTCAAACTAATAAGCGGCGCGTAGTGTCTGTGTGTGTGTGTGTCCTCATAAATATTAGTGTACCACTCCGGATACAAACCGCATATCATTAAGTGTGTATTCTGTGCGCGCCATATTCAAACTTATCAGCGGCGCATAGTGCCAGTGTGTGTGTGTGCTCATGAATAATAGTGTACCACTCCGGATACAAACCGCATATCATTAAGTGTGTATTCTGTGCGCGCCAAATTAAAACCAATAAGCGGCGCGTAGTGCCAGTGTGTGTGTGTGCTCATGAATAATAGTGTACCACTCTGGATACAAACCGCATATCATTAAGTGTGTATTCTGTGCACGCCATATTCAAACCAATAAGCGGCGCGTAGTGCCAGTGTGTGTGTGCTCATAAATAATAGTGTACCACTCCGGATACAAACCGCATATCATTAAGTGTGTATTCTGTGCGCGCCAAATTAAAACCAATAAGCGGCGCGTAGTGCCAGTGTGTGTGTGTGTCCTCATAAATATTAGTGTACCACTCCGGATACAAACCGCATATCATTCAGTGTGTATTCTGTGCACGCCATATTCAAATTTATAAGCGGCACGTAGTGCCAGTGTGTGTGTGCTCATGAATAATAGTGTACCACTCCGGATACAAACCGCATATCATTAAGTGTGTATTCTGTGCGCGCCATATTCAAACTTATCAGCGGCGCATAGTGCCAGTGTGTGTGTGTGCTCATAAATAATAGTGTACCACTCCGGATACAAACCGCATATCATTAAGTGTGTATTCTGTGCGCGCCATATTCAAACCAATAAGCGGCGCGTAGTGCCAGTGTGTGTGTGTGCTCATGAATAATAGTGTACCACTCTGGATACAAACCGCATATCATTCAGTGTGTATTCTGTGCGCGCCATATTCAAACTAATAAGCAGCGCGTAGCGCTAGTGTGTGTGTCCGTGCTCATGAATAATAGTGTACCACTCCGGATACAAACCGCATATCATTAAGTGTGTATTCTGTGCGCGCCATATTCAAACTAATAAGCGGCGCGTAGTGCCAGTGTGTATGTGTGCTCATAAATAATAGTGTACCACTCCGGATACAAACCGCCTATCATTATGTGTGTATTCTGTGCGCGCCATATTCAAACTAATAAGCAGCACGTAGCGCTAGTGTGTGTGTCCGTGCTCATGAATAATAGTGTACCACTCCGGATACAAACCGCATATCATTAAGTGTGTATTCTGTGCGCGCCATATTCAAACTAATAAGCGGCGCGTAGCTCTAGTGTGTCTGTGTACTCATAAATATTAGTGTACCACTCCGGATACAAACCGCATATCATTCAGTGTGTATTCTGTGCGCGCCATATTCAAACTAATAAGCGGCGCGTAGTGCCAGTGTGTATGTGTGCTCATAAATAATAGTGTACCACTCCGGATACAAACCGCCTATCATTAAGTGTGTATTCTGTGCGCGCCATATTCAAACTAATAAGCAGCGCGTAGCGCTAGTGTGTGTGTCCGTGCTCATGAATAATAGTGTACCACTCCGGATACAAACCGCATATCATTAAGTGTGTATTCTGTGCGCGCCATATTCAAACTAATAAGCGGCGCGTAGTGCCAGTGTGTATGTGTGCTCATAAATAATAGTGTACCACTCCGGATACAAACCGCATATCATTCAGTGTGTATTCTGTGCACGCCATATTCAAACCAATAAGCGGCGCGTTGTGCCTGTGTGTGTGTGCTCATAAATATTAGTGTACCACTCCGGATACAAACCGCATATCATTAAGTGTGTATTCTGTGCGCGCCATATTCAAACTAATAAGCAGCACGTAGCGCGAGTGTGTGTGTCCGTGCTCATGAATAATAGTGTACCACTCCGGATACAAACCGCATATCATTAAGTGTGTATTCTGTGCGTGCCATATTCAAACCAATAAGCAGCGCGTAGTGCCAGTGTGTGTGTGTGCTCATGAATAATAGTGTACCACTCCGGATACAAACCGCATATCATTAAGTGTGTATTCTGTGCGCGCCATATTCAAACTAATAAGCAGCGCGTAGCGCTAGTGTGTGTGTCCGTGCTCATGAATAATAGTGTACCACTCCGGATACAAACCGCATATCATTAAGTGTGTATTCTGTGCGCGCCATATTCAAACTAATAAGCGGCGCGTAGTGCCAGTGTGTGTGTGTGTCCTCATAAATATTAGTGTACCACTCCGGATACAAACCGCATATCATTAAGTGTGTATTCTGTGCGCGCCATATTCAAACTTATCAGCGGCGCATAGTGCCAGTGTGTGTGTGTGCTCATGAATAAAAGTGTACCACTCCGGATACAAACCGCATATCATTAAGTGTGTATTCTGTGCGCGCCATATTCAAACCAAAAAGCGGCGCGTAGTGCCAGTGTGTGTGTGTGCTCATGAATAATAGTGTACCACTCTGGATACAAACCGCATATCATTAAGTGTGTATTCTGTGCGCGCCAAATTAAAACCAATAAGCGGCGCGTAGTGCCAGTGTGTGTGTGCTCATGAATAATAGTGTACCACTCCGGATACAAACCGCATATCATTCAGTGTGTATTCTGTGCACGCCATATTCAAATTTATAAGCGGCACGTAGTGCCAGTGTGTGTGTGCTCATGAATATTAGTGTACCACTCCGGATACAAACCGCATATCATTGAGTGTGTATTCTGTGCGCGCCATATTCAAACTAATAAGCGGCGTGTAGTGCAAGTGTGTGTGTGTGCTCATGAATAATTGTGTACCACTCCGGATACAAACCGCATATCATTAAGTGTGTATTCTGTGCGCGCCAAATTAAAACCAATAAGCGGCGCGAAGTGCCAGTGTGTGTGTGTGTCCTCATAAATATTAGTGTACCACTCCGGATACAAACCGCATATCATTCAGTGTGTATTCTGTGCACGCCATATTCAAATTTATAAGCGGCACGTAGTGCCAGTGTGTGTGTGCTCATGTATAATAGTGTACCACTCCGGATACAAACCGCATATCATTAAGTGTGTATTCTGTGCGCGCCATATTCAAACCAATAAGCGGCGCGTAGTGCCAGTGTGTGTGTGCTCATGAATATTGGTGTACCACTCCGGATACAAACCGCATATCATTAAGTGTGTATTCTGTGCGCGCCATATTCAAACTTACAAGCGGCGCGTAGCGCTAGTGTGTGTGTCCGTGCTCATGAATAATAGTGTACCACTCCGGATACAAACCGCATATCATTAAGTGTGTATTCTGTGCGCGCCATATTCAAACTAATAAGCGGCGCGTAGTGCCAGTGTGTTTGTGTGTCCTCATAAATATTAGTGTACCACTCCGGATACAAACCGCATATCATTAAGTGTGTATTCTGTGCGCGCCATATTCAAACTTATCAGCGGCGCATAGTGCCAGTGTGTGTGTGTGCTCATGAATAATAGTGTACCACTCCGGATACAAACCGCATATCATTAAGTGTGTATTCTGTGCGCGCCAAATTAAAACCAATAAGCGGCGCGTAGTGCCAGTGTGTGTGTGTGCTCATGAATAATAGTGTACCACTCTGGATACAAACCGCATATCATTAAGTGTGTATTCTGTGCGCGCCAAATTAAAACCAATAAGCGGCGCGTAGTGCCAGTGTGTGTGTGCTCATGAATAATAGTGTACCACTCCGGATACAAACCGCATATCATTCAGTGTGTATTCTGTGCACGCCATATTCAAATTTATAAGCGGCACGTAGTGCCAGTGTGTGTGTGCTCATGAATATTAGTGTACCACTCCGGATACAAACCGCATATCATTGAGTGTGTATTCTGTGCACGCCATATTCAAACCAATAAGCGGCGCGTAGTGCCAGTGTGTGTGTGCTCATAAATAATAGTGTACCACTCCGGATACAAACCGCATATCATTAAGTGTGTATTCTGTGCGCGCCAAATTAAAACCAATAAGCGGCGCGTAGTGCCAGTGTGTGTGTGTGTCCTCATAAATATTAGTGTACCACTCCGGATACAAACCGCATATCATTCAGTGTGTATTCTGTGCACGCCATATTCAAATTTATAAGCGGCACGTAGTGCCAGTGTGTGTGTGCTCATGAATAATAGTGTACCACTCCGGATACAAACCGCATATCATTAAGTGTGTATTCTGTGCGCGCCATATTCAAACTTATCAGCGGCGCATAGTGCCAGTGTGTGTGTGTGCTCATGAATAATAGTGTACCACTCCGGATACAAACCGCATATCATTAAGTGTGTATTCTGTGCGCGCCATATTCAAACCAAAAAGCGGCGCGTAGTGCCAGTGTGTGTGTGTGCTCATGAATAATAGTGTACCACTCTGGATACAAACCGCATATCATTAAGTGTGTATTCTGTGCGCGCCAAATTAAAACCAATAAGCGGCGCGTAGTGCCAGTGTGTGTGTGCTCATGAATAATAGTGTACCACTCCGGATACAAACCGCATATCATTCAGTGTGTATTCTGTGCACGCCATATTCAAACTTACAAGCGGCGCGTAGCGCTAGTGTGTGTGTCCGTGCTCATGAATAATAGTGTACCACTCCGGATACAAACCGCATATCATTAAGTGTGTATTCTGTGCGCGCCATATTCAAACTAATAAGCGGCGCGTAGTGCCAGTGTGTTTGTGTGTCCTCATAAATATTAGTGTACCACTCCGGATACAAACCGCATATCATTAAGTGTGTATTCTGTGCGCGCCATATTCAAACTTATCAGCGGCGCATAGTGCCAGTGTGTGTGTGTGCTCATGAATAATAGTGTACCACTCCGGATACAAACCGCATATCATTAAGTGTGTATTCTGTGCGCGCCATATTCAAACCAAAAAGCGGCGCGTAGTGCCAGTGTGTGTGTGTGCTCATGAATAATAGTGTACCACTCTGGATACAAACCGCATATCATTAAGTGTGTATTCTGTGCGCGCCAAATTAAAACCAATAAGCGGCGCGTAGTGCCAGTGTGTGTGTGCTCATGAATAATAGTGTACCACTCCGGATACAAACCGCATATCATTCAGTGTGTATTCTGTGCACGCCATATTCAAATTTATAAGCGGCACGTAGTGCCAGTGTGTGTGTGCTCATGAATATTAGTGTACCACTCCGGATACAAACCGCATATCATTGAGTGTGTATTCTGTGCACGCCATATTCAAACCAATAAGCGGCGCGTAGTGCCAGTGTGTGTGTGCTCATAAATAATAGTGTACCACTCCGGATACAAACCGCATATCATTAAGTGTGTATTCTGTGCGCGCCAAATTAAAACCAATAAGCGGCGCGTAGTGCCAGTGTGTGTGTGTGTCCTCATAAATATTAGTGTACCACTCCGGATACAAACCGCATATCATTCAGTGTGTATTCTGTGCACGCCATATTCAAATTTATAAGCGGCACGTAGTGCCAGTGTGTGTGTGCTCATGAATAATAGTGTACCACTCCGGATACAAACCGCATATCATTAAGTGTGTATTATGTGCGCGCCATATTCAAACTTATCAGCGGCGCATAGTGCCAGTGTGTGTGTGTGCTCATAAATAATAGTGTACCACTCCGGATACAAACCGCATATCATTCAGTGTGTATTCTGTGCGCGCCATATTCAAACCAATAAGCGGCGCGTAGTGCCAGTGTGTGTGTGCTCATGTATAATAGTGTACCACTCCGGATACAAACCGCATATCATTAAGTGTGTATTCTGTGCACGCCATATTCAAACTTATAAGCGGCGCGTAGTGCCAGTGTGTGTGTGTGCTCATGTATAATAGTGTACCACTCCGGATACAAACCGCATATCATTAAGTGTGTATTCTGTGCACGCCATATTCAAACTTATAAGCGGCGCGTAGTGCCAGTGTGTGTGTGCTCATGAATAATAGTGTACCACTCCGGATACAAACCGCATATCATTAAGTGTGTATTCTGTGCGCGCCATATTCAAACTAATAAGCGACGCGTAGCTCTAGTGTGTATGTGTACTCATAAATATTAGTGTACCACTCCGGATACAAACCGCATATCATTAAGTGTGTATTCTGTGCGCGCCATATTCAAACCAATAAGCGGCGCGTAGTGCCAGTGTGTGTGTGTGCTCATGTATAATAGTGTACCACTCCGGATACAAACCGCATATCATTAAGTGTGTATTCTGTGCACGCCATATTCAAACTTATAAGCGGCGCGTAGTGCCAGTGTGTGTATGCTCATGAATAATAGTGTACCACTCCGGATACAAACCGCATATCATTAAGTGTGTATTCTGTGTGCGCCAAATTAAAACCAATAAGCGGCGCGTAGTGCCAGTGTGTGTGTGTGCTCATGAATTATAGTGTACCACTCCGGATACAAACCGCATATCATTAAGTGTGAATTCTGTGCGCGCCAAATTAAAACCAATAAGCGGCACGTAGTGCCAGTGTGTGTGTGCTCATGTATATTAGTGTACCACTCCGGATAAAAACTGCATATCATTAAGTGTGTATTCTGTGCACGCCATATTCAAACTAATAAGCGGCACGTAGTGCCAGTGTGTGTGTGTGTGTTTGCTCATGAATTATAGTGTACCACTCCGGATACAAACCGCATTTCATTCAGTGTGTATTCTGTGCACGTCATATTCAAACCAATAAGCGGCGCGTAGTGCCAGTGTGTGTATGTGTGCTCATGTATATTAGTGTACCACTCCGGATACAAACCGCATATCATTAAGTGTGTATTCTGTGCGCGCAATATTCAAACTAATAAGCGGCGCGTAGCTCTAGTGTGTATGTGTACTCATAAGTATTAGTGTACCACTCCGGATACAAACTGCATATCATTAAGTGAGTATTCTGTGCGCGCCATATTCAAACTTATAAGCGGCGCGTCGTGTCAGTGTGTGTGTGTGTCCTCATAAATATTAGTGTACCACTCCGGATACAAACCGCATATCATTCAGTGTGTATTCTGTGCGCGCCATATTCAAACTTATAAGCGGCGCGTAGTGCCAGTGTGTGTATGTGTGCTCATGTATATTAGTGTACCACTCCGGATACAAACTGCATATCATTAAGTGTGTATTCTGTGCACGCCATATTCAAACTAATAAGCGGCGCGTAGTGCCAGTGTGTGTGTGTGCTCATAAATATTAGTGTACCACTCCGGATACAAACTGCATATCATTAAGTGTGTATTCTGTGCGCGCCATATTCAAACTAAGAAGCGGCGCGTAGAGCCAGTGTGTGTGTGTGCTCATAAATATTTGTGTACCACTCCGGATACAAACTGCATATCATTAAGTGTGTATTCTGTGCGCGCCATATTCAAACTAAGAAGCGGCGCGTAGTGCCAGTGTGTGTGTGTGCTCATAAATATTTGTGTACCACTCCGGATACAAACTGCATATCATTAAGTGTGTATTCTGTGCACGCCAAATTGAAAATTATAAGCAGCGCGTAGTGTAAGTGTGCGTGTGTTTGCTCATAAATAAAAGTGTACCACTCCGGATACAAACCGCATATGTGTATTCTGTGCACGCCATATTCAAACTTATAAGCGGCGCGTAGTGCCTGTGTCTGTGTGTGCTCATGAATATTAGTGTACCACTCCGGATACAAACTGCATATCATTAAGTGAGTATTCTGTGCGCGCCATATTCAAACTTATAAGCGGCGCGTCGTGTCAGTGTGTGTGTGTGCTCATAAATATTTGTGTACCACTCCGGATACAAACCGCATATCATTAAGTGTGTATTCTGTGCACGCCATATTCAAACTTATAAGCGGCGCGTAGTGCCAGTGTGTGTGTGCTCATGTATAATAGTGTACCACTCCGGATACAAACTGCATATCATTAAGTGTGTATTCTGTACACGCCATATTCAAACCAATAAGCGGCGTGTAGTGCCAGTGTGTGTGTGTGCTCATGTATAATAGTGTACCACTCCGGATACAAACCGCATATCATTAAGTGTGTATTCTGTGCACGCCATATTCAAACTTATAAGCGGCGCGTAGTGCCAGTGTGTGTGTGCTCATGAATAATGGTGTACCACTCCGGATACAAACCGCATATCATTAAGTGTGTATTCTGTGCGCGCCATATTCAAACTAATAAGCGGCGCGTAGCTCTAGTGTGTATGTGTACTCATAAATATTAGTGTACCACTCCGGATACAAACTGCATATCATTAAGTGTGTATTCTGTACACGCCATATTCAAACCAATAAGCGGCGTGTAGTGCCAGTGTGTGTGTGTGCTCATGTATAATAGTGTACCACTCCGGATACAAACTGCATATCATTAAGTGTGTATTCTGTACACGCCATATTCAAACCAATAAGCGGCGTGTAGTGCCAGTGTGTGTGTGTGCTCATGTATAATAGTGTACCACTCCGGATACAAACCGCATATCATTAAGTGTGTATTCTGTGCACGCCATATTCAAACTTATAAGCGGCGCGTAGTGCCAGTGTGTGTGTGCTCATGTATAATAGTGTACCACTCCGGATACAAACTGCATATCATTAAGTGTGTATTCTGTACACGCCATATTCAAACCAATAAGCGGCGTGTAGTGCCAGTGTGTGTGTGTGCTCATGTATAATAGTGTACCACTCCGGATACAAACCGCATATCATTAAGTGTGTATTCTGTGCACGCCATATTCAAACTTATAAGCGGCGCGTAGTGCCAGTGTGTGTGTGCTCATGAATAATGGTGTACCACTCCGGATACAAACCGCATATCATTAAGTGTGTATTCTGTGCGCGCCATATTCAAACTAATAAGCGACGCGTAGCTCTAGTGTGTATGTGTACTCATAAATATTAGTGTACCACTCCGGATACAAACCGCATATCATTAAGTGTGTATTCTGTGCGCGCCATATTCAAACCAATAAGCGGCGCGTAGTGCCAGTGTGTGTGTGTGCTCATGTATAATAGTGTACCACTCCGGATACAAACCGCATATCATTAAGTGTGTATTCTGTGCGCGCCATATTCAAACCAATAAGCGGCGCGTAGTGCCAGTGTGTGTATGTGTGCTCATGTATATTAGTGTACCACTCCGGATACAAACTGCATATCATTAAGTGTGTATTCTGTACACGCCATATTCAAACCAATAAGCGGCGTGTAGTGCCAGTGTGTGTGTGTGCTCATGTATAATAGTGTACCACTCCGGATACAAACCGCATATCATTAAGTGTGTATTCTGTGCACGCCATATTCAAACTTATAAGCGGCGCGTAGTGCCAGTGTGTGTGTGCTCATAAATATTGGTGTACCACTCCGGATACAAACCGCATATCATTAAGTGTGTATTCTGTGCGCGCCATATTCAAACTAATAAGCAGCGCGTAGCGCTAGTGTGTGTGTCCGTGCTCATGAATAATAGTGTACCACTCCGGATACAAACCGCATATCATTAAGTGTGTATTCTGTGCGCGCCATATTCAAACTAATAAGCGGCTCGTAGTGCCAGTGTGTGTGTGTGTCCTCATAAATATTAGTGTACCACTCCGGATACAAACCGCATATCATTAAGTGTGTATTCTGTGCGCGCCATATTCAAACTTATCAGCGGCGCATAGTGCCAGTGTGTGTGTGTGCTCATGAATAAAAGTGTACCACTCCGGATACAAACCGCATATCATTAAGTGTGTATTCTGTGCGCGCCAAATTAAAACCAATAAGCGGCGCGTAGTGCCAGTGTGTGTGTGCTCATGAATAATAGTGTACCACTCCGGATACAAACCGCATATCATTAAGTGTGTATTCTGTGCGCGCCAAATTAAAACCAATAAGCGGCGCGTAGTGCCAGTGTGTGTGTGTGTCCTCATAAATATTAGTGTACCACTCCGGATACAAACCGCATATCATTCAGTTTGTATTCTGTGCACGCCATATTCAAATTTATAAGCGGCACGTAGTGCCAGTGTGTGTGTGCTCATGAATAATAGTGTACCACTCCGGATACAAACTGCATATCATTAATTGTGTATTCTGTGCGCGCCATATTCAAACTAATAAGCAGCACGTAGCGCTAGTGTGTGTGTCCGTGCTCATGAATAATAGTGTACCACTCCGGATACAAACCGCATATCATTAAGTGTGTATTCTGTGCGCGCCATATTCAAACCAATAAGCGGCGCGTAGTGCCAGTGTGTGTGTGCTCATAAATATTGGTGTACCACTCCGGATACAAACCGCAGATCATTAAGTGTGTATTCTGTGCGCGCCATATTCAAACTAATAAGCAGCGCGTAGCGCTAGTGTGTGTGTCCGTGCTCATGAATAATAGTGTACCACTCCGGATACAAACCGCATATCATTAAGTGTGTATTCTGTGCGCGCCATATTCAAACTAATAAGCGGCGCGTAGTACCAGTGTGTGTGTGTGTCCTCATAAATAATAGTGTACCACTCCGGATACAAACCGCATATCATTAAGTGTGTATTCTGTGCGCGCCAAATTAAAACCAATAAGCGGCGCGAAGTGCCAGTGTGTGTGTGTGTCCTCATAAATATTAGTGTACCACTCCGGATACAAACCGCATATCATTCAGTGTGTATTCTGTGCACGCCATATTCAAATTTATAAGCGGCACGTAGTGCCAGTGTGTGTGTGCTCATGTATAATAGTGTACCACTCCGGATACAAACCGCATATCATTAAGTGTGTATTCTGTGCGCGCCATATTCAAACCAATAAGCGGCGCGTAGTGCCAGTGTGTGTGTGCTCATGAATATTGGTGTACCACTCCGGATACAAACCGCATATCATTAAGTGTGTATTCTGTGCGCGCCATATTCAAACTTACAAGCGGCGCGTAGTGCCAGTGTGTGTGTGCTCATAAATATTGGTGTACCACTCCGGATACAAACCGCATATCATTAAGTGTGTATTCTGTGCGCGCCATATTCAAACCAATAAGCGGCGCGTAGTGCCAGTGTGTGTGTGCTCATAAATATTGGTGTACCACTCCGGATACAAACCGCATATCATTAAGTGTGTATTCTGTGCGCGCCATATTCAAACCAATTAGCGGCGCGTAGTGCCAGTGTGTGTGTGTGCTCATGAATAATAGTGTACCACTCCGGATACAAACCGCATATCATTGAGTGTGTATTCTGTGCGCGCCATATTCAAACTTATCAGCGGCGCATAGTGCCAGTGTGTGTGTGTGCTCATAAATAATAGTGTACCACTCCGGATACAAACCGCATATCATTAAGTGTGTATTCTGTGCGCGCCAAATTAAAACCAATAAGCGGCGCGAAGTGCCAGTGTGTGTGTGTGTCCTCATAAATATTAGTGTACCACTCCGGATACAAACCGCATATCATTCAGTGTGTATTCTGTGCACGCCATATTCAAACTTATAAGCGGCGCATAGTGCCAGTGTGTGTGTGTGCTCATGAATAATAGTGTACCACTCCGGATACAAACCGCATATCATTAAGTGTGTATTCTGTGCGCGCCATATTCAAACTAATCAGCGGCGCGTAGTGCCAGTGTGTGTGTGTGTCCTCATAAATATTAGTGTACCACTCCGGATACAAACCGCATATCATTAAGTGTGTATTCTGTGCGCGCCATATTCAAACTTATCAGCGGCGCATAGTGCCAGTGTGTGTGTGTGCTCATGAATAATAGTGTACCACTCCGGATACAAACCGCATATCATTAAGTGTGTATTCTGTGCGCCCCAAATTAAAACCAATAAGCGGCGCGTAGTGCCAGTGTGTGTGTGTGCTCATGAATAATAGTGTACCACTCTGGATACAAACCGCATATCATTAAGTGTGTATTCTGTGCACGCCATATTCAAACCAATAAGCGGCGCGTAGTGCCAGTGTGTGTGTGCTCATAAATATTAGTGTACCACTCCGGATACAAACCGCATATCATTCAGTGTGTATTCTGTGCACGCCATATTCAAATTTATAAGCGGCGCGTAGTGCCAGTGTGTGTGTGCTCATGAATAATAGTGTACCACTCCGGATACAAACTGCATATCATTAAGTGTGTATTCTGTGCGCGCCATATTCAAACTTACAAGCGGCGCGTAGTGCCAGTGTGTGTGTGTGTCCTCATAAATATTAGTGTACCACTCCGGATACAAACCGCATATCATTAAGTGTGTATTCTGTGCACGCCATATTCAAACTAATAAGCGGCGCGTAGTGCCAGTGTGTGTGTGCTCATGTATAAACGTGTACCACTCCGGATACAAACCGCATATCATTAAGTGTGTATTCTGTGCACGCCATATTCAAACTTATAAGCGGCGCGTAGTGCCAGTGTGTGTGTGTGCTCATGTATAATAGTGTACCACTCCGGATACAAACCGCATATCATTAAGTGTGTATTCTGTGCACGCCATATTCAAACCAATAAGCGGCGCGTAGTGCCAGTGTGTGTGTGTGCTCATAAATAATAGTGTACCACTCCGGATACAAACCGCATATCATTAAGTGTGTATTCTGTGCGCGCCATATTCAAACCAATAAGCGGCGCGTAGTGCCAGTGTGTGTATGCTCATGAATATTAGTGTACCACTCCGGATACAAACCGCATATCATTAAGTGTGTATTTTGTGCGCGCCAAATTAAAACCAATAAGCGGCGCGTAGTGCCAGTGTGTGTGTGTGCTCATGAATATTAGTGTACCACTCCGGATACAAACCGCATATCATTAAGTGTGAATTCTGTGCGCGCCAAATTAAAACCAATAAGCGGCACGTAGTGCCAGTGTGTGTGTGCTCATGTATATTAGTGTACCACTCCGGATAAAAACTGCATATCATTAAGTGTGTATTCTGTGCACGCCATATTCAAACTAATAAGCGGCACGTAGTGCCAGTGTGTGTGTGTGTGTTTGCTCATGAATAATAGTGTACCACTCCGGATACAAACCGCATTTCATTAAGTGTGTATTCTGTGCGCGCCATATTCAAACCAATAAGCGGCGCGTAGTGCCAGTGTGTGTATGCTCATGAATATTAGTGTACCACTCCGGATACAAACCGCATATCATTAAGTGTGTATTCTGTGCGCGCCAAATTAAAACCAATAAGCGGCACGTAGTGCCAGTGTGTGTGTGCTCATGAATAATAGTGTACCACTCCGGATAAAAACTGCATATCATTAAGTGTGTATTCTGTGCACGCCATATTCAAACCAATAAGCGGCGCGTAGTGCCAGTGTGTGTGTGTGTGTTTGCTCATGAATAATAGTGTACCACTCCGGATACAAACCGCATTTCATTAAGTGTGTATTCTGTGCGCGCCATATTCAAACCAATAAGCGGCGCGTAGTGCCAGTGTGTGTGTGTCCTCATAAATATTAGTGTACCACTCCGGATACAAACCGCATATCATTCAGTGTGTATTCTGTGCGCGCCATATTCAAACTTATAAGCGGCGCGTAGTGCCAGTGTGTGTGTGTGCTCATAAATAATAGTGTACCACTCCGGATACAAACTGCATATCATTAAGTGTGTATTCTGTGCGCGCCATATTCAAACTTATAAGCGGCGCGTAGCGCTAGTGTATGTGTACTCATAAATATTAGTGTACCACTCCGGATACAAACTGCATATCATTAAGTGTGTATTCTGTGCGCGCCATATTCAAACTAAGAAGCGGCGCATAGTGCTGTAGCATGCACATGCACATGCTATACTGTTTTCAATCAGTTCACACACATTTCTTATTACACTTAATAAACACAAAATTGTCAACACAACACAACACACAAAAAGACCAAATTCCAACCACTCAAGATACCAACACAACCCAAACCACATAAATAACCTTACGTCAGGAATTGTAAGTCAGCAGAAAAACCCTTATCCAAAAACACTTAAAACACACAAGCGACACACAACCCCGGAGGTGCGAAAAAACCTTACCCAGCACAAAACGCTTCAAGTGGGTAAAGCGTAAAAACACAGCATTGCATAATAGCAACCAACAGTTAATAAATAATGAAATAGGAGACACCGTACCTCGTGTGTACAAACAGAACCGTAATCGTAGGAAACAAAACACCGCGTAAGCGTCAGAACCCAGAACTGACCTTACATAATAAGCACAACCATATGTAAACACAAAACTTGACATTCAGCATAATTGACACAAAATAGAAAGTAAAGTAAAACCAAATCTAACTAAAAGGAAATGAATCGTATAAATAAAGATGTAAGATGAGACCGAGGGCTGCTCAGTTACACACAGTACGCACAGTGACACGGTTCAGTGGAGCCGTTCAAGTCTTATCGTAATTCGCACAAACAACACAAATATGTTAAATTAATTCATCGTGTCCACTCGTTACCTGGAGCCCTGATGGCTCCCAGTGATCATCCGAAACTAATGCTTTGTTTTTTGACGAATTGACCTCGCGAGTGATGTTTAATCCTTCTGCACCGCTGCTCTAACAATTGCAACCTGATACAGAATATTACATGGCGACCGTGACTTTTAAACTGCAATCTTCGGATGTGCAAAAAAAAAAGTGACGAATGAAACCTCAAACACGGACAAAAAGTGCAAAGTGGAAACGTTTTATAAAAATCGCAAGTGCTTCTGAAATGACTTGGAAAGTGATTAATTACCAACAATAGTGAACTACGAGTGAAAACCAATCATTTTCAAAATGGGAGGCAAGGCTGCAAAACCTGAAACAAATATAAAAGGAGACCATGATCTCACAATAGTTCAAACTCAGAATATTCATACAGAATATCATCTGACTCAGGATTTAAAACTAAACATTATTTTAGGGCTGCTAATCACCCTGTGCATTGTTAAAATAGCGAAAACTTGTTACAAACACCTTCGTAACCAAGCGCAAAAACACGCTTTAAAAGTGCTTACGCTACCAAAGTAGCAACGTTAACATTGAATCGAGAACAGTGAATGAATGATATACGAAAACGGTGATATGCTATTTGACCCACAAAAATAGGTAAAGGCTGTGGGAAAGTACCGTAAGCTCACCAATGCAGCTATTGACCGCGATTATGAAAAACAATTATGCGCGTATGAGAACCTACCTCAACGTGTAAAAACACTGTGACCAGCGGTATGGTTTGGAACAGCCGTTCCCAACGCGGAAGACGAGAAGAATAAGGCAAGAATGGACGGTTGCTCACTGTCGGACAGACAGGTGAAAGAAGAGATCCCTGGGCCAAGGGACAGCAGTTCACCGAGCACCGGGAACAACGTAGCACCGTGAGCAGCAACAACAACAAATGTATTTAAAAAGGTACCGTACACATGCAATTTTTACGGATGAAGCTGCATAAATATGCAAAAGCTTTTAGAAAAAATAGAAATACTAGATAGGACGTATGATCAGGTTAGACAGCTAAACAAATGCTATAGGCTCTGCGCGTTATCCACACTAAGAAATAACACTAAGGAATTATATGACGAAATACAAGAGCTTCTACGAAAGCACGAATCATCCATTAAAGACGAAATATTAACAACCTTAGTTAAAAAAAGTAGACACCTATATTACGAAATAAATAAGTGCATTAAAATACATTTCGAAAGACATCCAGATTCAACAATTAAATACAATTAAATACAACATTATCAGAAAACCAGTTCGACATAACGATAGAAACTAAATCTGACAAAATGGCTGACATTATAGAACTAATTAAAATCACCACTTCTCTCATATCAAAGTATGATGGTAATGAGAAAGATTTAAAAGGTGTGGTGTCAAATTTAAATGTATTAAAGAAAATAGTGAAGCCGGAGAATAGGGAAACAATAATAGAGCTAGTATTAGGACGTCTGACAGGTAAAGCGCGAATTGTTGTAGGAGAAGCCCCAAACTCAATAGAAGATATTGTTAACAAACTACAAGATAGATGCAGCATAAAGGTAACACCAGAAATAGTAGTATCCAAAATGGATAATACGAAACAGACAGGAACAATAGAAGATTTCGGATGCATTATAGAAAAACTAACGCAGCAACTTGAAGAAGCATACATAGCGGAAGAAATAACACCAGAAGTAGCCAGGAAAAAAGCAACTAAGTCTGGAATTAGCGCATTGAGTTATGGACTTAAGGATGGCGAAACCAAAATAATAATGAGATCAAGCAAATTCGAAACCCTGCATGAAGCAATAGAACAAGCAGTAAAATTGGAACTAGAAAACAGAACGAAAAAAGGAAAGAATGAACAGACAAAAATTTTATATTCAAACGCTACTAGGAACAATAGAGGGTATGGTAACAACTACCAGGGAAGGAACAATTACAATAGATTCTCAAATAATAATAATAATAGGTATCAGACACAAAACCCACCCAGGTTCCCACCCGCAAGATATGGACATAACAATAACCGAAACAATAATAACTACAGAAATAACAACTTTAACAACACTAGAAATCAGCACGCAAATCGACAAAATAATTCCAACAGAAATCAGTACGTACAATCCAATCAGAGAAATAATAGCAATTTGCAAAATAATCGAGCGCCTATTCATAACACAGTAACAGCCGAAGAACAGAATAATTTTTTAGGGCAACCTCAAGCATCGGAAAATACCCAATACTAACCATAAATCCTGATGCAGATAATTTTGTTAAAGTAAAAATAGAAATTACAAAGGAAATCTATAGCACACTCATCATAGATACCGGAGCAACCGTATCCGTACTTAAAGCTAGTAAATTAAAACCAGGTTGTAAAATCAATACATCAAAAAAATTAACCTTGATAAGCTCTAGTGATCATGAATCAGAGACTTTAGGTACTGCTATGACAACAATTCACTTTGGCGATTATTCCATTATGCACGAATTTCATATAATAGAAGATGTAGAATCCATTTTTTCCGACGGACTATTAGGAAAAGACTTTATAAAGCACAGATGTATTGTTGATTATGTTAATTGGATGATATACTTCTCATCTGATAACGGATTGATTTCACACCCAATAGAAGACAATGTAAACGGAAATTATATTTTACCAAAACGAAGTGAAGTAGTACGAAAAATAAGTATACCAAACTTGACAGAAGATTCAATCATCTTATCACAAGAAATCCAACCAGGGGTATTTTGCGGAAACACAATAGTCTCAAAACGTAATCAGTATATCAAATTCATTAATACCACAGATAAAGATGTTTCTTTTAACATAAAATCTTATACACCAGAAGTTGAACCATTAAGAGAGTATGAGCAATTACAGAAGAAACTTGACACATCTAAGGAACGAATTCAGAAAATTCATAACAAAATCCATATAGAAAATATTCCACAAATAGCAAGAGAAGAGTTAGAAAATCTTATCACAAAATTCTCGGATATATTTTGTTTAGAAGATGAACCGGTCTCTACTAACAATTTTTATACCCAGGAAATTTCATTAAAAGATAATATTCCTTCTTATATACCAAATTATAAACAAATACATTCACAAACAGAGGAAATGCAATCACAGGTAGAAAAGATGTTGAAAAATAACATTATAGAACATTCTGTTTCATCATATAATTCACCGATACTATTAGTACCGAAGAAGTCAGGTGAAGGAAAAAAGAAATGGCGTTTAGTAGTGGATTTTCGGCAATTGAACAAGAAAATTTTACCAGACAAATTCCCTTTACCTCGCATAGACACGATACTAGATCAGCTAGGAAGAGCCAAATATTTCAGCACATTGGATTTGATGTCAGGGTTTCATCAAATCAAACTTGATAAAAATTCGAGAAAATACACAGCTTTTTCGACACCTACAGGCCACTATCAGTTTACAAGAATGCCATTTGGACTCAACATTAGCCCAAACAGCTTTCAAAGAATGATGGCTATCGCTATGGCTGGTTTAACACCAGAGCTAGCATTTGTATATATAGATGATATTATAGTTACTGGATGCAGTGCACGGCATCATATCAGTAATTTAGGTAAAGTTTTTGATAGGCTAAGAAAATATAACCTTAAACTAAATGCAGAAAAATGTTGTTTCTTCAAAACAGAAGTAACGTACTTAGGTCATAAAATAACAGATAAAGGAATTTATCCGGACGACGTGAAGTTTGACACAATTAAAAAATTCCCGATTCCTACTAATGCTGATGAAGCAAGACGTTTTGTCGCATTTTGTAATTATTATCGTAAATTTGTACAGAATTTTGCTAAGATAGCTAAACCTATTAATAATTTGATTAAGAAAGACGTTAAGTTTGCATGGACTTCAGAATGTCAAGCAGCTTTTGATACATTGAAACAAAGCTTACTCTCACCCACAATTTTACAATATCCAGATTTTAAAAAACAATTCATTATTACGACAGATGCATCGGATATGGCATGTGGTGCAGTGTTATCACAAATAACAGATGGAAACGATTTGCCAGTCGCATTTGCGAGTAAAAGTTTTACACCAGGGGAAAAGAATAAGCCAATTATCGAGAAAGAGCTTACAGCTATACATTGGGCAATTAATTATTTTAAACCTTATGTATATGGACAAAAATTTATAGTTAGAACAGATCATAGACCATTAGCATACTTATTTGGTATGAAAAATCCTACTTCTAAGCTTACTAGAATGAGACTAGATTTAGAAGAATTTGACTTTGAAATAGAATATTTAGCAGGTAAAGCTAATGTTGCAGCAGACGCACTATCAAGAATAATCCTTAACTCAGATGACCTAAAAGCATCAATACCAAAATCCAAAACGATTATAATGGTTAATACAAGAGCCATGGTTAAGAAAAATAACGAGAAAACTGATATAAACAAAGACGAACCAATCGCAACAACAGGGACTGATCACCCCGCGATGTGGAAAACAGATAGACCTTTAGAAGTGAGAAAGGTACTAAAAATAGGTACGCAGAGAATTAAGAACAACGTTGAATTCATAATATACAACCATTCATACAGTAAAGCACTAGGAAAATTTCTTTTGAGAAATGATGTAAATGGAAGTCAAGCATTAGAGTTTGCTCTTCTAGAAAT
Source organism: Anopheles gambiae (assembly GCF_943734735.2). Lineage (NCBI taxonomy): Eukaryota > Metazoa > Arthropoda > Insecta > Diptera > Culicidae > Anopheles > Anopheles gambiae. Next base: position 1,289,206 of record NW_026902553.1, on the reverse strand, counting down.
GTGCAAAATCGCGAAACAATATGGAAGAAATAAGCTAGCATGGTCAGAAGAAGATCATTTATTCGAAGAATATTCCCAACAAACTATTAAGGAAATAGCCAACAGAGCCATTACCAAGTTTGAAATAATCCTGTTTACTCCAACTAGATGGATAACAACAGAAAAAGATAGGCTGAGAATAATTTCAGATTATCATATGACCCCTTCGGGAGGACATATAGGCCAGTACAGACTGTACCAGAAAATAAGGGAAAAATATAAATGGAAAAATATGAAAGATGATATCAAGAAATACGTACGAAATTGTAAAGCATGCATAGTTAATAAGACGACTAGACATACTAAAGAAAAAACAGTTGTAACTACAACACCGACAAAACCATTTAACATAATTTCAATCGACACAGTAGGACCTCTAACAAAAACTAACAAAAACAACAGGTATGCAATAACCATACAATGTGACTTAACGAAATATATCGTAGTAATACCTATCCATAACAAAGAAGCAAACACTATAGCCAAGGCATTGGTAGAAAACTTCATCCTTACATTCGGAACATTTATAGAATTAAAATCAGATCAAGGACTAGAATATAACAATGAAATATTACACAAAATCTCAGAAATTTTAAAAATCAAACAAACTTTTAGCACAGCTTACCACCCGCAGACAATAGGATCATTAGAGAGAAATCATAGATGTCTAAACGAATACCTAAGAAGCTATACAAACGAACATCATGATGACTGGGACGATTGGACAAAATTTTACGAATTTGTTTACAATACAACAGAACACTCAGACACAAACTACACACCATACGAACTAGTATTTGGTAGAAAAGCGAATTTACCACAAGATATATTTAAAACAAAAATTGAACCAGTTTATAATATTGACCAATATTATTTCGAAATGAAATATAAACTCCAAAAATCAAACGAAATTGCCAGAGAAAATTTGATAAAAGCAAAAATTAAAAGACAGCAAACCTTAAATAAAGATACAGTACCACTTATTATAAACTTAGGAGATCAGGTATATTTGGAAAATGAAAATAGGAAAAAATTAGATCCAGTCTACATTGGACCTTTCACAGTAGTAAGTGACCAAGGGCCTAATTGCGTAATACAAAATAATACAACAAAGAAAATCTCTACAGTACACAAAAATAGATTAATTAAGTACACAGGAGAATAACTTCAATCATTGTAATTCATTACGTTATTCTATTAAAGGGGGGAGGTGTAGCATGCACATGCACATGCTATACTGTTTTCAATCAGTTCACACACATTTCTTATTACACTTAATAAACACAAAATTGTCAACACAACACAACACACAAAAAGACCAAATTCCAACCACTCAAGATACCAACACAACCCAAACCACATAAATAACCTTACGTCAGGAATTGTAAGTCAGCAGAAAAACCCTTATCCAAAAACACTTAAAACACACAAGCGACACACAACCCCGGAGGTGCGAAAAAACCTTACCCAGCACAAAACGCTTCAAGTGGGTAAAGCGTAAAAACACAGCATTGCATAATAGCAACCAACAGTTAATAAATAATGAAATAGGAGACACCGTACCTCGTGTGTACAAACAGAACCGTAAGCGTAGGAAACAAAACACCGCGTAAGCGTCAGAACCCAGAACTGACCTTACATAATAAGCACAACCATATGTAAACACAAAACTTGACATTCAGCATAATTGACACAAAATAGAAAGTAAAGTAAAACCAAATCTAACTAAAAGGAAATGAATCGTATAAATAAAGATGTAAGATGAGACCGAGGGCTGCTCAGTTACACACAGTACGCACAGTGACACGGTTCAGTGGAGCCGTTCAAGTCTTATCGTAATTCGCACAAACAACACAAATATGTTAAATTAATTCATCGTGTCCACTCGTTACCTGGAGCCCTGATGGCTCCCAGTGATCATCCGAAACTAATGCTTTATTTTTTGACGAATTGACCTCGCGAGTGATAATTAATCCTTCTGCACCGCTGCTCTAACAATTGCAACCTGATACAGAATATTACAGTGCTAGTGTGTATGTCTGCTCATGAATAATAGTGTACCACTCCGGATACAAACTGCATATCATTGAGTGTGTATTCTGTGCGCGCCATATTCAAACTAAGAAGCGGCGCATAGTGCTAGTGTGTATGTGTGCTCATGAATAATTGTGTACCACTCCGGATACAAACCGCATATCATTCAGTGTGTATTCTGTGCGCGCCAAATGAAAACCAATAAGCGGCGCGTAGTGCCAGTGTGAGTGTGCCCATGAATAATAGTGTACCACTCCGGATACAAACCGCATATCATTAAGTGTGTATTCTGTGCGCGCCTTATTGGAAATTACAAGCAGCGCGTAGTGTAAGTGTGCGTGTGTGTGCTCATAAATATTAGTGTACCGCTCCGGATACAAACCGCATATCATTAAGTGTGTATTCTGTGCGCGTCATATTGAAAATTATAAGCGGCGCGTAGTGCCAGTATGTATGTGTGCTCATGAATAATTGTGTACCACTCCGGATACAAACCGCATATCATTTAGTGTGTATTCTGTGCGCGCCATATTCAAACTAATAAGCGGCGCATAGTGCCAGTGTGTATGTGTGCTCATGAATAATTGTGTACCACTCCGGATACAAACCGCATATCATTTAGTGTGTATTCTGTGCGCGCCATATTCAAACTAAGAAGCGGCGCATAGTGCTAGTGTGTATGCGTGCTCATGAATAATTGTGTACCACTCCGGATACAAACTGCATATCATTAAGTGTGTATTCTGTGCGCGCCATATTCAAACTAAGAAGCGGCGCATAGTGCTAGTGTGTATGTGTGCTCATGAATAATAGTGTACCACTCCGGATACAAACTGCATATCATTAAGTGTGTATTCTGTGCGCGCCATATTCAAACTAATAAGCGGCGCATAGTGCTAGTGTGTATGTGTGCTAATGAATAATAGTGTACCACTCCGGATACAAACCGCATATCATTCAGTGTGTATTCTGTACGCGCCATTTTCAAACCAATAAGCGGCGCGTAGTGCCAGTGTGTGAATGTGTGCTCATAAATATTTGTGTACCACTCCGGATACAAACTGCATATCATTAAGTGTGTATTCTGTGCACGCCATATTCAACTAATAAGCGGCGCGTAGTGCCAGTGTGTGTGTGTGCTCATGAATATTAGTGTACCACTCTGGATACAAACCGCATATCATTCAGTGTGTATTCTGTGCGCGCCATATTCAAACTAATAAGCGGCGCGTAGTGCCAGTGTGTGTGTGCTCATGAATAATTGTGTACCACTCCGGATACAAACTGCATATCATTAAGTGTGTATTCTGTGCGCGTCATATTGAAAATTATAAGCAGCGCGTAGTGTAAGTGTGCGTGTGTGTGCTCATAAATAAAAGTGTACCACTCCGGATACAAACCGCATATCATTAAGTGTGTATTCTGTGCGCGCCATATTCAAACTTATAAGCGGCCCGTAGCGCTAGTGTGTATGTGTGCTCATAAATATTAGTGTATCACTCCGGATACAAACCGCATATCATTCAGTGTGTATTCTGTGCACGCTATATTCAAACCAATAAGCGGCGCGTAGTGCCAGTGTGTGAATGTGTGCTCATAAATATTTGTGTACCACTCCGGATACAAACTGCATATCATTCAGTGTGTATTCTGTGCACGCCATATTCAAACTAATAAGCGGCGCGTAGTGCCAGTGTGTGTGTGTGCTCATAAATATTAGTGTACCACTCCGGATACAAACCGCATATCATTCATTGTGTATTCTGTGCACGCCATATTCAAACTAATAAGCGGCGCGTAGCGCTAGTGTGTATGTGTACTCAGAAAAATTAGTGTACCACTCCGGATACAAACTGCATATCATTAAGTGTGTATTCTGTGCACGCCATATTCAAACTTATAAGCTGCGCGTAGTGCCAGTGTGAATGTGTGCTCATGAATAAAAGTGTACCACTCCGGATACAAACCGCATATCATTCAGTGTGTATTCTGTGCGTGTCATATTGAAAATTATAAGCAGCGCGTAGTGTAAGTGTGCGTGCGTGTGCTCATAAATAATTGTGTACCACTCCGGATACAAACCGCATATCATTAAGTGTGTATTCTGTGCGCGCCAAATTAAAACCAATAAGCGGCGCGTAGTGCCAGTGTGTGTATGTGTGCTCATGTATATTAGTGTACCACTCCGGATACAAACCGCATATCATTCAGTGTGTATTCTGTGCACGCTATATTCAAACCAATAAGCGGCGCGTAGTGCCAGTGTGTGTGTGTGCTCATAAATATTTGTGTACCACTCCGGATACAAACCGCATATCATTAAGTGTGTATTCTGTGCACGCCATATTCAAACTAATCAGCGGCGCGTAGTGCCAGTGTGTGTGTGCTCATGAATAATAGTGTACCACTCCGGATACAAACCGCATATCATTAAGTGTGTATTCTGTGCACGCCATATTCAAACTAATAAGCGGCGCGTAGTGCCAGTGTGTATGTATGCTCATGAATAATTGTGTACCACTCCGGATACAAACCGCATATCATTAAGTGTGTATTCTGTGCACGCCATATTCAAACTTATAAGCGGCGCGTAGTGCCAGTGTGTGTGTGTGCTCATAAATATTTGTGTACCACTCCGGATACAAACCGCATATCATTCAGTGTGTATTCTGTGCACGCCATATTCAAACCAATAAGCGGCGCGTAGTGCCAGTGTGTGTGTGCTCATGAATAATAGTGTACCACTCCGGATACAAACCGCATATCATTCAGTGTGTATTCTGTGCGCGCCATATTCAAACCAATAAGCGGCGCATAGTGCCAGTGTGTGTGTGTATTTATAAATATTAGTGTACCACTCCGGATACAAACCGCATATCATTCAGTGTGTATTCTGTGCGCGCCATATTCAAACTTATAAGTGGCGCGTAGCTCTTGTGTGTATGTGTACTCATAAATTTTAGTGTACCACTCTGGATACAAACCGCATATCATTAAGTGTGTATTCTGTGCGCGCCATATTCAAACTAATAAGCGGCGCATAGTGCCAGTGTGTGTATGTGTGCTCATGAATAATAGTGTACCACTCCGGATACAAACTGCATATCATTAAGTGTGTATTATGTGCGCGCCATATTCAAACTAATAAGCGGCGCGTAGTGCCAGTGTGTGTATGTGTGCTCATGTATATTAGTGTACCACTCCGGATACAAACTGCATAAAATTAAGTGTGTATTCTGTGTGCGCCATATTCAAACTAATAAGCAGCGCATAGTGCCAGTGTGTGTGTGCTCATGAATAATAGTGTACCACTCCGGATACAAACCGCATATCATTCAGTGTGTATTCTGTGCGCGCCATATTCAAACCAATAAGCGGCGCATAGTGCCAGTGTGTGTGTGTATTTATAAATATTAGTGTACCACTCCGGATACAAACCGCATATCATTCAGTGTGTATTCTGTGCGCGCCATATTCAAACTTATAAGTGGCGCGTAGCTCTTGTGTGTATGTGTACTCATAAATTTTAGTGTACCACTCTGGATACAAACCGCATATCATTAAGTGTGTATTCTGTGCGCGCCATATTCAAACTAATTAGCGGCGCATAGTGCCAGTGTGTGTGTGTGTGCTCATAAATAATAGTGTACCACTCCGGATACAAACCGCATATCATTCAGTGTGTATTCTGTGCACGCCATATTCAAACCAATAAGCGGCGCGTAGTGCCAGTGTGTGTGTGCTCATGAATAATAGTGTACCACTCCGGATACAAACCGCATATCATTCAGTGTGTATTCTGTGCGCGCCATATTCAAACCAATAAGCGGCGCGTAGTGCCAGTGTGTGTGTGTACTCATAAATATTAGTGTACCACTCCGGATACAAACCGCATATCATTCAGTGTGTATTCTGTGCGCGCCATATTCAAACTTATAAGTGGCGCGTAGCTCTTGTGTGTATGTGTACTCATAAATTTTAGTGTACCACTCTGGATACAAACCGCATATCATTAAGTGTGTATTCTGTGCGCGCCATATTCAAACTAATAAGCGGCGCATAGTGCCAGTGTGTGTGTGTGTGCTCATAAATAATAGTGTACCACTCCGGATACAAACCGCATATCATTCAGTGTGTATTCTGTGCACGCCATATTCAAACCAATAAGCGGCGCGTAGTGCCAGTGTGTGTGTGCTCATGAATAATAGTGTACCACTCCGGATACAAACCGCATATCATTCAGTGTGTATTCTGTGCGCGCCATATTCAAACCAATAAGCGGCGCGTAGTGCCAGTGTGTGTGTGTACTCATAAATATTAGTGTACCACTCCGGATACAAACCGCATATCATTAAGTGTGTATTCTGTGCGCGCCATATTCAAACTAATAAGCGGCGCATAGTGCCAGTGTGTGTATGTGTGCTCATGAATAATAGTGTACCACTCCGGATACAAACTGCATATCATTAAGTGTGTATTCTGTGCGCGCCAAATTCAAACTTACAAGCGGCGCGTAGCGCTAGTGGGTATGTGTGCTCATAAATAATAGTGTACCACTCCGGATACAAACCGCCTATCATTAAGTGTGTATTCTGTGCGCGCCATATTCAAACTAATAAGCGGCGCGTAGTGCCAGTGTGTGTGTGTGTGTATGCTCATGAATGATAGTGTACCACTCCGGATACAAACCGCATATCATTCAGTGTATATTCTGTGCACGCCATATTCAAACCAATAAGCGGCGCGTAGTGCCAGTGTGTGTGTGTGCTCATAAATAATAGTGTACCACTCCGGATACAAACCGCCTATCATTAAGTGTGTATTCTGTGCGCGCCATATTCAAACTAATAAGCGGCGCATAGTGCTAGTGTGTATGTGTGCTCATAAATAATAGTGTACTACTCCGGATACAAACCGCATATCATTAAGTGTGTATTCTGTGCGCGCCATATTCAAACTAATAAGCGGCGCGTAGTGCCAGTGTGTGTATGTGTGCTCATGTATATTAGTGTACCACTCCGGATACAAACCGCATATCATCAAGTGTGTATTCTGTGTGCGCCATATTGAAACTTATAAGCAGCGCGTAGTGCCAGTGTGTGTGTGTGCTCATAAATAATAGTGTACCACTGCGGATACAAACTGCATATAATTAAGTGTGTATTCTGTGAGCGCTATATTCAAACTAATAAGCGGCGCGTAGTGCCAGTGTGTGTATGTGTGCTCATGTATATTAGTGTATCACTCCGGATACAAACTGCATATCATTAAGTGTGTATTATGTGCGCGCCATATTCAAACTTATAAGCGGCGCGTAGTGCCAGTGTGTGTGTGCTCATGAATAATAGTGTACCACTCCGGATACAAACCGCATATAATTAAGTGTGTATTCTGTGCGCGCTATATTCAAACTAATAAGCGGCGCGTAGTGCCAGTGTGTGTGTGTGCTCATGAATATTAGTGTACCACTCTGGATACAAACCGCATATCATTCAGTGTGTATTCTGTGCGCGCCATATTCAAACTAAGAAGCGGCGCATAGTGCTAGTGTGTATGTGTGCTCATGAATAATTGTGTACCACTCCGGATACAAACCGCATATCATTCAGTGTGTATTCTGTGCACGCCATATTCAAACTAATAAGCGGCGCGTAGTGCCAGTGTGTGTATGTGTGCTCATGTATATTAGTGTATCACTCCGGATACAAACTGCATATCATTAAGTGTGTATTCTGTGCGCGCCATATTCAAACTAATAAGCGGCGCGTAGTGCCAGTGTGTGTGTGCTCATGAATAATAGTGTACCACTCCGGATACAAACCGCATATAATTAAGTGTGTATTCTGTGCGCGCTATATTCAAACTAATAAGCGGCGCGTAGTGCCAGTGTGTGTGTGTGCTCATAAATATTGGTGTACCACTCCGGATATAAACCGCATATCATTCATTGTGTATTCTGTGCACGCCATATTCAAACCAATAAGCGGCGCGTAGTGCCAGTGTGTGTGTGCTCATGAATAATAGCGTACCACTCCGGATACAAACCGCATATCATTCATTGTGTATTCTGTGCACGCCATATTCAAACTAATAAGCGGCGCGTAGTGCCAGTGTGTGTATGTGTGCTCATGTATATTAGTGTATCACTCCGGATACAAACTGCATATCATTAAGTGTGTATTATGTGCGCGCCATATTCAAACTTATAAGCGTCGCGTAGCTCTAGTGTGTATGTGTACTCATAAATATTAGTGTACCACTCCGGATACAAACCGCATATCATTAAGTGTGTATTCTGTGCGCGCCATATTCAAACTAATAAGCGGCGCGTAGTGCCAGTGTGTGTGTGTGTGCTCATGAATAATTGTGTACCACTCCGGATACAAACTGCGTATCATTAAGTGTGTATTCTGTGCGCGCCATATTCAAACTAATAAGCGGCGCGTAGCTCTAGTGTGTATGTGTACTCATAAATATTAGTGTACCACTCCGGATACAAACCGCATATCATTAAGTGTGTATTCTGTGCGCGCCATATTCAAACCAATAAGCGGCGCGTAGTGCCAGTGTGTGCTCATAAATATTGGTGTACCACTCCGGATACAAACCGCATATCATTGAGTGTGTATTCTGTGCGCGCCATATTCAAACTAATAAGCAGCGCGTAGCGCTAGTGTGTGTGTCCGTGCTCATGAATAATAGTGTACCACTCCGGATACAAACTGCATATCATTAAGTGTGTATTCTGTGCGCGCCATATTCAAACCAATAAGCGGCGCGTAGTGCCAGTGTGTGTGTGTGTCCTCATAAATATTTGTGTACCACTCCGGATACAAACCGCATATCATTAAGTGTGTATTCTGTGCACGCCATATTTAAACCAATAAGCGGCACGTAGTGCCAGTGTGTGTGTGCTCATGAATAATAGTGTACCACTCCGGATACAAACCGCATATCATTAAGTGTGTATTCTGTGCGCGCCATATTCAAACCAATAAGCGGCGCGTAGTGCCAGTGTGTGTGTGTGTCCTCATAAATATTTGTGTACCACTCCGGATACAAACCGCATATCATTAAGTGTGTATTCTGTGCACGCCATATTTAAACCAATAAGCGGCACGTAGTGCCAGTGTGTGTGTGCTCATGAATAATAGTGTACCACTCCGGATACAAACTGCATATCATTAAGTGTGTATTCTGTGCGCGCCATATTCAAACTTACAAGCGGCGCGTAGCGCTAGTGTATGTGTGTGCTCATAAATATAAGTGTACCACTCCGGATACAAACCGCATATCATTAAGTGTGTATTCTGTGCACGCCATATTCAAACTAATAAGCGGCACGTAGTGCCAGTTTGTGTGTGTGTGTGTTTGCTCATGAATATTAGTGTACCACTCCGGATACAAACCGCATATCATTCAGTGTGTATTCTGTGCGCGCCATATTGAAAATTTTAAGCAGCGCGTAGTGTAAGTAAGCGTGTGTGTGCTCATAAATAAAAGTGTACCACTCCGGATACAAACCGCATATCATTAAGTGTGTATTCTGTGCGCGCCATATTCAAACTAATAAGCGGCGCGTAGCGCTAGTGTGTGTGTGTGCTCATAAATATTAGTGTACCACTCCGGATACAAACTGCATATCATTAAGTGTGTATTCTGTGCGCGCCATATTCAAACTAATAAGCGGCGGGTAGTGCCAGTGTGTATGTGTGCACATGAATAATAGCGTACCACTCCGGATACAAACCGCATATCATTGAGTGTGTATTCTGTGCGCGCCATATTCAAACCAATAAGCGGCGCGTAGTGCCAGTGTGTGTGTGCTCATAAATATTGGTGTACCACTCCGGATACAAACTGCATATCATTAAGTGTGTATTCTGTGCGCGCCATATTCAAACTTACAAGCGGCGCGTAGTGCCAGTGTGTGTGTGTGCTCATAAATATAAGTGTACCACTCCGGATACAAACCGCATATCATTGAGTGTGTATTCTGTGCGCGCCATATTCAAACCAATAAGCGGCGCGTAGTGCCAGTGTGTGTGTGTGTCCTCATAAATATTTGTGTACCACTCCGGATACAAACCGCATATCATTAAGTGTGTATTCTGTGCACGCCATATTTAAACCAATAAGCGGCACGTAGTGCCAGTGTGTGTGTGCTCATGAATAATAGTGTACCACTCCGGATACAAACCGCATATCATTAAGTGTGTATTCTGTGCGCGCCAAATTAAAACCAATAAGCTGCGCGTAGTGCCAGTGTGTGTGTGCTCATGAATAATAGTGTACCACTCCGGATACAAACTGCATATCATTAAGTGTGTATTCTGTGCGCGCCATATTCAAACTTACAAGCGGCGCGTAGCGCTAGTGTATGTGTGTGCTCATAAATATAAGTGTACCACTCCGGATACAAACCGCATATCATTGAGTGTGTATTCTGTGCGCGCCATATTCAAACTTACAAGCGGCGCGTAGCGCTAGTGTATGTGTGTGCTCATAAATATAAGTGTACCACTCCGGATACAAACCGCATATCATTAAGTGTGTATTCTGTGCACGCCATATTTAAACCAATAAGCGGCACGTAGTGCCAGTGTGTGTGTGCTCATGAATAATAGTGTACCACTCCGGATACAAACCGCATATCATTAAGTGTGTATTCTGTGCGCGCCAAATTAAAACCAATAAGCTGCGCGTAGTGCCAGTGTGTGTGTGCTCATGAATAATAGTGTACCACTCCGGATACAAACCGCATATCATTGAGTGTGTATTCTGTGCGCGCCATATTCAAACTAATAAGCAGCGCGTAGTGCCAGTGTGTGTGTACTCATGAATAATAGTGTACCACTCCGGATACAAACTGCATATCATTAAGTGTGTATTCTGTGCGCGCCATATTCAAACTTACAAGCGGCGCGTAGCGCTAGTGTATGTGTGTGCTCATAAATATAAGTGTACCACTCCGGATACAAACCGCATATCATTGAGTGTGTATTCTGTGCGCGCCATATTCAAACCAATAAGCGGCGCGTAGTGCCAGTGTGTGTGTGTGTCCTCATAAATATTTGTGTACCACTCCGGATACAAACCGCATATCATTAAGTGTGTATTCTGTGCACGCCATATTTAAACCAATAAGCGGCACGTAGTGCCAGTGTGTGTGTGCTCATGAATAATAGTGTACCACTCCGGATACAAACCGCATATCATTAAGTGTGTATTCTGTGCGCGCCAAATTAAAACCAATAAGCTGCGCGTAGTGCCAGTGTGTGTGTGCTCATGAATAATAGTGTACCACTCCGGATACAAACCGCATATCATTCAGTGTGTATTCTGTGCGCGCCATATTGAAAATTTTAAGCAGCGCGTAGTGTAAGTAAGCGTGTGTGTGCTCATAAATAAAAGTGTACCACTCCGGATACAAACCGCATATCATTAAGTGTGTATTCTGTGCGCGCCATATTCAAACTAATAAGCGGCGCGTAGCGCTAGTGTGTGTGTGTGCTCATAAATATTAGTGTACCACTCCGGATACAAACTGCATATCATTAAGTGTGTATTCTGTGCGCGCCATATTCAAACTAATAAGCGGCGCGTAGTGCCAGTGTGTGTGTGCTCATGAATAATAGTGTACCACTCCGGATACAAACCGCATATCATTAAGTGTGTATTCTGTGCACGCCATATTCAAACTAATCAGCGGCGCGTAGTGCCAGTGTGTATGTGTGCTCATGAATAAAAGTGTACCACTCCGGATACAAACCGCATATCATTAAGTGTGTATTCTGTGCGCGCCATATTCAAACTAATAAGCGGCACGTAGTGCCAGTGTGTGTGTGTGCTCATGTATATAAGTGTACCACTCAGAATACAAACCGCATATCATTAAGTGTGTATTCTGGGCACGCCATATTCAAACTTATAAGCGGCACGTAGTGCCAGTGTGTGTGTGTGCTCATGTATATAAGTGTACCACTCAGAATACAAACCGCATATCATTAAGTGTGTATTCTGTGCGCGCCAAATTAAAACCAATAAGCTGCGCGTAGTGCCAGTGTGTGTGTGCTCATGAATAATAGTGTACCACTCCGGATACAAACCGCATATCATTCAGTGTGTATTCTGTGCGCGCCATATTGAAAATTTTAAGCAGCGTGTAGTGTAAGTAAGCGTGTGTGTGCTCATAAATAAAAGTGTACCACTCCGGATACAAACCGCATATCATTAAGTGTGTATTCTGTGCGCGCCATATTCAAACTAATAAGCGGCGCGTAGCGCTAGTGTGTGTGTGTGCTCATAAATATTAGTGTACCACTCCGGATACAAACTGCATATCATTAAGTGTGTATTCTGTGCGCGCCATATTCAAACTAATAAGCGGCGCGTAGTGCCAGTGTGTGTGTGCTCATGAATAATAGTGTACCACTCCGGATACAAACCGCATATCATTAAGTGTGTATTCTGGGCACGCCATATTCAAACTTATAAGCGGCGCGTAGTGCCAGTGTGTGTGTGCTCATGTATAATAGTGTACCACTCCGGATACAAACCGCATATCATTAAGTGTGTATTCTGTGCGCGCCATATTCAAACCAATAAGCGGCGCGTAGCTCTAGTGTGTATGTGTGCTCATGAATAATAGTGTACCACTCCGGATACAAACCGCATATCATTAAGTGTGTATTCTGTGCACGCCATATTCAAACTTATAAGCGGCACGTAGTGCCAGTGTGTGAATGTGTGCTCATAAATATTTGTGTACCACTCCGGATACAAACTGCATATCATTAAGTGTGTATTCTGTGCGCGCCATATTCAAACTTATAAGCGGCGCGTAGCGCTAGTGTGTATGTGTACTCAAAAATATTAGTGTACCACTCCGGATACAAACTGCATATCATTCAGTGTGTATTCTGTGCACGCCATATTCAAACCAATAAGCGGCGCGTAGTGCCAGCGTGTGTGTGCTCATGAATAATAGTGTATCACTCCGGATACAAACCGCATATCATTCAGTGTGTATTCTGTGCACGCCATATTCAAACTTATAAGCGGCACGTAGTGCCAGTGTGTGAATGTGTGCTCATAAATATTAGTGTACCACTCCGGATACAAACTGCATATCATTAAGTGTGTATTCTGTGCGCGTCATATTGAAAATTATAAGCAGCGCGTAGTGTAAGTGAGCGTGTGTGCTCATAAATATTAGTCTACCACTCCGGATACAAACCGCATATCATTAAGTGTGTATTCTGTGCACGCCATATTCAAACTTATAAGCGGCACGTAGTGCCAGTGTGTGAATGTGTGCTCATAAATATTAGTGTACCACTCCGGATACAAACTGCATATCATTAAGTGTGTATTCTGTGCGCGCCATATTCAAACTTATAAGCGGCGCGTAGCGCTAGTGTGTATGTGTACTCAAAAATATAAGTGTACCACTCCGGATACAAACTGCATATCATTCAGTGTGTATTCTGTGCACGCCATATTCAAACTTATAAGCGGCACGTAGTGCCAGTGTGTGAATGTGTGCTCATAAATATTAGTGTACCACTCCGGATACAAACTGCATATCATTAAGTGTGTATTCTGTGCGCGCCATATTCAAACTTATAAGCGGCGCGTAGCGCTAGTGTGTATGTGTACTCAAAAATATTAGTGTACCACTCCGGAAGCAAACTGCATATCATTCAGTGTGTATTCTGTGCACGCCATATTCAAACCAATAAGCGGCGCGTAGTGCCAGCGTGTGTGTGCTCATGAATAATAGTGTATCACTCCGGATACAAACCGCATATCATTCAGTGTGTATTCTGTGCACGCCATATTCAAACTTATAAGCGGCACGTAGTGCCAGTGTGTGAATGTGTGCTCATAAATATAAGTGTACCACTCCGGATACAAACTGCATATCATTAAGTGTGTATTCTGTGCGCGTCATATTGAAAATTATAAGCAGCGCGTAGTGTAAGTGTGTGTGTGTGTGCTCATAAATAAAAGTGTACCACTCCGGATACAAACCGCATATCATTAAGTGTGTATTCTGTGCGCGCCATATTCAAACTAATAAGCGGCGCGTAGCTCTAGTGTGTATGTGTGCTCATGAATAATTGTGTACCACTCCGGATACAAACTGCATATCATTAAGTGTGTATTCTGTGCACGCCATATTCAAACTTATAAGCGGCACGTAGTGCCAGTGTGTGAATGTGTGCTCATAAATATTAGTGTACCACTCCGGATACAAACTGCATATCATTAAGTGTGTATTCTGTGCGCGTCATATTGAAAATTATAAGCAGCGCGTAGTGTAAGTGAGCGTGTGTGCTCATAAATATTAGTGTACCACTCCGGATACAAACCGCATATCATTAAGTGTGTATTCTGTGCGCGCCATATTGAAAATTATAAGCAGCGCGTAGTGTCTGTGTGTATGTGTGCGTGTGTGTGCTTATAAATAATAGTGTACCACTCCAAATACAAACAGCATATCATTAAGTGTGTATTCTGTGCACGCCATATTCAAACTAATAAGCGGCGCGTCGTGTCAGTGTGTATGTGTGCTCATAAATATTAGTGTACCACTCCGGATACAAACCGCATATCATTAAGTGTGTATTCTGTGCGCGCCATATTCAAACTTATAAGCGGCGCGTAGTGCCAGTGTGTGTGTGCTCATGTATAATAGTGTACCACTCCGGATACAAACCGCATATCATTAAGTGTGTATTCTGTGCGCGCCATATTCAAACTAATAAGCGGCGCATAGCTCTAGTGTGTATGTGTACTCATAAATATTAGTGTACCACTCCGGATACAAACCGCATATCATTAAGTGTGTATTCTGTGCGCGCCATATTCAAACTAATAAGCGGCGCGTAGCTCTAGTGTGTATGTGTACTCATAAATATTAGTGTACCACTCCGGATACAAACCGCATATCATTAAGTGTGTATTCTGTGCACGCCATATTCAAACCAATAAGCGGCGCGTAGTGCCAGTGTGTGTGTGTGATCATGAATAATAGTGTACTACTCCGGATACAAACCGCATATCATTAAGTGTGTAATCTGTGCGCGCCATATTCAAACTAATAAGCGGCGCGTAGTGCCAGTGTGTGTATGTGTGCTCATGTATAATAGTGTACCACTCCGGATACAAACCGCATATCATTAAGTGTGTATTCTGTGCGCGCCATATTCAAACTAATAAGCGGCGCGTAGTGCCAGTGTGTGTGTGCTCATGAATAATAGTGTACCACTCCGGATACAAACCGCATATCATTCAGTGTGTATTCTGTGCGCGCCATATTCAAACTAATAAGCGGCGCGTAGCTCTAGTGTGTATGTGTACTCATAAATATTAGTGTACCACTCCGGATACAAACCGCATATCATTAAGTGTGTATTCTGTGCGCGCCATATTCAAACTAATAAGCGGCGCGTAGCTCTAGTGTGTATGTGTACTCATAAATATTAGTGTACCACTCCGGATACAAACCGCATATCATTAAGTGTGTATTCTGTGCACGCCATATTCAAACCAATAAGCGGCGCGTAGTGCCAGTGTGTGTGTGTGCTCATGAATAATAGTGTACTACTCCGGATACAAACCGCATATCATTAAGTGTGTATTCTGTGCTCACCAAATTCAAACTAATAAGCGGCGCGTAGTGCCAGTGTGTGTATGTGTGCTCATGTATAATAGTGTACCACTCCGGATACAAACCGCATATCATTCAGTGTGTATTCTGTGCGCGCCATATTCAAACTAATAAGCGGCGCGTAGCTCTAGTGTGTATGTGTACTCATAAATATTAGTGTACCACTCCGGATACAAACCGCATATCATTAAGTGTGTATTCTGTGCGCGCCATATTCAAACTAATAAGCGGCGCGTAGCTCTAGTGTGTATGTGTACTCATAAATATTAGTGTACCACTCCGGATACAAACCGCATATCATTAAGTGTGTATTCTGTGCACGCCATATTCAAACCAATAAGCGGCGCGTAGTGCCAGTGTGTGTGTGTGCTCATGAATAATAGTGTACTACTCCGGATACAAACCGCATATCATTAAGTGTGTATTCTGTGCTCACCAAATTCAAACTAATAAGCGGCGCGTAGTGCCAGTGTGTGTATGTGTGCTCATGTATAATAGTGTACCACTCCGGATACAAACCGCATATCATTAAGTGTGTATTCTGTGCACGCCATATTCAAACTTATAAGCGGCGCGTAGTGCCAGTGTGTGTATGTGTGCTCATGAATATTAGTGTACCACTCCGGATACAAACTGCATATCATTAAGTGAGTATTCTGTGCACGCCATATTCAAACTAATAAGCGGCGCGTCGTGTCAGTGTGTGTGTGTGCTCATAAATATTTGTGTACCACTCCGGATACAAACCGCATATCATTAAGTGTGTATTCTGTGCGCGCCATATTCAATCTAATAAGCGGCGCGTAGTGCCAGTGTGTGTGTGCTCATGTATAATAGTGTACCACTCCGGATACAAACCGCATATCATTAAGTGTGTATTCTGTGCGCGCCATATTCAAACTAATAAGCGGCGCGTAGCTCTAGTGTGTATGTGTGCTCATAAATATTAGTGTACCACTCCGGATACAAACCGCATATCATTAAGTGTGTATTCTGTGCGCGCCATATTCAAACAAATAAGCGGCGCATAGTGCCAGTGTGTGTGTGTCCTCATAAATATAAGTGTACCACTCCGGATACAAACCGCATATCATTCAGTGTGTATTCTGTGCGCGCCATATTCAAACTTATAAGCGGCGCGTAGTGCCAGTGTGTGTATGTGTGCTCATGTATATTAGTGTACCACTCCGGATACAAACTGCATATCATTCAGTGTGTATTCTGTGCGCGCCATATTGAAAATTATAAGCAGCGCGTAGTGCCAGTGTGTGTGTGCTCATGAATAATAGTGTATCACTCCGGATACAAACCGCATATCATTCAGTGTGTATTCTGTGCACGCCATATTCAAACTTATAAGCGGCACGTAGTGCCAGTGTGTGAATGTGTGCTCATAAATATTTGTGTACCACTCCGGATACAAACTGCATATCATTAAGTGTGTATTCTGTGCGCGTCATATTGAAAATTATAAGCAGCGCGTAGTGTAAGTGTGTGTGTGTGTGCTCATAAATATTAGTGTACCACTCCGGATACAAACTGCATATCATTAAGTGTGTATTCTGTGCACGCCATATTCAAACTAATAAGCGGCGCATAGTGCTAGTGTGTATGTGTGCTCATGAATAATTGTGTACCACTCCGGATACAAACTGCATAACATTTACGTGTGTATTCTGTGCGCGCCATATTCAAACCAATAAGCGGCGCGTAGTGCCAGTGTTTGTGTGTGCTCATAAATATTTGTGTACCACTCCGGATACAAACCGCATATCATTAAGTGTGTATTCTGTGCACGCCATATTCAAACTAATAAGCGGCGCGTAGTGCTAGTGTGTGTGTGTGCTCATGAATATAAGTGTACCACTCCGGATACAAACTGCATATCATTAAGTGTGTATTCTGTGCGCGCCATATTGAAATTTATAAGCGGCGCGTAGTGCCAGTGTGTGTGTATGCTCATAAATATTTGTGTACCACTCCGGATACAAACTGCATATCATTAAGTGTGTATTCTGTGCACGCCATATTCAAACTAATAAGCGGTGCGTAGTGCCAGTGTGTGTGTGTGCTCATGAATATTAGTGTACCACTCCGGATACAAACTGCATATCATTCAGTGTGTATTCTGTGCACGCCATATTCAAACTAATAAGCGGCGCGTAGTGCCAGTGTGTGTGTGTGCTCATGAATATAAGTGTACCACTCCGGATACAAACTGCATATCATTAAGTGTGTATTCTGTGCGCGCCATATTCAAACTTATAAGCGGCACGTAGCGCTAGTGTGTATGGGTACTCAAAAATATTAGTGTACCACTCCGGATACAAACTGCATATCATTAAGTGTGTATTCTGTGCACGCCATATTCAAACTAATAAGCGGCGCGTAGTGCCAGTGTGTGTGTGTGCTCATGAATATTAGTGTACCACTCCGGATACAAACTGCATATCATTAAGTGTGTATTCTGTGCACGCCATATTCAAACTTATAAGCGGCACGTAGTGCCAGTGTGTGAATGTGTGCTCATAAATATTAGTGTACCACTCCGGATACAAACTGCATATCATTAAGTGTGTATTCTGTGCACGCCATATTCAAACTTATAAGCGGCACGTAGTGCCAGTGTGTGAATGTGTGCTCATAAATATTAGTGTACCACTCCGGATACAAACTGCATATCATTTAGTGTGTATTCTGTGCACGCCATATTCAAACTAATAAGCGGCGCGTAGTGCCAGTGTGAGTGTGTGCTCATGAATATTAGTGTACCACTCCGGATACAAACTGCATATCATTAAGTGTGTATTCTGTGCACGCCATATTCAAACTTATAAGCGGCTCGTAGTGCCAGAATGTGAATGTGTGCTCATAAATATTAGTGTACCACTCCGGATACAAACTGCATATCATTCAGTGTGTATTCTGTGCACGCCATTTTCAAACCAATAAGCGGCACGTAGTGCCAGTGTGTGAATGTGTGCTCATGAATAATCGTGTACCACTCCGGATACAAACTGCATATCATTAAGTGTGTATTCTGTGCACGCCATATTCAAACTTATAAGCGGCACGTAGTGCCAGTGTGTGAATGTGTGCTCATAAATATTAGTGTACCACTCCGGATACAAACTGCATATCATTAAGTGTGTATTCTGTGCACGCCATATTCAAACTTATAAGCGGCACGTAGTGCCAGTGTGTGAATGTGTGCTCATAAATATTAGTGTACCACTCCGGATACAAACTGCATATCATTCAGTGTGTATTCTGTGCGCGCCATATTCAAACTAAGAAGCGGCGCATAGTGCTAGTGTGTATGTGTGCTCATAAATATTAGTGTACCACTCCGGATACAAACTGCATATCATTAAGTGTGTATTCTGTGCGCGCCATATTCAAACTAAGAATCGGCGCATAGTGCTAGTGTGTATGTGTGCTCATAAATATTAGTGTACCACTCCGGATACAAACTGCATATCATTAAGTGTGTATTCTGTGCGCGCCATATTCAAACTAAGAAGCGGCGCATAGTGCTAGTGTGTATGTGTGCTCATGAATAATAGTGTATCACTCCGGATACAAACTGCATATCATTCAGTGTGTATTATGTGCGCGCCATATTCAAACTAAGAAGCGGCGCATAGCTCTAGTGTGTATGTGTGCTCATGAATAATAGTGTATCACTCCGGATACAAACCGCATATCATTAAGTGTGTATTCTGTGCGCGCCATATTCAAACTAATAAGCGGCGCGTGAATAATTGTGTACCACTCCGGATACAAACCGCATATCATTAAGTGTGTATTCTGTGCGCGCCATATTCAAACTAAGAAGCGGCGCATAGTGCTAGTGTGTATGTGTGCTCATGAATAATTGTGTACCACTCCGGATACAAACTGCATATCATTAAGTGTGTATTCTGTGCGCGCCATATTCAAACTAATAAGCGGCACGTAGTGCTAGTCTGTATGTGTGCTCATGAATAATAGTGTATCACTCCGGATACAAACTGCATATCATTAAGTGTGTATTCTGTGCACGCCATATTGAAAATTATAAGCAGCGCGTAGTGTAAGTGTGCGTGTGTGTGCTCATAAATAAAAGTGTACCACTCCGGATACAAACTGCATATCATTAAGTGTGTATTCTGTGCGCGCCATATTCAAACTTATAAGCGGCACGTAGTGCCAGTGTGTGTGTGCTCATGAATAATAGTGTACCACTCCGGATACAAACCGCATATCATTAAGTGTGTATTCTGTGCGCGCCATATTCAAACCAATAAGCGGCTCGTAGTGCCAGTGTGTGTGTGCTCATGAATAATAGTGTACCACTCCGGATACAAACTGCATATCATTAAGTGTGTATTCTGTGCGCGCCATATTCAAACTAAGAAGCGTCGCGTCGTGTCAGTGTGTGTGTGTGTGCTCATAAATATTTGTGTACCACTCCGGATACAAACCGCATATCATTAAGTGTGTATTCTGTGCACGCCATATTCAAACTTATAAGCGGCGCGTAGTGCCAGTGTGTGTGTGCTCATGTATAATAGTGTACCACTCCGGATACAAACTGCATATCATTAAGTGTGTATTCTGTGCGCGCCATATTCAAACTTATAAGCGGCGCGTCGTGTCAGTGTGTGTGTGTGTGCTCATAAATATTTGTGTACCACTCCGGATACAAACCGCATATCATTAAGTGTGTATTCTGTGCGCGCCATATTCAAACTAATAAGCGGCGCGTAGTGCTAGTGTGTTTGTGTGCTCATGAATAATTGTGTACCACTCCGGATACAAACTGCATATCATTAAGTGTGTATTCTGTGCGCGCCATATTCAAACTTATAAGCGGCACGTAGTGCCAGTGTGTGTGTGCTCATGAATAATAGTGTACCACTCCGGATACAAACCGCATATCATTAAGTGTGTATTCTGTGCGCGCCATATTCAAACCAATAAGCGGCTCGTAGTGCCAGTGTGTGTGTGCTCATGAATAATTGTGTACCACTCCGGATACAAACTGCATATCATTAAGTGTGTATTCTGTGCGCGCCATATTCAAACTAAGAAGCGTCGCGTCGTGTCAGTGTGTGTGTGTGCTCATAAATATTTGTGTACCACTCCGGATACAAACCGCGTATCATTAAGTGTGTATTCTGTGCACGCCATATTCAAACTTATAAGCGGCGCGTAGTGCCAGTGTGTGTGTGCTCATGTATAATAGTGTACCACTCCGGATACAAACCGCATATCATTAAGTGTGTATTCTGTGCGCGCCATATTCAAACTAATAAGCGGCGCGTAGCTCTAGTGTGTATGTGTACTCATAAATATTAGTGTACCACTCCGGATACAAACCGCATATCATTCAGTGTGTATTCTGTGCACGCCATATTCAAACCAATAAGCGGCGCGTAGTGCCAGTGTGTGTGTGTGCTCATGAATAATAGTGTACCACTCCGGATACAAACTGCATATCATTAAGTGTGTATTCTTTGCACGCCATATTCAAACCAATAAGCGGCTCGTAGTGCCAGTGTGTGTGTGCTCATGAATAATTGTGTACCACTCCGGATACAAACTGCATATCATTAAGTGTGTATTCTGTGCGCGCCATATTCAAACTAAGAAGCGTCGCGTCGTGTCAGTGTGTGTGTGTGCTCATAAATATTTGTGTACCACTCCGGATACAAACCGCGTATCATTAAGTGTGTATTCTGTGCACGCCATATTCAAACTTATAAGCGGCGCGTAGTGCCAGTGTGTGTGTGCTCATGTATAATAGTGTACCACTCCGGATACAAACCGCATATCATTAAGTGTGTATTCTGTGCGCGCCATATTCAAACTAATAAGCGGCGCGTAGCTCTAGTGTGTATGTGTACTCATAAATATTAGTGTACCACTCCGGATACAAACCGCATATCATTCAGTGTGTATTCTGTGCACGCCATATTCAAACCAATAAGCGGCGCGTAGTGCCAGTGTGTGTGTGTGCTCATGTATATTAGTGTACCACTCCGGATACAAACTGCATATCATTAAGTGTGTATTCTTTGCACGCCATATTCAAACTTATAAGCGGCGCGTAGTGCCAGTGTGTGTGTGTGCTCATCAATATTAGTGTACCACTCCGGATACAAACTGCATATCATTAAGTGTGTATTCTGTGCACGCCATATTCAAACCAGTAAGCGGCGCGTAGTGCCAGTGTGTGTGTGTGCTCATGAATATTAGTGTACCACTCCGGATACAAACTGCATATCATTAAGTGAGTATTCTGTGCGCGCCATATTCAAACTTATAAGCGGCGCGTCGTGTCAGTGTGTGTGTGTGTGCTCATAAATATTTGTGTACCACTCCGGATACAAACCGCATATCATTAAGTGTGTATTCTGTGCGCGCCATATTCAAACTTATAAGCGGCGCATAGTGCTAGTGTGTGTGTGTGCTCATGAATAATAGTGTACCACTCCGGATACAAACCGCATATCAGTAAGTGTGTATTCTGTGCGCGCCATATTCAAACTTATAAGCGGCGCGTAGTGCCAGTGTGTGTGTGTGCTCAACAATATTAGTGTACCACTCCGGATACAAACTGCATATCATTAAGTGTGTATTCTGTGCACGCCATATTCAAACTTATAAGCGGCGCGTAGTGCCAGTGTGTGTGTGTGCTCATGAATATTAGTGTACCACTCCGGATACAAACTGCATATCATTAAGTGTGTATTCTGTGCGCGCCATATTCAAACTAATAAGCGGCGCGTAGCTCTAGTGTGTATGTGTACTCATTAATATTAGTGTACCACTCCGTATACAAACTGCATATCATTAAGTGTGTATTCTGTGCGCGCCATATTCAAACTTATAAGCGGCGCGTCGTGTCAGTGTGTGTGTGTGCTCATAAATATTTGTGTACCACTCCGGATACAAACCGCATATCATTAAGTGTGTATTCTGTGCACGCCATATTCAAACTTATAAGCGGCGCGTAGTGCCAGTGTGTGTGTGCTCATGTATAATAGTGTACCACTCCGGATACAAACCGCATATCATTAAGTGTGTATTCTGTGCGCGCCATATTCAAACTAATAAGCGGCGCGTAGCTCTAGTGTGTATGTGTACTCATTAATATTAGTGTACCACTCCGTATACAAACTGCATATCATTAAGTGTGTATTCTGTGCGCGCCATATTCAAACTTATAAGCGGCGCGTCGTGTCAGTGTGTGTGTGTGCTCATAAATATTTGTGTACCACTCCGGATACAAACCGCATATCATTAAGTGTGTATTCTGTGCACGCCATATTCAAACTTATAAGCGGCGCGTAGTGCCAGTGTGTGTGTGCTCATGTATAATAGTGTACCACTCCGGATACAAACCGCATATCATTAAGTGTGTATTCTGTGCGCGCCATATTCAAACTAATAAGCGGCGCGTAGCTCTAGTGTGTATGTGTACTCATAAATATTAGTGTACCACTCCGGATACAAACCGCATATCATTCAGTGTGTATTCTGTGCACGCCATATTCAAACCAATAAGCGGCGCGTAGTGCCAGTGTGTGTGTGTGCTCATGTATATTAGTGTACCACTCCGGATACAAACTGCATATCATTAAGTGTGTATTCTTTGCACGCCATATTCAAACTTATAAGCGGCGCGTAGTGCCAGTGTGTGTGTGTGCTCATCAATATTAGTGTACCACTCCGGATACAAACTGCATATCATTAAGTGTGTATTCTGTGCACGCCATATTCAAACTTATAAGCGGCGCGTAGTGCCAGTGTGTGTGTGTGCTCATGAATATTAGTGTACCACTCCGGATACAAACTGCGTATCATTAAGTGAGTATTCTGTGCGCGCCATATTCAAACTTATAAGCGGCGCGTCGTGTCAGTGTGTGTGTGTGCTCATAAATATTTGTGTACCACTCCGGATACAAACCGCATATCATTAAGTGTGTATTCTGTGCACGCCATATTCAAACTTATAAGCGGCGCGTAGTGCCAGTGTGTGTGTGCTTATGTATAATAGTGTACCACTCCGGATACAAACCGCATATCATTAAGTGTGTATTCTGTGCGCGCCATATTCAAACTAATAAGCGGCGCGTAGCTCTAGTGTGTATGTGTGCTCAAAAATATTAGTATACCACTCCGGATACAAACCGCATATCATTCAGTGTGTATTCTGTGCACGCCATATTCAAACCAATAAGCGGCGCGTAGTGCCAGTGTGTGTGTGTGCTCATGTATATTAGTGTACCACTCCGGATACAAACTGCATATCATTAAGTGTGTATTCTTTGCACGCCATATTCAAACCAATAAGCGGCGCGTAGTGCCAGTGTGTGTGTGTGCTCATGTATATTAGTGTACCACTCCGGATACAAACTGCATATCATTAAGTGTGTATTCTGTGCGCGCCATATTCAAACTTATAAGCGGCGCGTAGTGCCAGTGTGTGTGTGTGCTCATAAATATTTGTGTACCACTCCGGATACAAACTGCATATCATTAAGTGTGTATTCTGTGCGCGCCATATTCAAACTTATAAGCGGCGCGTAGCGCTAGTGTGTATGTGTACTCAAAAATATTAGTGTACCACTCCGGATACAAACTGCATATCATTCAGTGTGTATTCTGTGCACGCCATATTCAAACCAATAAGCGGCGCGTAGTGCCAGTGTGTGTATGTGTGCTCATGTATATTAGTGTACCACTCCGGATACAAACCGCATATCATTCAGTGTGTATTCTGTGCACGCCATATTCAAACCAATAAGCGGCGCGTAGTGCCAGTGTGTGTGTGCTCATGAATAATAGTGTATCACTCCGGATACAAACCGCATATCATTCAGTGTGTATTCTGTGCACGCCATATTCAAACTTATAAGCGGCACGTAGTGCCAGTGTGTGAATGTGTGCTCATAAATATTAGTGTACCACTCCGGATACAAACTGCATATCATTAAGTGTGTATTCTGTGCGCGTCATATTGAAAATTATAAGCAGCGCGTAGTGTAAGTGTGTGTGTGTGTGCTCATAAATAAAAGTGTACAGTATCGGACAGAAAGATAGGGCATTGGTTTTTTAACGCACCGTGCACCCGTTGGGCCAAGTTTATGTGTGGTTTGTATGTGCTTGTGTTTGTGTGTGTGTGTATGTGTGTGTATGTGTGTTTGTGTGTGTGTGTGTGTGTGTGTGTGTGTGTGTGTATGTGTGTGTGCATGTGTGTGTGTGTGTGGATGTATGTTTGAATGTGTATTGATGTGTGTGCTTGTTTCACAAGTAGGTCGTTTCGGATAGATTTGTAAGTAGTTTTTTGGTGTTTTGGGTTAAATTTTTGGTGTGATAAGCAGGACTACCGCCCTCGCGATCAGTGTGTTTTCGATATATTAACAATTTTACGGTCTTCTTTCGCCGTGGTCTTCTGAGGACGTCCGGTTGACTTGCGCGTTTCGGTTGTCCAAGCGCGTTTCAGTTGTCTAAGCACGTGCGCGATCGTTCCATTACGAACTCGATCCTTTTGCGCTTAATGCCAGCAGCAGCCATTCGCTTTTACATATGGCGCTGATGATCGGTACAACGTTTACCTCGACCCATTGTTACTAACATTGCTTGCTTGGACCGTCAAGAACGCGCTGGTTAAAAACTTGGACACGGCTGATCCCGTGCTCTGCCTGCGTTCTACTTCTATACGCGATGAATTACATCGTTTTGAAGCAGCGAAAACATCGCATGGATAAAAACTATCAACGAGTACGCGAGTAAGCGTCTTCCCTTCAAAATCGAGAAAAGAATACTGCCGCGCTCATGAAACAAAACGCCCATTGAAAAGAATAACTGCGCGCCAGCTCAATGCACGCACAAAGTTTACCATTCGCACACAACGTGCAACGCAGAGATGCACGAAGGCCTTTCAATGGCGTGCACTGGAGAAACACCTGTGAGGGAATGCCGAGTTCATTGCTATTGTGCGCGTGTCCATTTCGCACCGGTGTCGCATTCACATTCATGAAACAGCACACCTGCGTTTTCGTCCGAGGAACAAGCGCTGCTGTCGATGCAAACTTTAGTTTTTATCCAAGTGTAAACGCACAATGTTTCACATGATAACACACATAATAAGAATAATTTCAACGCAATATGACATCATCGCAAGCTATGTTTTTCAGACACAAACCCGCGCACTTGCTAATACACATTAAAAAGCACACTCTCTTTCTACTACCACACACACACATACACACACACACTCACACACACATACACACACATACACACACACAAACACAAGTAACGTGGCAAAACAAGTGCACGGTGCATTGAAAAAAAAGGGTCCTATCTTAATGTCCGATACTGTACCACTCCGGATACAAACCGCATATCATTAAGTGTGTATTCTGTGCACGCCATATTCAAACTAATAAGCGGCGCATAGTGCTAGTGTGTATGTGTGCTCAATAATATTGGTGTACCACTCCGGATACAAACTGCATATCATTAAGTGTGTATTCTGTGCGCGCCATATTCAAACTTATAAGCGGCACGTAGTGCCAGCGTGTGTGTGCTCATGAATAATAGTGTACCACTCCGGATACAAACCGCATATCATTCAGTGTGTATTCTGTGCGCGCCATATTCAAACTAATAAGCGGCGCATAGTGCTAGTGTGTATGTGTGCTCATGAATATTAGTGTACCACTCCGGATACAAACTGCAAATCATTAAGTGTGTATTCTGTGCGCGCCATATTCAAACTTATAAGCGGCGCGTAGCGCTAGAGTGTATGTGTACTCATAAATATTAGTGTACCACTCCGGATACAAACCGCATATCATTAAGTGTGTATTCTGTGCGCGCCATATTCAAACTAATAAGTGGCGCATAGTGCTAGTGTGTATGTGTGCTCATGAATAATAGTGTACCACTCCGGATACAAACCGCATATCATTGAGACTGTATTCTGTGCGCGCCATATTCAAACCAATAAGCGGCGCGTAGTGCCAGTGTGTATGTGTGCTCATGAATAATAGTGTACCACTCCGGATACAAACCGCATATCATTCAGTGTGTATTCTGTGCGCGCCATATTCAAACTAATAAGCGGCGCGTAGTGCCAGTGTGTGTGTGTGCTCATGAATATTAGTGTACCACTCCGGATACAAACTGCATATCATTCAGTGTGTATTCTGTGCACGCCATATTCAAACCAATAAGCGGCGCGTAGTGCCAGTGTGTGTGTGTGCTCATAAATATTTGTGTACCACTCCGGATACAAACTGCATATCATTAAGTGTGTATTCTGTGCACGCCATATTCAAACCAATAAGCGGCGCGTAGTGCCAGTGTGTATGTGTGCTCATGAATAATCGTGTACCACTCCGGATACAAACTGCATATCATTAAGTGTGTATTCTGTGCGCGCCATATTGAAATTTATAAGCGGCGCGTAGTGCCAGTGTGTGTGTGTGCTCATAAATATTTGTGTACCACTCCGGATACAAACTGCATATCATTAAGTGTGTATTCTGTGTGCGCCATATTCAAACTAATAAGCGGCACGTAGTGCCAGTGTGTATGTGTGCTCATGAATAATTGTGTGCCACTCCGGATACAAACTGCATATCATTAAGTGTGTATTCTGTGCACGCCATATTCAAACTAATAAGCGGCCCGTAGCGCTAGTGTGTGAATGTGTGCTTATGATAAAAAGTGTACAACTCCGGATACAAACCGCATATCATTCAGTGTGTATTCTGTGCACGCCATATTCAAACCAATAAGCGGCGCGTAGTGCCAGTGTGTGTGTGTGTGCTCATAAATATTTGTGTACCACTCCGGATACAAACCGCATATCATTAAGTGTGTATTCTGTGCACGCCATATTCAAACTTATAAGCGGCGCGTAGTGCCAGTGTGTGTGTATGCTCATAAATATTTGTGTACCACTCCGGATACAAACTGCATATCATTAAGTGTGTATTCTGTGTGCGCCATATTCAAACTAATAAGCGGCGCGTAGCTCTAGTGTGTATGTGTGCTCATGAATAATTGTGTACCACTCCGGATACAAACCGCATATCATTCAGTGTGTATTCTGTGCACGCCATATTCAAACCAATAAGCGGCGCGTAGTGCTAGTGTGTGTGTGTGCTCATGAATATAAGTGTACCACTCCGGATACAAACTGCATATCATTAAGTGTGTATTCTGTGCGCGCCATATTGAAATTTATAAGCGGCGCGTAGTGCCAGTGTGTGTGTATGCTCATAAATATTTGTGTACCACTCCGGATACAAACTGCATATCATTAAGTGTGTATTCTGTGCACGCCATATTCAAACTAATAAGCGGCGCGTAGTGCCAGTGTGTGTGTGTGCTCATAAATATTTGTGTACCACTCCGGAAACAAACTGCATATCATTAAGTGTGTATTCTGTGCACGCCATATTCAAACCAATAAGCGGCTCGTAGTGCCAGTGTGTGTGTGTGTGTGTGTGTGTGTTTGCTCATGAATAATAGTGTATCACTCCGGATACAAACTGCATATCATTAAGTGTGTATTCTGTGCACGCCATATTCAAACTAATAAGCGGCGCGTAGTGCCAGTGTGTGTGTGTGCTCATAAATATTTGTGTGCCACTCCGGATACAAACTGCATATCATTAAGTGTGTATTCTGTGCACGCCATATTCAAACCAATTAGCGGCTCGTAGTGCTAGTGTGTATGTGTGCTCATGAATAATTGTGTACCACTCCGGATACAAACTGCATATCATTAAGTGTGTATTCTGTGCGCGCCATATTCAAACCAATAAGCGGCGCGTAGTGCCAGTGTGTGTGTGCTCATGAATAATAGTGTACCACTCCGGATACAAACCGCATATCATTCAGTGTGTATTCTGTGCACGCCATATTCAAACCAATAAGCGGCGCGTAGTGCCAGTGTGTGTGTGTGCTCATAAATATTTGTGTACCAATCTGGATACAAACTGCATATCATTAAGTGTGTATTCTGTGCGCGCCATATTCAAACTAATAAGCGGCCCGTAGCGCTAGTGTGTGAATGTGTGCTTATGATAAAAAGTGTACAACTCCGGATACAAACCGCATATCATTCAGTGTGTATTCTGTGCTCGCCATATTCAAACCAATAAGCGGCGCGTAGTGCCAGTGTGTGTGTGTGCTCATAAATATTTGTGTACCACTCCGGATACAAACTGCATATCATTAAGTGTGTATTCTGTGCACGCCATATTCAAACCAATAAGCGGCTCGTAGTGCTAGTGTGTATGTGTGCTCATGAATAATTGTGTACCACTCCGGATACAAACTGCATATCATTAAGTGTGTATTCTGTGCGCGCCATATTCAAACCAATAAGCGGCGCGTAGCTCTAGTGTGTATGTGTGCTCATGAATAATTGTGTACCACTCCGGATACAAACTGCATATCATTAAGTGTGTATTCTGTGCACGCCATATTCAAACTAATAAGCGGCGCGTAGTGCCAGTGTGTGTGTGTGCTCATAAATATTTGTGTACCACTCCGGATACAAACTGCATATCATTAAGTGTGTATTCTGTGCGCGCCATATTCAAACTAATAAGCGGCCCGTAGCGCTAGTGTGTGAATGTGTGCTTATGATAAAAAGTGTACAACTCCGGATACAAACCGCATATCATTCAGTGTGTATTCTGTGCACGCCATATTCAAACCAATAAGCGGCGCGTAGTGCCAGTGTGTGTGTGTGCTCATGAATATAAGTGTACCACTCCGGATACAAACTGCATATCATTAAGTGTGTATTCTGTGCGCGCCATATTGAAATTTATAAGCGGCGCGTAGTGCCAGTGTGTGTGTATGCTCATAAATATTTGTGTACCACTCCGGATACAAACTGCATATCATTAAGTGTGTATTCTGTGCACGCCATATTCAAACTAATAAGCGGCGCGTAGTGCCAGTGTGTGTGTGTGCTCATAAATATTTGTGTACCACTCCGGAAACAAACTGCATATCATTAAGTGTGTATTCTGTGCACGCCATATTCAAACCAATAAGCGGCTCGTAGTGCTAGTGTGTATGTGTGCTCATGAATAATTGTGTACCACTCCGGATACAAACTGCATATCATTAAGTGTGTATTCTGTGCGCGCCATATTCAAACCAATAAGCGGCTCGTAGTGCCAGTGTGTGTGTGTGCTCATGAATAATAGTGTACCACTCCGGATACAAACCGCATATCATTCAGTGTGTATTCTGTGCACGCCATATTCAAACCAATAAGCGGCGCGTAGTGCTAGTGTGTATGTGTGC
Source organism: Anopheles gambiae (assembly GCF_943734735.2). Lineage (NCBI taxonomy): Eukaryota > Metazoa > Arthropoda > Insecta > Diptera > Culicidae > Anopheles > Anopheles gambiae. The sequence continues at coordinate 1,259,118 of NW_026902553.1, read as the reverse complement.
TCATGAATAATTGTGTACCACTCCGGATACAAACTGCATATCATTAAGTGTGTATTCTGTGCGCGCCATATTCAAACTAATAAGCGGCGCGTAGCTCTAGTGTGTATGTGTGCTCATAAATATTAGTGTACCACTCCGGATACAAACCGCATATCATTCAGTGTGTATTCTGTGCACGCCATATTCAAACCAATAAGCGGCGCGTAGTGCCAGTGTGTGTGTGTGCTCATAAATATAAGTGTACCACTCCGGATACAAACCGCATATCATTCAGTGTGTATTCTGTGCACGCCATATTCAAACCAATAAGCGGCGCGTAGTGCCAGTGTGTGTGTGTGCTCATAAATATAAGTGTACCACTCCGGATACAAACTGCATATCATTAAGTGTGTATTCTGTGCGCGACATATTGAAATTTATAAGCGGCGCGTAGTGCCAGTGTGTGTGTATGCTCATAAATATTTGTGTACCACTCCGGATACAAACTGCATATCATTAAGTGTGTATTCTGTGCACGCCATATTCAAACTAATAAGCGGCGCGTAGTGCCAGTGTGTGTGTGTGCTCATAAATATTTGTGTACCACTCCGGAAACAAACTGCATATCATTAAGTGTGTATTCTGTGCACGCCATATTCAAACCAATAAGCGGCTCGTAGTGCTAGTGTGTATGTGTGCTCATGAATAATTGTGTACCACTCCGGATACAAACTGCATATCATTAAGTGTGTATTCTGTGCGCGCCATATTCAAACCAATAAGCGGCGCGTAGTGCCAGTGTGTGTGTGCTCATGAATAATAGTGTACCACTCCGGATACAAACCGCATATCATTCAGTGTGTATTCTGTGCACGCCATATTCAAACCAATAAGCGGCGCGTAGTGCCAGTGTGTGTGTGTGCTCATAAATATTTGTGTACCAATCTGGATACAAACTGCATATCATTAAGTGTGTATTCTGTGCGCGCCATATTCAAACTAATAAGCGGCCCGTAGCGCTAGTGTGTGAATGTGTGCTTATGATAAAAAGTGTACAACTCCGGATACAAACCGCATATCATTCAGTGTGTATTCTGTGCACGCCATATTCAAACCAATAAGCGGCGCGTAGTGCCAGTGTGTGTGTGTGCTCATAAATATTTGTGTACCACTCCGGATACAAACTGCATATCATTAAGTGTGTATTCTGTGCACGCCAAATTCAAACCAATAAGCGGCTCGTAGTGCTAGTGTGTATGTGTGCTCATGAATAATTGTGTACCACTCCGGATACAAACTGCATATCATTAAGTGTGTATTCTGTGCGCGCCATATTCAAACCAATAAGCGGCGCGTAGCTCTAGTGTGTATGTGTGCTCATAAATATTAGTGTACCACTCCGGATACAAACCGCATATCATTCAGTGTGTATTCTGTGCACGCCATATTCAAACCAATAAGCGGCGCGTAGTGCTAGTGTGTGTGTGTGCTCATGAATATAAGTGTACCACTCCGGATACAAACTGCATATCATTAAGTGTGTATTCTGTGCACGCCATATTCAAACTAATAAGCGGCGCGTAGTGCCAGTGTGTGTGTGTTCTCATAAATATTTGTGTACCACTCCGGAAACAAACTGCATATCATTAAGTGTGTATTCTGTGCGCGCCATATTCAAACCAATAAGCGGCGCGTAGTGCCAGTGTGTGTGTATGCTCATAAATATTTGTGTACCACTCCGGATACAAACTGCATATCATTAAGTGTGTATTCTGTGCACGCCATATTCAAACTAATAAGCGGCGCGTAGTGCCAGTGTGTGTGTGTGCTCATAAATATTTGTGTACCACTCCGGAAACAAACTGCATATCATTAAGTGTGTATTCTGTGCACGCCATATTCAAACCAATAAGCGGCGCGTAGTGCTAGTGTGTATGTGTGCTCATGAATAATTGTGTACCACTCCGGATACAAACTGCATATCATTCAGTGTGTATTCTGTGCACGCCATATTCAAACCAATAAGCTGCTCGTAGTGCTAGTGTGTATGTGTGCTCATGAATAATTGTGTACCACTCCGGATACAAACTGCATATCATTCAGTGTGTATTCTGTGCACGCCATATTCAAACCAATAAGCGGCTCGTAGTGCTAGTGTGTATGTGTGCTCATGATTAATTGTGTACCACTCCGGATACAAACTGCATATCATTAAGTGTGTATTCTGTGCACGCCATATTCAAACCAATAAGCGGCTCGTAGTGCTAGTGTGTATGTGTGCTCATGAATAATTGTGTACCACTCCGGATACAAACTGCATATCATTAAGTGTGTATTCTGTGCGCGCCATATTCAAACCAATAAGCGGCGCGTAGTGCCAGTGTTTGTGTGTGCTCATAAATATTAGTGTACCACTCCGGATACAAACTGCATATCATTCAGTGTGTATTCTGTGCGCGCCATATTCAAACTTATAAGCGGTACGTAGTGCCAGTGTGTCCGGTATGGCCGGTCTCGTAGTACAGTCGTCAACTCGTACTACTTAATAACATGCCCGTCATGGGTTCAATCCCCAAACAGACCGTGCCGCCATACGTAGGATTGACTATCCTGCTATGGTGGGGAATCAATTAGTCACTGAAAGCCAAGCCCACAAGTGGGTCCTGCCTTGACCGACATCGGTTGTTGAGCCAGAGAAGAAGAAGAAGTGCCAGTGTGTGTGTGTGCTCATAAATATTAGTGTACCACTCCGGATACAAACTGCATATCATTAAGTGTGTATTCTGTGCACGCCATATTCAAACTTATAAGCGGCACGTAGTGCCAGTGTGTGTGTGTGCTCATAAATATTAGTGTACCACTCCGGATACAAACTGCATATCATTAAGTGTGTATTCTGTGCACGCCATATTCAAACTTATAAGCGGCACGTAGTGCCAGTGTGTGAATGTGTGCTCATAAATATTTGTGTACCAATCCGGATACAAACTGCATATCATTAAGTGTGTATTCTGTGCGCGCCATATTCAAACTTATAAGCGGCGCGTAGCGCTAGTGTGTATGGGTACTCAAAAATATTAGTGTACCACTCCGGATACAAACCGCATATCATTCAGTGTGTATTCTGTGCACGCCATATTCAAACTAATAAGCGGTACGTAGTGCCAGTGTGTGAATGTGTGCTCATAAATATTAGTGTACCACTCCGGATACAAACTGCATATCATTAAGTGTGTATTCTGTGCACGCCATATTCAAACTAATAAGCGGCGCGTAGTGCCAGTGTGTGTGTGTGCTCATGAATATTAGTGTACCACTCCGGATACAAACTGCATATCATTAAGTGTGTATTCTGTGCACGCCATATTCAAACTTATAAGCGGCACGTAGTGCCAGTGTGTAAATGTGTGCTCATTAATATTAGTGTACCACTCCGGATACAAACTGCATATCATTCAGTGTGTATTCTGTGCACGCCATATTCAAACCAATAAGCGGCGCGTAGTGCCAGTGTGTGTGTGTGCTCATGAATATTAGTGTACCACTCCGGATACAAACCGCATATCATTGAGTGTGTATTCTGTGCGCGCCATATTCAAACTAAGAAGCGGCGCATAGTGCTAGTGTGTATGTGTGCTCATGAATAATAGTGTATCACTCCGGATACAAACCGCATATCATTAAGTGTGTATTCTGTGCGCGCCATATTCAAACTAATAAGCGGCGCGTGAATAATAGTGTACCACTCCGGATACAAACTGCATATCATTAAGTGTGTATTCTGTGCGCGCCATATTCAAACTAAGAAGCGGCGCATAGTGCTAGTGTATGTGTGCTCATGAATAATTGTGTACCACTCCGGATACAAACTGCATATCATTAAGTGTGTATTCTGTGCGCGCCATATTCAAACTAAGAAGCGGCGCATAGTGCTAGTGTGTATGTGTGCTCATAAATATTAGTGTACCACTCCGGATACAAACTGCATATCATTAAGTGTGTATTCTGTGCGCGTCATATTGAAAATTTTAAGCAGCGCGTAGTGTAAGTGTGCGTGTGTGTGCTCATAAATAAAAGTGTACCACTCCGGATACAAACCGCATATCATTAAGTGTGTATTCTGTGCGCGCCATATTCAAACTAAGAAGCGGCGCATAGTGCTAGTGTGTATGTGTGCTCATAAATATTAGTGTACCACTCCGGATACAAACTGCATATCATTAAGTGTGTATTCTGTGCGCGTCATATTGAAAATTTTAAGCAGCGCGTAGTGTAAGTGTGCGTGTGTGTGCTCATAAATAAAAGTGTACCACTCCGGATACAAACTGCATATCATTAAGTGTGTATTCTGTGCGCGCCATATTCAAACTAAGAAGCGGCGCATAGTGCTAGTGTGTATGTGTGCTCATAAATATTAGTGTACCACTCCGGATACAAACTGCATATCATTAAGTGTGTATTCTGTGCGCGCCATATTCAAACTAAGAAGCGTCGCGTAGTGCCAGTGTGTGTGTGCTCATGAATAATAGTGTACCACTCCGGATACAAACTGCATATCATTAAGTGTGTATTCTGTGCGCGCCATATTCAAACTAAGAAGCGGCGCATAGTGCTAGTGTGTGTGTGTGCTCATAAATATTAGTGTACCACTCCGGATACAAACTGCATATCATTAAGTGTGTATTCTGTGCGCGTCATATTGAAAATTTTAAGCAGCGCGTAGTGTAAGTGTGCGTGTGTGTGCTCATAAATAAAAGTGTACCACTCCGGATACAAACTGCATATCATTAAGTGTGTATTCTGTGCACGCCATATTCAAACCAATAAGCGGCGCGTAGTGCTAGTGTGTGTGTGTGCTCATGAATATAAGTGTACCACTCCGGATACAAACTGCATATCATTAAGTGTGTATTCTGTGCGCGCCATATTGAAATTTATAAGCGGCGCGTAGTGTAAGTGTGCGTGTGTGTGCTCATAAATAAAAGTGTACCACTCCGGATACAAACTGCATATCATTAAGTGTGTATTCTGTGCGCGCCATATTCAAACTAAGAAGCGGCGCATAGTGCTAGTGTGTATGTGTGCTCATAAATATTAGTGTACCACTCCGGATACAAACTGCATATCATTAAGTGTGTATTCTGTGCGCGCCATATTCAAACTAAGAAGCGTCGCGTAGTGCCAGTGTGTGTGTGTGCTCATAAATATTAGTGTACCACTCCGGATACAAACTGCATATCATTAAGTGTGTATTCTGTGCGCGCCATATTCAAACTTATAAGCGGCGCGTAGCGCTAGAGTGTATGTGTACTCATAAATATTAGTGTACCACTCTGGATACAAACCGCATATCATTCAGTGTGTATTCTGTGCACGCCATATTCAAACCAATAAGCGGCGCGTAGCGCTATAGTGTATGTGTACTCATAAATATTAGTGTACCACTCCGGATACAAACCGCATATCATTGAGTGTGTATTCTGTGCGCGCCATATTCAAACTAATAAGCGGCGCATAGTGCTAGTGTGTATGTGTGCTCAATAATATTGGTGTTCCACTCCGGATACAAACTGCATATCATTAAGTGTGTATTCTGTGCGCGCCATATTCAAACTTATAAGCGGCACGTAGTGCCAGCGTGTGTGTGCTCATGAATAATAGTGTACCACTTCGGATACAAACCGCATATCATTAAGTGTGTATTCTGTGCGCGCCATATTCAAACTAATCAGCGGCGCGTAGTGCCAGTGTGTGTGTGTGCGTGTGTGCTCATAAATATTTGTGTACCACTCCGGAAACAAACTGCATATCATTAAGTGTGTATTCTGTGCGCGCCATATTCAAACCAATAAGCGGCTCGTAGTTCTAGTGTGTATGTGTGCTCATAAATAAAAGTGTACCACTCCGGATACAAACCGCATATCATTAAGTGTGTATTCTGTGCGCGTCATATTGAAAATTATAAGCAGCGCGTAGTGTAAGTGTGTGTGTGTGTGCTCATAAATAAAAGTGTACCACTCCGGATACAAACTGCATATCATTAAGTGTGTATTCTGTGCACGCCATATTCAAACCAATAAGCGGCGCGTAGTGCCAGTGTGTGTGTGTGCTCATGTATATAAGTGTACCACTCCGGATACAAACCGCATATCATTAAGTGTGTATTCTGTGCACGCCATATTCAAACTAATAAGCGGCGCATAGTGCTAGTGTGTATGTGTGCTCATCAATATTAGTGTACCACTCCGGATACAAACTGCATATCATTAAGTGTGTATTCTGTGCGCGCCATATTCAAACTTATAAGCGGCGCGTAGCGCTTGAGTGTATGTGTACTCATAAATATTAGTGTACCACTCTGGATACAAACCGCATATCATTCAGTGTGTATTCTGTGCACGCCATATTCAAACCAATAAGCGGCGCGTAGCGCTATAGTGTATGTGTACTCATAAATATTAGTGTACCACTCCGGATACAAACCGCATATCATTAAGTGTGTATTCTGTGCGCGCCATATTCAAACCAATAAGCGGCGCGTAGTGCCAGTGTGTGTGTGTGTGTTCTCATAAATATTGGTGTACCACTCCGGATACAAACCGCATATCATTAAGTGTGTATTCTGTGCGCGCCATATTCAAACCAATAAGCGGCGCGTAGTGCCAGTGTGTGTGTGCTCATAAATATTGGTGTACCACTTCGGATACAAATCGCATATCATTAAGTGTGTATTCTGTGCGCGCCATATTCAAACTAATAAGCGGCGCATAGCACTAGTGTGTGTGTCCGTGCTCATGAATAATAGTGTACCACTCCGGATACAAACCGCATATCATTAAGTGTGTATTCTGTGCGCGCCAAATTCAAACTAATAAGCGGCGCGTAGCTCTAGGGTGTGTGTGTACTCATAAATATAAGGGTACCGCTCCGGATACAAACCGCATATCATTAAGTGTGTATTCTGTGCGCGCCATATTCAAACCAATAAGCGGTGCGTAGTGCCAGTGTGTGTGTGTACTCATAAATATAAGTGTACCACTCCGGATACAAACCGCATATCATTAAGTGTGTATTCTGTGCGCGCCATATTCAAACTAATAAGCGGCGCGTAGTGCCAGTGTGTGTGTGTGCTCATGAATAATATTGTACCACTCCGGATACAAACCGCATATCATTAAGTGTGTATTCTGTGCGCGCCATATTCAAACTAATAAGCGGCGCGTAGCTCTAGTGTGTGTGTGTGCTCATGAATAATAATGTACCACTCCGGATACAAACCGCATATCATTAAGTGTGTATTCTGTGCGCGCCATACTCAAACTTATAAGCGGCGCAGAGTGCCAGTGTGTGTGTGTGCTCATAAATATTAGTGTACCACTCCGCATACAAGCCGCATATCATTAAGTGTGTATTCTTTGCGCGCCATATTCAAACTAATAAGCGGCGCGTAGTGCCAGTGTGTATGTGTGCTCATGAATAATAGTGTACCACTCCGGATACAAACTGCATATCATTAAGTGTGTATTCTGTGCACGCCATATTCAAACCAATAAGCGGCGCGTAGTGCCAGTGTGTGTGTGTGTGTTTGCTCATGAATAATAATGTACCACTCCGGATACAAACCGCATATCATTAAGTGTGTATTCTGTGCGCGCCATATTCAAACTAATAAGCGGCGCGTAGTGCCAGTGTGTGTGTGTGCTCATAAATATTTGTGTACCACTCCGGATACAAACCGCATATCATTAAGTGTGTATTCTGTGCGCGCCATATTCAAACTAATAAGCGGCGCGTAGCTCTAGTGTGTGTGTGTGCTCATGAATAATAATGTACCACTCCGGATACAAACCGCATATCATTAAGTGTGTATTCTGTGCGCGCCATATTCAAACTAATAAGCGGCGCGTAGTGCCAGTGTGTGTGTGTGCTCATAAATATTTGTGTACCACTCCGGATACAAACCGCATATCATTCATTGTGTATTCTGTGCACGCCATATTCAAACCAATAAGCGGCGCGTAGCTCTAGTGTGTGTGTGTACTCATAAATATAAGTGTACCACTCCGGATACAAACCGCATATCATTAAGTGTGTATTCTGTGCGCGCCATATTCAAACTAATAAGCGGCGCGTAGCTCTAGTGTGTGTGTGTGCTCATGAATAATAATGTACCACTCCGGATACAAACCGCATATCATTAAGTGTGTATTCTGTGCGCGCCATATTCAAACTTATAAGCGGCGCAGAGTGCCAGTGTGTGTGTGTGCTCATAAATATTAGTGTACCACTCCGCATACAAGCCGCATATCATTAAGTGTGTATTCTGTGCGCGCCATATTCAAACTAATAAGCAGCGCGTGGTGTCTGTATGTATGTGTGCGTGTGTGTGCTCATAAATAATAGTGTACCACTCCAGATACAAACCGCATATCATTAAGTGTGTATTCTGTGCACGCCATATTCAAACTTATAAGCAGCGCGTAGTGCCAGTGTTTGAATGTGTGCTCATGAATAATAGTGTACCACTCCGGATACAAACCGCATATCATTGAGTGTGTATTCTGTGCGCGCCATATTAAAACTAATAAGCGGCGCGTAGTGTCTGTGTGTATGTGTGTGTGTGTGCTCATGAATAATAGTGTACCACTCCGGATACAAACTGCATATCATTAAGTGTGTATTCTGTGCGCGCCATATTGAAAATTATAAGCGGCGCGTAGTGTAAGTGTGCGTGTGTGTGCTCATAAATAAAAGTGTACCACTCCGGATACAAACCGCATATCATTGAGTGTGTATTCTGTGCGCGCCATATTCAAACTTATAAGCAGCGCGTAGCGCTAGTGTGAATGTGTGCTCATAAATAATAGTGTACCACTCCAGACACAATCTTCATATCATTGTGTGTGTATTCTGTGCGCGCCATATTCAAACTTATAAGCGGCGCGTAGCGCTAGTGTGTATGTGTACTCATAAATATTAGAGTACCACTCCGGATACAAACCGCATATCATTAAGTGTGTATTCTGTGCGCGCCAAATTAAAACCAATAAGCGGCGTGTAGTGCCAGTGTGTGTGTGTGCTCATGAATAATAGTGTACCACTCCGGATACAAACCGCATATCATTCAGTGTGTATTCTGTGCGCGCCATATTCAAACTAATAAGCGGCGCGTAGCTCTAGTGTGTATGTGTATTCATAAATATTAGTGTACCACTCCGGATACAAACCGCATATCATTCAGTGTGTATTCTGTGCACGCCATATTCAAACCAATAAGCGGCGCGTAGTGCCAGTGTGTGTGTGCTCATGAATAATAGTGTACCACTCCGGATACAAACCGCATATCATTCAGTGTGTATTCTGTGCACGCCATATTCAAACTAATAAGCGGCGCATAGTGCCAGTGTGTGTATGTGTGCTCATGAATAATAGTGTACCACTCCGGATACAAACCGCATATCATTAAGTGTGTATTCTGTGCGCGCCATTGTCAAACTAATAAGCGGCGCGTAGCTCTAGTGTGTATGTGTACTCATAAATATTAGTGTACCACTCCGGATACAAACCGCATATCATTAAGTGTGTATTCTGTGCGCGCCATATTGAAAATTATAAGCGGCGCGTAGTGTAAGTGTGCGTGTGCTCATGAATATTAGTGTACCACTCCGGATACAAACTGCAAATCATTAAGTGTGTATTCTGTGCGCGCCATATTGAAAATTATAAGCAGCGCGTAGTGTAAGTGTGCGTGTGTGTGCTCATAAATAAAAGTGTACCACTCCAGACACAAACTTCATATCATTGTGTGTGTATTCTGTGCGCGCCATTGTCAAACTAATAAGCGGCGCGTAGCTCTAGTGTGTATGTGTACTCATAAATATTAGTGTACCACTCCGGATACAAACCGCATATCATTAAGTGTGTATTCTGTGCGCGCCATATTGAAAATTATAAGCGGCGCGTAGTGTAAGTGTGCGTGTGCTCATGAATATTAGTGTACCACTCCGGATACAAACTGCAAATCATTAAGTGTGTATTCTGTGCGCGCCATATTGAAAATTATAAGCAGCGCGTAGTGTAAGTGTGCGTGTGTGTGCTCATAAATAAAAGTGTACCACTCCAGACACAAACTTCATATCATTGTGTGTGTATTCTGTGCGCGCCATTGTCAAACTAATAAGCGGCGCGTAGCTCTAGTGTGTATGTGTACTCATAAATATTTGTGTACCACTCCGGATACAAACCGCATATCATTAAGTGTGTATTCTGTGCGCGCCATATTGAAAATTAAAAGCAGCGCGTAGTGTCTGTATGTATGTGTGCGTGTGTGTGCTCATAAATAATAGTGTACCACTCCAGATACAAACCGCATATCATTAAGTGTGTATTCTGTGCACGCCATATTCAAACTTATAAGCAGCGCGTAGTGCCAGTGTTTGAATGTGTGCTCATGAATAATAGTGTACCACTCCGGATACAAACCGCATATCATTAAGTGTGTATTCTGTGCGCGCCATATTCAAACTTATCAGCGGCGCATAGTGCCAGTGTGTGTGTGTGCTCATAAATATTAGAGTACCACTCCGGATACAAACCGCATATCATTAGGTGTGTATTCTGTGCGCGCCATATTCAAACTAATTAGCGGCGCGTAGCGCTATTGTGTATGTGTACTTATAAATATTAGTGTACCACTCCGGATACAAACCGCATATCATTGAGTGTGTATTCTGTGCGTGCCATATTCAAACTTATAAGCGGCGCGTAGTGCCAGTGTGTGTGTGTGTGTTTGCTCATGAATAATAGTGTACCACTCCGGATACAAACCGCATATCATTAAGTGTGTATTCTGTGCGCGCCATATTCAAACTTATAAGCAGCGCGTAGCGCTAGTGTGTATGTGTACTTATAAATATTAGTGTACCACTCCGGATACAAACCGCATATCATTGAGTGTGTATTCTGTGCACGCCATATTCAAACTTATAAGCGGCGCGTAGCGCTAGTGTGCATGTGTACTCATAAATATTAGTGTACCACTCCGGATACAAACTGCATATCATTAAGTGTGTATTCTTAACGCGCCATATTCAAACCAATAAGCGGCGCGTAGTGCCAGTGTGAATGTGTGCTCATAAATATTAGAGTACCACTCCGGATACAAACCGCATATCATTAGGTGTGTATTCTGTGCGCGCCATATTCAAACTAATTAGCGGCGCGTAGCGCTATTGTGTATGTGTACTTATAAATATTAGTGTACCACTCCGGATACAAACCGCATATCATTGAGTGTGTATTCTGTGCGTGCCATATTCAAACTTATAAGCGGCGCGTAGTGCCAGTGTGTGTGTGTGTGTTTGCTCATGAATAATAGTGTACCACTCCGGATACAAACCGCATATCATTGAGTGTGTATTCTGTGCGCGCCATATTCAAACTAATAAGCGGCGCGTAGTGCCAGTGTGTGTGTGTGCTCATAAATATTAGTGTACCACTCCGGATACAAACCGCATATCATTGAGTGTGTATTCTGTGCACGCCATATTCAAACTTATAAGCGGCGCGTAGCGCTAGTGTGCATGTGTACTCATAAATATTAGTGTACCACTCCGGATACAAACTGCATATCATTAAGTGTGTATTCTGTGCGCGCCATATTCAAACTTATAAGCAGCGCGTAGTGCCAGTGTGAATGTGTGCTCATAAATATTAGAGTACCACTCCGGATACAAACCGCATATCATTAGGTGTGTATTCTGTGCGCGCCATATTCAAACTAATTAGCGGCGCGTAGCGCTATTGTGTATGTGTACTTATAAATATTAGTGTACCACTCCGGATACAAACCGCATATCATTGAGTGTGTATTCTGTGCGTGCCATATTCAAACTTATAAGCGGCGCGTAGTGCCAGTGTGTGTGTGTGTGTTTGCTCATGAATAATAGTGTACCACTCCGGATACAAACCGCATATCATTGAGTGTGTATTCTGTGCGCGCCATATTCAAACTAATAAGCGGCGCGTAGTGCCAGTGTGTGTGTGTGTGTTTGCTCATAAATATTAGTGTACCACTCCGGATACAAACCGCATATCATTAAGTGTGTATTCTGTGCGCGCCATATTCAAACTTATAAGCGGCGCGTAGTGCCAGTGTGTGTGTGTGTGCTCATAAATAAAAGTGTACCACTCCGGATACAAACCGCATATCATTGAGTGTGTATTCTGTGCGCGCCATATTCAAACTTATAAGCAGCGCGTAGCGCTAGTGTGAATGTGTACTCATAAATATTAGAGTACCACTCCGGATACAAACCGCATATCATTGAGTGTGTATTCTGTGCGCGCCATTGTCAAACTAATAAGCGGCGCGTAGCTCTAGTGTGTATGTGTACTCATAAATATTAGTGTACCACTCCGGATACAAACCGCATATCATTAAGTGTGTATTCTGTGCGCGCCATATTGAAAATTATAAGCGGCGCGTAGTGCCAGTGTGTGTGTGTGTGCTCATGAATAGTAGTGTACCACTCCGGATACAAACCGCATATCATTGAGTGTGTATTCTGTGCGCGCCATTGTCAAACTTATAAGCGGCGCGTAGCTCTAGTGTGTATGTGTACTCATAAATATTAGTGTACCACTCCGGATACAAACCGCATATCATTGAGTGTGTATTCTGTGCGCGCCATATTCAAACTTATAAGCGGCGCGTAGCGCTAGTGTGCATGTGTACTCATAAATATTAGTGTACCACTCCGGATACAAACTGCATATCATTAAGTGTGTATTCTTAGCGCGCCATATTCAAACCAATAAGCGGCGCGTAGTGCCAGTGTGTGTGTGTGCTCATGAATATTAGTGTACCACTCCGGATAAAAACTGCATATCATTAAGTGTGTATTCTGTGCGCGCCATTTTCAAACTTATAAGCGGCGCGTAGTGCCAGTGTGTATGTGTACTCATAAATATTAGTGTACCACTCCGGATACAAACTGCATATCATTAAGTGTGTATTCTGTGCGCGCCATATTGAAATTGTAAGCAGCGCGTAGTGTAAGTGTGCGTGTGCTCATAAATATTAGTGTACCACTCCGGATACAAACTGCATATCATTAAGTGTGTATTCTGTGCGCGCCATATTCAAACTAATAAGCGGCGCGTAGTGTCTGTGTGTATGTGTGTGTGTGTGTGTGCTCATGAAGAATAGTGTACCACTCCGGATACAAACTGCAAATCATTAAGTGTGTATTCTGTGCGCGCCATATTCAAACTTATAAGCGGCGCGTAGTGCCAGTGTGTGTGTGTGCTCATGAATATTAGTGTACCACTCCGGATACAAACCGCATATCATTAAGTGTGTATTCTTTGCGCGCCATATTCAAACTTATAAGCGGTGCGTAGTGCCAGTGTGTATGTGTGCTCATGAATAATAGTGTACCACTCCGGATACAAACTGCATATCATTAAGTGTGTATTCTGTGCGCGCCATATTGAAAATTATAAGCAGCTCGTAGTGTCTGTGTGTATTTGTGCGTGTTTGTGCTCATAAATAATAGTGTACCACTCCAGATACAAACTGCATATCATTAAGTGTGTATTCTGTGCACGCCATATTCAAACTTATAAGCAGCGCGTAGTGCCAGTGTGTGAATGTGTGCTCATAAATATTAGTGTACCACTCGGGATACAAACCGCATATCATTAAGTGTGTATTCTCTGCGCGCCATATTCAAACTTATAAGCGGCGCGTAGTGCCAGTGTGTGTGAGCTCATGAATATTAGTGTACCACTCCGGATACAAACCGCATATCATTGAGTGTGTATTCTGTGCGCGCCATATTCAAACCAATAAGCGGCGCGTAGCGCTAGTGTGTATGTGTACTCATAAATATTAGTGTACCACTCCGGATACAAACTGCATATCATTAAGTGTGTATTCTGTGCGCGCCATATTGAAAATTATAAGCAGCGCGTAGTGTCTGTGTGTATTTGTGCGTGTTTGTGCTCATAAAAAAAAGTGTACCACTCCAGATTCAAACCGCATATCATTAAGTGTGTATTCTGTGCACGCCATATTCAAACTTATAAGCAGCGCGTAGTGCCAGTGTGTGAATGTGTGCTCATAAATATTAGTGTACCACTCGGGATACAAACCGCATATCATTAAGTGTGTATTCTGTGCGCGCCATATTCAAACTTATAAGCGGCGCGTAGTGCCAGTGTGTGTTAGCTCATGAATATTAGTGTACCACTCCGGATACAAACCGCATATCATTGAGTGTGTATTCTGTGCGCGCCATATTCAAACCAATAAGCGGCGCGTAGCGCTAGTGTGTATGTGTACTCATAAATATTAGTGTACCACTCCGGATACAAACTGCATATCATTAAGTGTGTATTCTGTGCGCGCCATATTCAAACTTATAAGCAGCGCGTAGTGTAAGTGTGCGTGTGTGTGCTCATAAATATTAGTGTACCACTCCGGATACAAACTGCAAATCATTGAGTGTGTATTCTGTGCGCGCCATATTAAAACTAATAAGCGGTGCGTAGTGCCAGTGTGTGTGTGCTCATGAATAATAGTGTACCACTCCGGATACAAACCGCATATCATTAAGTGTGTATTCTGTGCGCGCCATATTGAAAATTATAAGCGGCGCGTAGTGCCAGTGTGTGTGTGTGTGCTCATAAATATTAGTGTACCACTCCGGATTCAAACTGCATATCATTAAGTGTGTATTCTGTGCGCGCCATATTGAAATTATAAGCAGCGCGTAGTGTAAGTGTGCGTGTGTGTGCTCATAAATATTAGTGTACCACTCCGGATACAAACTGCAAATCATTAAGTGTGTATTCTGTGCGCGCCATATTCAAACTTATAAGCGGCGCGTAGTGTCTGTGTGTATGTGTGTGTGTGTGTGCTCATGAATAATAGTGTACCACTCCGGATACAAACCGCATATCATTAAGTGTGTATTCTGTGCGCGCCATATTCAAACTTATAAGCGGTGCGTAGTGCCAGTGTGTATGTGTGCTCATAAATATTAGTGTACCACTCCGGATTCAAACTGCATATCATTAAGTGTGTATTCTGTGCGCGCCATATTGAAAATTATAAGCAGCGCGTAGTGTCTGTGTGTATGTGTGCGTGTGTGTGCTCATGAATAATAGTGTACCACTCCGGATACAACCTGCAAATCATTAAGTGTGTATTCTGTGCGCGCCATATTCAAACTAATAAGCGGCGCGTAGTGTCTGTGTGTATGTGTGTGTGTGTGTGCTCATGAATAATAGTGTACCACTCCGGATACAAACTGCAAATCATTAAGTGTGTATTCTGTGCGCGCCATATTAAAACTAATAAGCGGCGCGTAGTGCCAGTGTGTAAGTGTGTGAATGTGTGCTCATAAATAACAGTGTACCAATCCGGATACAAACCGCATATCATTAAGTGTGTATTCTGTGCACGCCATATTCAAACTTATAAGCAGCGCGTAGTGTAAGTGTGCGTGTGTGTGCTCATAAATATTAGTGTACCACTCCGGATACAAACCGCATATCATTAAGTGTGTATTCTGTGCGCACCATATTAAAACTAATCAGCGGCGCGTAGCGCTAGTGTGTGTGTGTGCTCATGAAAAATAGTGTACCACTCCGGATACAAACTGCATATCATTAAGTGTGTATTCTGTGCGCGCCATATTGAAATTATAAGCAGCGCGTAGTGTAAGTGTGCGTGTGTGTGCTCATAAATATTAGTGTACCACTCCGGATACAAACTGCAAATCATTAAGTGTGTATTCTGTGCGCGCCATATTCAAACTAATAAGCGGCGCGTAGTGTCTGTGTGTATGTGTGTGTGTGTGTGCTCATGAATAATAGTGTACCACTCCGGATACAAACCGCATATCATTAAGTGTGTATTCTGTGCACGCCATATTCAAACTTATAAGCAGCGCGTAGTGAAAGTGTGCGTGTGTGTGCTCATAAATATTAGTGTACCACTCCGGATACAAACTGCATATCATTAAGTGTGTATTCTGTGCACGCCATATTCAAACTTATAAGCGGCACGTAGTGCCAGTGTGTGAATGTGTGCTCATAAATATTTGTGTACCACTCCGGATACAAACTGCATATCATTAAGTGTGTATTCTGTGCACGCCATATTCAAACTTATAAGCAGCGCGTAGTGCCAGTGTGTGAATGTGTGCTCATAAATATTAGTGTACCACTCGGGATACAAACCGCATATCATTAAGTGTGTATTCTGTGCGCGCCATATTCAAACTTATAAGCGGCGCGTAGTGCCAGTGTGTGTTAGCTCATGAATATTAGTGTACCACTCCGGATACAAACCGCATATCATTGAGTGTGTATTCTGTGCGCGCCATATTCAAACCAATAAGCGGCGCGTAGCGCTAGTGTGTATGTGTGCTCATGAAAAATAGTGTACCACTCCGGATACAAACTGCATATCATTAAGTGTGTATTCTGTGCGCGCCATATTCAAACTTATAAGCGGCGCGTAGTGTAAGTGTGCGTGTGTGTGCTCATAAATATTAGTGTACCACTCCGGATACAAACCGCCTATCATTAAGTGTGTATTCTGTGCGCGCCATATTCAAACTTATAAGCGGTGCGTAGTGCCAGTGTGTATGTGTGCTCATGAATAATAGTGTACCACTCCGGATACAAACCGCATATCATTGAGTGTGTATTCTGTGCGCGCCATATTAAAACTAATAAGCGGCGCGTAGTGTCTGTGTGTATGTGTGTGTGTGTGCTCAAGAAAAATAGTGTACCACTCCGGATACAAACCGCATATCATTAAGTGTGTATTCTGTGCACGCCATATTCAAACTTATAAGCAGCGCGTAGTGAAAGTGTGCGTGTGTGTGCTCATAAATATTAGTGTACCACTCCGGATACAAACTGCATATCATTAAGTGTGTATTCTGTGCGCGCCATATTGAAATTATAAGCAGCGCGTAGTGTAAGTGTGCGTGTGTGTGCTCATAAATATTAGTGTACCACTCGGGATACAAACCGCATATCATTAAGTGTGTATTCTGTGCGCGCCATATTCAAACTTATAAGCGGCGCGTAGTGCCAGTGTGTGTTAGCTCATGAATATTAGTGAACCACTCCGGATACAAACCGCATATCATTGAGTGTGTATTCTGTGCGCGCCATATTCAAACCAATAAGCGGCGCGTAGCGCTAGTGTGTATGTGTACTCATAAATATTAGTGTACCACTCCGGATACAAACTGCATATCATTAAGTGTGTATTCTGTGCGCGCCATATTGAAAATTATAAGCAGCGCGTAGTGTCTGTGTGTATTTGTGCGTGTTTGTGCTCATAAATAATAGTGTACCACTCCAGATACAAACCGCATATCATTAAGTGTGTATTCTGTGCACGCCATATTCAAACTTATAAGCAGCGCGTAGTGCCAGTGTGTGAATGTGTGCTCATAAATATTAGTGTACCACTCGGGATACAAATCGCATATCATTAAGTGTGTATTCTGTGCGCGCCATATTCAAACTAATAAGCAGCGCGTAGCGCTAGTGTGTGTGTCCGTTTTCATGAATAATAGTGTACCACTCCGGATACAAACTGCATATAATTAAGTGTGTATTCTGTGCGCGCTATATTCAAACTAATAAGCGGCGCGTAGTGCCAGTGTGTGTGTGTGCTCATAAATATTTGTGTACCACTCCGGATACAAACCGCATATCATTCATTGTGTATTCTGTGCACGCCATATTCAAACCAATAAGCGGCGCGTAGCTCTAGTGTGTGTGTGTACTCATAAATATAAGTGTACCACTCCGGATACAAACCGCATATCATTAAGTGTGTATTCTGTGCGCGCCATATTCAAACTAATAAGCGGCGCGTAGCTCTAGTGTGTGTGTGTGCTCATGAATAATAATGTACCACTCCGGATACAAACCGCATATCATTAAGTGTGTATTCTGTGCGCGCCATATTCAAACTTATAAGCGGCGCAGAGTGCCAGTGTGTGTGTGTGCTCATAAATATTAGTGTACCACTCCGCATACAAGCCGCATATCATTAAGTGTGTATTCTTTGCGCGCCATATTCAAACTTATAAGCAGCGCGTGGTGTCTGTATGTATGTGTGCGTGTGTGTGCTCATAAATAATAGTGTACCACTCCAGATACAAACCGCATATCATTAAGTGTGTATTCTGTGCACGCCATATTCAAACTTATAAGCAGCGCGTAGTGCCAGTGTTTGAATGTGTGCTCATGAATAATAGTGTACCACTCCGGATACAAACCGCATATCATTAAGTGTGTATTCTGTGCGCGCCATATTCAAACATATAAGCAGCGCGTAGTGTAAGTGTGCGTGTGTGTGCTCATAAATATTAGTGTACCACTCCGGATACAAACCGCATATCATTAAGTGTGTATTCTGTGCGCACCATATTAAAACTAATCAGCGGCGCGTAGCGCTAGTGTGTGTGTGTGCTCATGAAAAATAGTGTACCACTCCGGATACAAACTGCATATCATTAAGTGTGTATTCTGTACGCGCCATATTGAAATTATAAGCAGCGCGTAGTGTAAGTGTGCGTGTGTGTGCTCATAAATATTAGTGTACCACTCCGGATACAAACTGCAAATCATTAAGTGTGTATTCTGTGCGCGCCATATTCAAACTAATAAGCGGCGCGTAGTGTCTGTGTGTATGTGTGTGTGTGTGTGCTCATGAATAATAGTGTACCACTCCGGATACAAACCGCATATCATTAAGTGTGTATTCTGTGCGCGCCATATTCAAACCAATAAGCGGCGCGTAGTGCCAGTGTGTGTGTGCTCATGAATAATAGTGTACCACTCCGGATACAAACCGCATATCATTAAGTGTGTATTCTGTGCACGCCATATTCAAACTAATAAGCGGCGCGTAGTGCCAGTGTGTGTGTGTGCTCATAAATATTTGTGTACCACTCCGGAAACAAACTGCATATCATTAAGTGTGTATTCTGTGCGCGCCATATTCAAACTAATAAGCGGCCCGTAGCGCTAGTGTGTGAATGTGTGCTTATGATAAAAAGTGTACAACTCCGGATACAAACCGCATATCATTCAGTGTGTATTCTGTGCACGCCATATTCAAACCAATAAGCGGCGCGTAGTGCTAGTGTGTGTGTGTGCTCATGAATATAAGTGTACCACTCCGGATACAAACTGCATATCATTAAGTGTGTATTCTGTGCGCGCCATATTGAAATTTATAAGCGGCGCGTAGTGCCAGTGTGTGTGTATGCTCATAAATATTTGTGTACCACTCCGGATACAAACTGCATATCATTAAGTGTGTATTCTGTGCACGCCATATTCAAACTAATAAGCGGCGCGTAGTGCCAGTGTGTGTGTGTGCTCATAAATATTTGTGTACCACTCCGGAAACAAACCGCATATCATTAAGTGTGTATTCTGTGCACGCCATATTCAAACCAATAAGCGGCTCGTAGTGCTAGTGTGTATGTGTGCTCATGAATAATTGTGTACCACTCCGGATACAAACTGCATATCATTAAGTGTGTATTCTGTGCGCGCCATATTCAAACCAATAAGCGGCTCGTAGTGCCAGTGTGTGTGTGTGCTCATGAATAATAGTGTACCACTCCGGATACAAACCGCATATCATTCAGTGTGTATTCTGTGCACGCCATATTCAAACCAATAAGCGGCGCGTAGTGCTAGTGTGTATGTGTGCTCATGAATAATTGTGTACCACTCCGGATACAAACTGCATATCATTAAGTGTGTATTCTGTGCGCGCCATATTCAAACTAATAAGCGGCGCGTAGCTCTAGTGTGTATGTGTGCTCATAAATATTAGTGTACCACTCCGGATACAAACCGCATATCATTCAGTGTGTATTCTGTGCACGCCATATTCAAACCAATAAGCGGCGCGTAGTGCCAGTGTGTGTGTGTGCTCATAAATATAAGTGTACCACTCCGGATACAAACCGCATATCATTCAGTGTGTATTCTGTGCACGCCATATTCAAACCAATAAGCGGCGCGTAGTGCCAGTGTGTGTGTGTGCTCATAAATATAAGTGTACCACTCCGGATACAAACTGCATATCATTAAGTGTGTATTCTGTGCGCGACATATTGAAATTTATAAGCGGCGCGTAGTGCCAGTGTGTGTGTATGCTCATAAATATTTGTGTACCACTCCGGATACAAACTGCATATCATTAAGTGTGTATTCTGTGCACGCCATATTCAAACCAATAAGCGGCGCGTAGTGCCAGTGTGTGTGTGTGCTCATAAATATTTGTGTACCACTCCGGATACAAACTGCATATCATTAAGTGTGTATTCTGTGCACGCCAAATTCAAACCAATAAGCGGCTCGTAGTGCTAGTGTGTATGTGTGCTCATGAATAATTGTGTACCACTCCGGATACAAACTGCATATCATTAAGTGTGTATTCTGTGCGCGCCATATTCAAACCAATAAGCGGCGCGTAGCTCTAGTGTGTATGTGTGCTCATAAATATTAGTGTACCACTCCGGATACAAACCGCATATCATTCAGTGTGTATTCTGTGCACGCCATATTCAAACCAATAAGCGGCGCGTAGTGCTAGTGTGTGTGTGTGCTCATGAATATAAGTGTACCACTCCGGATACAAACTGCATATCATTCAGTGTGTATTCTGTGCACGCCATATTCAAACCAATAAGCGGCTCGTAGTGCCAGTGTGTATGTGTGCTCATGAATAATTGTGTACCACTCCGGATACAAACTGCATATCATTAAGTGTGTATTCTGTGCACGCCATATTCAAACCAATAAGCGGCTCGTAGTGCTAGTGTGTATGTGTGCTCATGAATAATTGTGTACCACTCCGGATACAAACTGCATATCATTAAGTGTGTATTCTGTGCGCGCCATATTCAAACCAATAAGCGGCGCGTAGTGCCAGTGTTTGTGTGTGCTCATAAATATTAGTGTACCACTCCGGATACAAACTGCATATCATTCAGTGTGTATTCTGTGCGCGCCATATTCAAACTTATAAGCGGTACGTAGTGCCAGTGTGTCCGGTATGGCCGGTCTCGTAGTACAGTCGTCAACTCGTACTACTTAATAACATGCCCGTCATGGGTTCAATCCCCAAACAGACCGTGCCGCCATACGTAGGATTGACTATCCTGCTATGGTGGGGAATCAATTAGTCACTGAAAGCCAAGCCCACAAGTGGGTACAGGCAGGCCTTGACCGACATCGGTTGTTGAGCCAGAGAAGAAGAAGAAGTGCCAGTGTGTGTGTGTGCTCATAAATATTAGTGTACCACTCCGGATACAAACTGCATATCATTAAGTGTGTATTCTGTGCACGCCATAATCAAACTTATAAGCGGCACGTAGTGCCAGTGTGTGTGTGTGCTCATAAATATTAGTGTACCACTCCGGATACAAACTGAATATCATTAAGTGTGTATTCTGTGCACGCCATATTCAAACTTATAAGCGGCACGTAGTGCCAGTGTGTGAATGTGTGCTCATAAATATTAGTGTACCACTCCGGATACAAACTGCATATCATTAAGTGTGTATTCTGTGCACGCCATATTCAAACCAATAAGCGGCGCGTAGTGCCAGTGTGTGTGTGTGCTCAAAAATATTTGTGTACCAATCCGGATACAAACTGCATATCATTCAGTGTGTATTCTGTGCACGCCATATTCAAACTAATAAGCGGCGCGTAGTGCCAGTGTGTGTGTGTGCTCATGAATATAAGTGTACCACTCCGGATACAAACTGCATATCATTAAGTGTGTATTCTGTGCGCGCCATATTCAAACTTATAAGCGGCGCGTAGCGCTAGTGTGTATGTGTACTCAAAAATATTAGTGTACCACTCCGGATACAAACTGCATATCATTAAGTGTGTATTCTGTGCACGCCATATTCAAACTAATAAGCGGTACGTAGTGCCAGTGTGTGAATGTGTGCTCATAAATATTAGTGTACCACTCCGGATACAAACTGCATATCATTAAGTGTGTATTCTGTGCACGCCATATTCAAACTAATAAGCGGCGCGTAGTGCCAGTGTGTGTGTGTGCTCATGAATATTAGTGTACCACTCCGGATACAAACTGCATATCATTAAGTGTGTATTCTGTGCACGCCATATTCAAACTTATAAGCGGCACGTAGTGCCAGTGTGTAAATGTGTGCTCATTAATATTAGTGTACCACTCCGGATACAAACTGCATATCATTCAGTGTGTATTCTGTGCACGCCATATTCAAACCAATAAGCGGCGCGTAGTGCCAGTGTGTGTGTGTGCTCATGAATATTAGTGTACCACTCCGGATACAAACCGCATATCATTGAGTGTGTATTCTGTGCGCGCCATATTCAAACTAAGAAGCGGCGCATAGTGCTAGTGTGTATGTGTGCTCATGAATAATAGTGTATCACTCCGGATACAAACCGCATATCATTAAGTGTGTATTCTGTGCGCGCCATATTCAAACTAATAAGCGGCGCGTGAATAATAGTGTACCACTCCGGATACAAACTGCATATCATTAAGTGTGTATTCTGTGCGCGCCATATTCAAACTAAGAAGCGGCGCATAGTGCTAGTGTGTATGTGTGCTCATAAATATTAGTGTACCACTCCGGATACAAACTGCATATCATTAAGTGTGTATTCTGTGCGCGTCATATTGAAAATTTTAAGCAGCGCGTAGTGTAAGTGTGCGTGTGTGTGCTCATAAATAATAGTGTACCACTCCGGATACAAACCGCATATCATTAAGTGTGTATTCTGTGCGCGCCATATTCAAACTAAGAAGCGGCGCATAGTGCTAGTGTGTATGTGTGCTCATAAATATTAGTGTACCACTCCGGATACAAACTGCATATCATTAAGTGTGTATTCTGTGCGCGTCATATTGAAAATTTTAAGCAGCGCGTAGTGTAAGTGTGCGTGTGTGTGCTCATAAATAAAAGTGTACCACTCCGGATACAAACTGCATATCATTAAGTGTGTATTCTGTGCGCGCCATATTCAAACTAAGAAGCGGCGCATAGTGCTAGTGTGTATGTGTGCTCATAAATATTAGTGTACCACTCCGGATACAAACTGCATATCATTAAGTGTGTATTCTGTGCGCGCCATATTCAAACTAAGAAGCGTCGCGTAGTGCCAGTGTGTGTGTGCTCATGAATAATAGTGTACCACTCCGGATACAAACCGCATATCATTAAGTGTGTATTCTGTGCGCGCCATATTCAAACTAAGAAGCGGCGCATAGTGCTAGTGTGTGTGTGTTTGCTCATAAATATTAGTGTACCACTCCGGATACAAACTGCATATCATTAAGTGTGTATTCTGTGCGCGTCATATTGAAAATTTTAAGCAGCGCGTAGTGTAAGTGTGCGTGTGTGTGCTCATAAATATTAGTGTACCACTCCGGATACAAACCGCATATCATTAAGTGTGTATTCTGTGCGCGCCATATTCAAACCAATAAGCGGCGCGTAGCGCTTGAGTGTATGTGTACTCATAAATATTAGTGTACCACTCTGGATACAAACCGCATATCATTAAGTGTGTATTCTGTGCGCGCCATATTCAAACCAATAAGCGGCGCGTAGTGCCAGTGTGTGTGTGCTCATAAATATTGGTGTACCACTTCGGATACAAATCGCATATCATTCAGTGTGTATTCTGTGCACGCCATATTCAAACCAATAAGCGGCGCGTAGCGCTATAGTGTATGTGTACTCATAAATATTAGTGTACCACTCCGGATACAAACTGCATATCATTAAGTGTGTATTCTGTGCGCGTCATATTGAAAATTTTAAGCAGCGCGTAGTGTAAGTGTGCGTGTGTGTGCTCATAAATATTAGTGTACCACTCCGGATACAAACCGCATATCATTCAGTGTGTATTCTGTGCACGCCATATTCAAACCAATAAGCGGCGCGTAGCGCTATAGTGTATGTGTACTCATAAATATTAGTGTACCACTCCGGATACAAACCGCATATCATTAAGTGTGTATTCTGTGCGCGCCATATTCAAACCAATAAGCGGCGCGTAGTGCCAGTGTGTGTGTGTGTGTTCTCATAAATATTGGTGTACCACTCCGGATACAAACCGCATATCATTAAGTGTGTATTCTGTGCGCGCCATATTCAAACCAATAAGCGGCGCGTAGTGCCAGTGTGTGTGTGCTCATAAATATTGGTGTACCACTTCGGATACAAATCGCATATCATTAAGTGTGTATTCTGTGCGCGCCATATTCAAACTAATAAGCGGCGCATAGCACTAGTGTGTGTGTCCGTGCTCATGAATAATAGTGTACCACTCCGGATACAAACCGCATATCATTAAGTGTGTATTCTGTGCGCGCCAAATTCATACTAATAAGCGGCGCGTAGCTCTAGGGTGTGTGTGTACTCATAAATATAAGGGTACCGCTCCGGATACAAACCGCATATCATTAAGTGTGTATTCTGTGCGCGCCATATTCAAACCAATAAGCGGTGCGTAGTGCCAGTGTGTGTGTGTGCTCATAAATAAAAGTGTACCACTCCGGATACAAACTGCATATCATTAAGTGTGTATTCTGTGCGCGCCATATTCAAACTAAGAAGCGGCGCATAGTGCTAGTGTGTATGTGTGCTCATAAATATTAGTGTACCACTCCGGATACAAACTGCATATCATTAAGTGTGTATTCTGTGCGCGCCATATTCAAACTAAGAAGCGTCGCGTAGTGCCAGTGTGTGTGTGCTCATGAATAATAGTGTACCACTCCGGATACAAACTGCATATCATTAAGTGTGTATTCTGTGCACGCCATATTCAAACCAATAAGCGGCGCGTAGTGCCAGTGTGTGTGTGTGCTCATGTATATAAGTGTACCACTCCGGATACAAACCGCATATCATTAAGTGTGTATTCTGTGCGCGCCATATTCAAACTAATAAGCGGCGCATAGTGCTAGTGTGTATGTGTGCTCATCAATATTAGTGTACCACTCCGGATACAAACTGCATATCATTAAGTGTGTATTCTGTGCGCGCCATATTCAAACTTATAAGCGGCGCGTAGCGCTTGAGTGTATGTGTACTCATAAATATTAGTGTACCACTCTGGATACAAACCGCATATCATTCAGTGTGTATTCTGTGCACGCCATATTCAAACCAATAAGCGGCGCGTAGCGCTATAGTGTATGTGTACTCATAAATATAAGGGTACCGCTCCGGATACAAACCGCATATCATTAAGTGTGTATTCTGTGCGCGCCATATTCAAACCAATAAGCGGTGCGTAGTGCCAGTGTGTGTGTGTGCTCATAAATAAAAGTGTACCACTCCGGATACAAACTGCATATCATTAAGTGTGTATTCTGTGCGCGCCATATTCAAACTAAGAAGCGGCGCATAGTGCTAGTGTGTATGTGTGCTCATAAATATTAGTGTACCACTCCGGATACAAACTGCATATCATTAAGTGTGTATTCTGTGCGCGCCATATTCAAACTAAGAAGCGTCGCGTAGTGCCAGTGTGTGTGTGCTCATGAATAATAGTGTACCACTCCGGATACAAACTGCATATCATTAAGTGTGTATTCTGTGCACGCCATATTCAAACCAATAAGCGGCGCGTAGTGCCAGTGTGTGTGTGTGCTCATGTATATAAGTGTACCACTCCGGATACAAACCGCATATCATTAAGTGTGTATTCTGTGCGCGCCATATTCAAACCAATAAGCGGCGCGTAGTGCCAGTGTGTGTGTGTGTGTTCTCATAAATATTGGTGTACCACTCCGGATACAAACCGCATATCATTAAGTGTGTATTCTGTGCGCGCCATATTCAAACCAATAAGCGGCGCGTAGTGCCAGTGTGTGTGTGCTCATAAATATTGGTGTACCACTTCGGATACAAATCGCATATCATTAAGTGTGTATTCTGTGCGCGCCATATTCAAACTAATAAGCGGCGCATAGCACTAGTGTGTGTGTCCGTGCTCATGAATAATAGTGTACCACTCCGGATACAAACCGCATATCATTAAGTGTGTATTCTGTGCGCGCCAAATTCAAACTAATAAGCGGCGCGTAGCTCTAGGGTGTGTGTGTACTCATAAATATAAGGGTACCGCTCCGGATACAAACCGCATATCATTAAGTGTGTATTCTGTGCGCGCCATAGTCAAACCAATAAGCGGTGCGTAGTGCCAGTGTGTGTGTGTACTCATAAATATAAGTGTACCACTCCGGATACAAACCGCATATCATTAAGTGTGTATTCTGTGCGCGCCATATTCAAACTAATAAGCGGCGCGTAGTGCCAGTGTGTGTGTGTGCTCATAAATATTTGTGTACCACTCCGGATACAAACCGCATATCATTAAGTGTGTATTCTGTGCGCGCCATATTCAAACTAATAAGCGGCGCGCAGCTCTAGTGTGTGTGTGTGCTCATGAATAATAATGTACCACTCCGGATACAAACCGCATATCATTAAGTGTGTATTCTGTGCGCGCCATATTCAAACTTATAAGCGGCGCAGAGTGCCAGTGTGTGTGTGTGCTCATAAATATTAGTGTACCACTCCGCATACAAGCCGCATATCATTAAGTGTGTATTCTTTGCGCGCCATATTCAAACTAATAAGCGGCGCGTAGTGCCAGTGTGTATGTGTGTGTTTGCTCATGAATAATAATGTACCACTCCGGATACAAACCGCATATCATTCAGTGTGTATTCTGTGCGCGCCATATTCAAACTAATAAGCGGCGCGTAGTGCCAGTGTGTGTGTGTGTGTTTGCTCATGAATAATAATGTACCACTCCGGATACAAACCGCATATCATTAAGTGTGTATTCTGTGCGCGCCATATTCAAACTTATAAGCGGCGCAGAGTGCCAGTGTGTGTGTGTGCTCATAAATATTAGTGTACCACTCCGCATACAAGCCGCATATCATTAAGTGTGTATTCTTTGCGCGCCATATTCAAACTAATAAGCGGCGCGCAGCTCTAGTGTGTGTGTGTTTGCTCATGAATAATAATGTACCACTCCGGATACAAACCGCATATCATTAAGTGTGTATTCTTTGCGCGCCATATTCAAACTAATAAGCGGCGCGTAGTGCCAGTGTGTATGTGTGTGTTTGCTCATGAATAATAGTGTACCACTCCGGATACAAACCGCATATCATTAAGTGTGTATTCTGTGCACGCCATATTCAAACCAATAAGCGGCGCGTAGTGCCAGTGTGTGTGTGTGTGTTTGCTCATGAATAATAATGTACCACTCCGGATACAAACCGCATATCATTAAGTGTGTATTCTGTGCGCGCCATATTCAAACTAATAAGCGGCGCGTAGTGCCAGTGTGTGTGTGTGCTCATAAATATTTGTGTACCACTCCGGATACAAACCGCATATCATTAAGTGTGTATTCTGTGCGCGCCATATTCAAACTAATAAGCGGCGCGTAGCTCTAGTGTGTGTGTGTGCTCATGAATAATAATGTACCACTCCGGATACAAACCGCATATCATTAAGTGTGTATTCTGTGCGCGCTATATTCAAACTAATAAGCGGCGCGTAGTGCCAGTGTGTGTGTGTGCTCATAAATATTTGTGTACCACTCCGGATACAAACCGCATATCATTCATTGTGTATTCTGTGCACGCCATATTCAAACCAATAAGCGGCGCGTAGCTCTAGTGTGTGTGTGTACTCATAAATATAAGTGTACCACTCCGGATACAAACCGCATATCATTAAGTGTGTATTCTGTGCGCGCCATATTCAAACTAATAAGCGGCGCGTAGCTCTAGTGTGTGTGTGTGCTCATGAATAATAATGTACCACTCCGGATACAAACCGCATATCATTAAGTGTGTATTCTGTGCGCGCCATATTCAAACTTATAAGCGGCGCAGAGTGCCAGTGTGTGTGTGTGCTCATAAATATTAGTGTACCACTCCGCATACAAGCCGCATATCATTAAGTGTGTATTCTGTGCGCGCCATATTCAAACTAATAAGCAGCGCGTGGTGTCTGTATGTATGTGTGCGTGTGTGTGCTCATAAATAATAGTGTACCACTCCAGATACAAACCGCATATCATTAAGTGTGTATTCTGTGCACGCCATATTCAAACTTATAAGCAGCGCGTAGTGCCAGTGTTTGAATGTGTGCTCATGAATAATAGTGTACCACTCCGGATACAAACCGCATATCATTGAGTGTGTATTCTGTGCGCGCCATATTAAAACTAATAAGCGGCGCGTAGTGTCTGTGTGTATGTGTGTGTGTGTGCTCATGAATAATAGTGTACCACTCCGGATACAAACTGCATATCATTAAGTGTGTATTCTGTGCGCGCCATATTGAAAATTATAAGCGGCGCGTAGTGTAAGTGTGCGTG
Organism: Anopheles gambiae; assembly: GCF_943734735.2. Taxonomy (NCBI): domain Eukaryota; kingdom Metazoa; phylum Arthropoda; class Insecta; order Diptera; family Culicidae; genus Anopheles; species Anopheles gambiae. Next base: position 1,230,639 of record NW_026902553.1, on the reverse strand, counting down.
TGTGTGCTCATAAATAAAAGTGTACCACTCCGGATACAAACCGCATATCATTGAGTGTGTATTCTGTGCGCGCCATATTCAAACTTATAAGCAGCGCGTAGCGCTAGTGTGAATGTGTGCTCATAAATAATAGTGTACCACTCCAGACACAATCTTCATATCATTGTGTGTGTATTCTGTGCGCGCCATATTCAAACTTATAAGCGGCGCGTAGCGCTAGTGTGTATGTGTACTCATAAATATTAGTGTACCACTCCGGATACAAACCGCATATCATTAAGTGTATATTCTGGGCGCGCCAAATTAAAACCAATAAGCGGCGTGTAGTGCCAGTGTGTGTGTGTGCTCATGAATAATAGTGTACCACTCCGGATACAAACCGCATATCATTCAGTGTGTATTCTGTGCGCGCCATATTCAAACTAATAAGCGGCGCGTAGCTCTAGTGTGTATGTGTATTCATAAATATTAGTGTACCACTCCGGATACAAACCGCATATCATTCAGTGTGTATTCTGTGCACGCCATATTCAAACCAATAAGCGGCGCGTAGTGCCAGTGTGTGTGTGCTCATGAATAATAGTGTACCACTCCGGATACAAACCGCATATCATTCAGTGTGTATTCTGTGCACGCCATATTCAAACTAATAAGCGGCGCATAGTGCCAGTGTGTGTATGTGTGCTCATGAATAATAGTGTACCACTCCGGATACAAACCGCATATCATTAAGTGTGTATTCTGTGCGCGCCATTGTCAAACTAATAAGCGGCGCGTAGCTCTATTGTGTATGTGTACTCATAAATATTAGTGTACCACTCCGGATACAAACCGCATATCATTAAGTGTGTATTCTGTGCGCGCCATATTGAAAATTATAAGCGGCGCGTAGTGTAAGTGTGCGTGTGCTCATGAATATTAGTGTACCACTCCGGATACAAACTGCAAATCATTAAGTGTGTATTCTGTGCGCGCCATATTGAAAATTATAAGCAGCGCGTAGTGTAAGTGTGCGTGTGTGTGCTCATAAATAAAAGTGTACCACTCCAGACACAAACTTCATATCATTGTGTGTGTATTCTGTGCGCGCCATTGTCAAACTAATAAGCGGCGCGTAGCTCTAGTGTGTATGTGTACTCATAAATATTAGTGTACCACTCCGGATACAAACCGCATATCATTAAGTGTGTATTCTGTGCGCGCCATATTGAAAATTATAAGCGGCGCGTAGTGTAAGTGTGCGTGTGCTCATGAATATTAGTGTACCACTCCGGATACAAACTGCAAATCATTAAGTGTGTATTCTGTGCGCGCCATATTGAAAATTATAAGCAGCGCGTAGTGTAAGTGTGCGTGTGTGTGCTCATAAATAAAAGTGTACCACTCCAGACACAAACTTCATATCATTGTGTGTGTATTCTGTGCGCGCCATTGTCAAACTAATAAGCGGCGCGTAGCTCTAGTGTGTATGTGTACTCATAAATATTTGTGTACCACTCCGGATACAAACCGCATATCATTAAGTGTGTATTCTGTGCGCGCCATATTGAAAATTAAAAGCAGCGCGTAGTGTCTGTATGTATGTGTGCGTGTGTGTGCTCATAAATAATAGTGTACCACTCCAGATACAAACCGCATATCATTAAGTGTGTATTCTGTGCACGCCATATTCAAACTTATAAGCAGCGCGTAGTGCCAGTGTTTGAATGTGTGCTCATGAATAATAGTGTACCACTCCGGATACAAACCGCATATCATTGAGTGTGTATTCTGTGCGCGCCATATTAAAACTAATAAGCGGCGCGTAGTGTCTGTGTGTATGTGTGTGTGTGTGCTCATGAATAATAGTGTACCACTCCGGATACAAACCGCATATCATTAGGTGTGTATTCTGTGCGCGCCATATTCAAACTAATTAGCGGCGCGTAGCGCTATTGTGTATGTGTACTTATAAATATTAGTGTACCACTCCGGATACAAACCGCATATCATTAAGTGTGTATTCTGTGCGTGCCATATTCAAACTTATAAGCGGCGCGTAGTGCCAGTGTGTGTGTGTGTGTTTGCTCATGAATAATAGTGTACCACTCCGGATACAAACCGCATATCATTAAGTGTGTATTCTGTGCGCGCCATATTCAAACTTATAAGCAGCGCGTAGCGCTAGTGTGAATGTGTACTCATAAATATTAGAGTACCACTCCGGATACAAACCGCATATCATTGAGTGTGTATTCTGTGCACGCCATATTCAAACTTATAAGCGGCGCGTAGCGCTAGTGTGCATGTGTACTCATAAATAATAGTGTACCACTCCGGATACAAACTGCATATCATTAAGTGTGTATTCTTAACGCGCCATATTCAAACCAATAAGCGGCGCGTAGTGCCAGTGTGAATGTGTGCTCATAAATATTAGAGTACCACTCCGGATACAAACCGCATATCATTAGGTGTGTATTCTGTGCGCGCCATATTCAAACTAATTAGCGGCGCGTAGCGCTATTGTGTATGTGTACTCATAAATATTAGTGTACCACTCCGGATACAAACCGCATATCATTGAGTGTGTATTCTGTGCGTGCCATATTCAAACTTATAAGCGGCGCGTAGTGCCAGTGTGTGTGTGTGTGTTTGCTCATGAATAATAGTGTACCACTCCGGATACAAACCGCATATCATTGAGTGTGTATTCTGTGCGCGCCATATTCAAACTAATAAGCGGCGCGTAGTGCCAGTGTGTGTGTGTGCTCATAAATATTAGTGTACCACTCCGGATACAAACCGCATATCATTAAGTGTGTATTCTGTGCGCGCCATATTCAAACTTATAAGCGGCGCGTAGTGTAAGTGTGCGTGTGTGTGCTCATAAATAAAAGTGTACCACTCCGGATACAAACCGCATATCATTGAGTGTGTATTCTGTGCGCGCCATATTCAAACTTATAAGCAGCGCGTAGCGCTAGTGTGAATGTGTACTCATAAATATTAGAGTACCACTCCGGATACAAACCGCATATCATTGAGTGTGTATTCTGTGCGCGCCATTGTCAAACTAATAAGCGGCGCGTAGCTCTAGTGTGTATGTGTACTCATAAATATTAGTGTACCACTCCGGATACAAACCGCATATCATTAAGTGTGTATTCTGTGCGCGCCATATTCAAACTAATAAGCGGCGCGTAGTGTCTGTGTGTGTGTGTGTGTGTGCTCATGAATAATAGTGTACCACTCCGGATACAAACCGCATATAATTAAGTGTGTATTCTGTGCGCGCTATATTCAAACTAATAAGCGGCGCGTAGTGCCAGTGTGTGTGTGTGCTCATAAATATTAGTGTACCACTCCGGATACAAACCGCATATCATTAAGTGTGTATTCTGTGCGCGCCATATTCAAACTTATAAGCGGCGCGTAGTGTAAGTGTGCGTGTGTGTGCTCATAAATAAAAGTGTACCACTCCGGATACAAACCGCATATCATTGAGTGTGTATTCTGTGCGCGCCATATTCAAACTTATAAGCAGCGCGTAGCGCTAGTGTGAATGTGTACTCAAAAATATTAGAGTACCACTCCGGATACAAACCGCATATCATTGAGTGTGTATTCTGTGCGCGCCATTGTCAAACTAATAAGCGGCGCGTAGCTCTAGTGTGTATGTGTACTCATAAATATTAGTGTACCACTCCGGATACAAACCGCATATCATTAAGTGTGTATTCTGTGCGCGCCATATTGAAAATTATAAGCGGCGCGTAGTGCCAGTGTGTGTGTGTGTGCTCATGAATAGTAGTGTACCACTCCGGATACAAACCGCATATCATTGAGTGTGTATTCTGTGCGCGCCATTGTCAAACTTATAAGCGGCGCGTAGCTCTAGTGTGTATGTGTACTCATAAATATTAGTGTACCACTCCGGATACAAACCGCATATCATTGAGTGTGTATTCTGTGCGCGCCATATTCAAACTTATAAGCGGCGCGTAGCGCTAGTGTGCATGTGTACTCATAAATATTAGTGTACCACTCCGGATACAAACTGCATATCATTAAGTGTGTATTCTTAGCGCGCCATATTCAAACCAATAAGCGGCGCGTAGTGCCAGTGTGTGTGTGTGCTCATGAATAATAGTGTACCACTCCAGACACAAACTTCATATCATTGTGTGTGTATTCTGTGCGCGCCATATTTAAACTTATAAGCGGCGCGTAGCGCTAGTGTGCATGTGTACTCATAAATATTAGTGTACCACTCCGGATACAAACTGCATATCATTAAGTGTGTATTCTTAGCGCGCCATATTCAAACCAATAAGCGGCGCGTAGTGCCAGTGTGTGTGTGTGCTCATGAATATTAGTGTACCACTCCGGATAAAAACTGCATATCATTAAGTGTGTATTCTGTGCGCGCCATTTTCAAACTTATAAGCGGCGCGTAGTGCCAGTGTGTATGTGTACTCATAAATATTAGTGTACCACTCCGGATACAAACTGCATATCATTAAGTGTGTATTCTGTGCGCGCCATATTGAAATTGTAAGCAGCGCGTAGTGTAAGTGTGCGTGTGCTCATAAATATTAGTGTACCACTCCGGATACAAACTGCATATCATTAAGTGTGTATTCTGTGCGCGCCATATTCAAACTAATAAGCGGCGCGTAGTGTCTGTGTGTATGTGTGTGTGTGTGTGTGCTCATGAAGAATAGTGTACCACTCCGGATACAAACTGCAAATCATTAAGTGTGTATTCTGTGCGCGCCATATTCAAACTTATAAGCGGCGCGTAGTGCCAGTGTGTGTGTGTGCTCATGAATATTAGTGTACCACTCCGGATACAAACCGCATATCATTAAGTGTGTATTCTTTGCGCGCCATATTCAAACTTATAAGCGGTGCGTAGTGCCAGTGTGTATGTGTGCTCATGAATAATAGTGTACCACTCCGGATACAAACCGCATATCATTAAGTGTGTATTCTGTGCGCGCCATATTGAAAATTATAAGCAGCTCGTAGTGTCTGTGTGTATTTGTGCGTGTTTGTGCTCATAAATAATAGTGTACCACTCCAGATACAAACTGCATATCATTAAGTGTGTATTCTGTGCACGCCATATTCAAACTTATAAGCAGCGCGTAGTGCCAGTGTGTGAATGTGTGCTCATAAATATTAGTGTACCACTCGGGATACAAACCGCATATCATTAAGTGTGTATTCTGTGCGCGCCATATTCAAACTAATAAGCGGCGCGTAGTGCCAGTGTGTGTTAGCTCATGAATATTAGTGTACCACTCCGGATACAAACCGCATATCATTGAGTGTGTATTCTGTGCGCGCCATATTCAAACCAATAAGCGGCGCGTAGCGCTAGTGTGTATGTGTACTCATAAATATTAGTGTACCACTCCGGATACAAACTGCATATCATTAAGTGTGTATTCTGTGCGCGCCATATTGAAAATTATAAGCAGCGCGTAGTGTCTGTGTGTATTTGTGCGTGTTTGTGCTCATAAAAAAAAGTGTACCACTCCAGATTCAAACCGCATATCATTAAGTGTGTATTCTGTGCACGCCATATTCAAACTTATAAGCAGCGCGTAGTGCCAGTGTGTGAATGTGTGCTCATAAATATTAGTGTACCACTCGGGATACAAACCGCATATCATTAAGTGTGTATTCTGTGCGCGCCATATTCAAACTTATAAGCGGCGCGTAGTGCCAGTGTGTGTTAGCTCATGAATATTAGTGTACCACTCCGGATACAAACCGCATATCATTGAGTGTGTATTCTGTGCGCGCCATATTCAAACCAATAAGCGGCGCGTAGCGCTAGTGTGTATGTGTACTCATAAATATTAGTGTACCACTCCGGATACAAACTGCATATCATTAAGTGTGTATTCTGTGCGCGCCATATTCAAACTTATAAGCAGCGCGTAGTGTAAGTGTGCGTGTGTGTGCTCATAAATATTAGTGTACCACTCCGGATACAAACCGCATATCATTGAGTGTGTATTCTGTGCGCGCCATATTAAAACTAATAAGCGGCGCGTAGTGTCTGTGTGTATGTGTGTGTGTGTGTGCTCATGAAAAATAGTGTACCACTCCGGATACAAACCGCATATCATTAAGTGTGTATTCTGTGCGCGCCATATTGAAAATTATAAGCGGCGCGTAGTGCCAGTGTGTGTGTGTGTGCTCATAAATATTAGTGTACCACTCCGGATTCAAACTGCATATCATTAAGTGTGTATTCTGTGCGCGCCATATTGAAATTATAAGCAGCGCGTAGTGTAAGTGTGCGTGTGTGTGCTCATAAATATTAGTGTACCACTCCGGATACAAACTGCAAATCATTAAGTGTGTATTCTGTGCGCGCCATATTCAAACTTATAAGCGGCGCGTAGTGTCTGTGTGTATGTGTGTGTGTGTGTGCTCATGAATAATAGTGTACCACTCCGGATACAAACCGCATATCATTAAGTGTGTATTCTGTGCGCGCCATATTCAAACTAATAAGCGGCTCGTAGTGCCAGTGTGTATGTGTGCTCATAAATATTAGTGTACCACTCCGGATACAAACTGCATATCATTAAGTGTGTATTCTGTGCGCGCCATATTGAAAATTATAAGCAGCGCGTAGTGTCTGTGTGTATGTGTGTGTGTGTGTGCTCATGAATAATAGTGTACCACTCCGGATACAACCTGCAAATCATTAAGTGTGTATTCTGTGCGCGCCATATTCAAACTAATAAGCGGCGCGTAGTGTCTGTGTGTATGTGTGTGTGTGTGTGCTCATGAATAATAGTGTACCACTCCGGATACAAACTGCAAATCATTAAGTGTGTATTCTGTGCGCGCCATATTAAAACTAATAAGCGGCGCGTAGTGCCAGTGTGTAAGTGTGTGAATGTGTGCTCATAAATAACAGTGTACCAATCCGGATACAAACCGCATATCATTAAGTGTGTATTCTGTGCACGCCATATTCAAACTTATAAGCAGCGCGTAGTGTAAGTGTGCGTGTGTGTGCTCATAAATATTAGTGTACCACTCCGGATACAAACCGCATATCATTAAGTGTGTATTCTGTGCGCGCCATATTGAAATTATAAGCAGCGCGTAGTGTAAGTGTGCGTGTGTGTGCTCATAAATATTAGTGTACCACTCCGGATACAAACTGCAAATCATTAAGTGTGTATTCTGTGCGCGCCATATTCAAACTAATAAGCGGCGCGTAGTGTCTGTGTGTATGTGTGTGTGTGTGTGCTCATGAATAATAGTGTACCACTCCGGATACAAACCGCATATCATTAAGTGTGTATTCTGTGCGCGCCATATTCAAACTTATAAGCGGCGCGTAGTGTAAGTGTGCGTGTGTGTGCTCATAAATATTAGTGTACCACTCCGGATACAAACTGCAAATCATTAAGTGTGTATTCTGTGCGCGCCATATTGAAAATTATAAGCGGCGCGTAGTGCCAGTGTGTGTGTGTGTGCTCATAAATATTAGTGTACCACTCCGGATTCAAACTGCATATCATTAAGTGTGTATTCTGTGCGCGCCATATTGAAATTATAAGCAGCGCGTAGTGTAAGTGTGCGTGTGTGTGCTCATAAATATTAGTGTACCACTCCGGATACAAACTGCAAATCATTAAGTGTGTATTCTGTGCGCGCCATATTCAAACTAATAAGCGGCGCGTAGTGTCTGTGTGTATGTGTGTGTGTGTGTGCTCATGAATAATAGTGTACCACTCCGGATACAAACCGCATATCATTAAGTGTGTATTCTGTGCGCGCCATATTAAAACTAATCAGCGGCGCGTAGCGCTAGTGTGTGTGTGTGCTCATGAAAAATAGTGTACCACTCCGGATACAAACTGCATATCATTAAGTGTGTATTCTGTGCGCGCCATATTGAAATTATAAGCAGCGCGTAGTGTAAGTGTGCGTGTGTGTGCTCATAAATATTAGTGTACCACTCCGGATACAAACCGCATATCATTGAGTGTGTATTCTGTGCGCGCCATATTAAAACTAATAAGCGGCGCGTAGTGTCTGTGTGTATGTGTGTGTGTGTGTGCTCATGAAAAATAGTGTACCACTCCGGATACAAACCGCATATCATTAAGTGTGTATTCTGTGCGCGCCATATTGAAAATTATAAGCGGCGCGTAGTGCCAGTGTGTGTGTGTGTGCTCATAAATATTAGTGTACCACTCCGGATTCAAACTGCATATCATTAAGTGTGTATTCTGTGCGCGCCATATTGAAATTATAAGCAGCGCGTAGTGTAAGTGTGCGTGTGTGTGCTCATAAATATTAGTGTACCACTCCGGATACAAACTGCAAATCATTAAGTGTGTATTCTGTGCGCGCCATATTCAAACTAATAAGCGGCGCGTAGTGTCTGTGTGTATGTGTGTGTGTGTGTGCTCATGAATAATAGTGTACCACTCCGGATACAAACCGCATATCATTAAGTGTGTATTCTGTGCGCGCCATATTAAAACTAATCAGCGGCGCGTAGCGCTAGTGTGTGTGTGTGCTCATGAAAAATAGTGTACCACTCCGGATACAAACTGCATATCATTAAGTGTGTATTCTGTGCGCGCCATATTGAAATTATAAGCAGCGCGTAGTGTAAGTGTGCGTGTGTGTGCTCATAAATATTAGTGTACCACTCCGGATACAAACTGCAAATCATTAAGTGTGTATTCTGTGCGCGCCATATTCAAACTAATAAGCGGCGCGTAGTGTCTGTGTGTATGTGTGTGTGTGTGTGCTCATGAATAATAGTGTACCACTCCGGATACAAACCGCATATCATTAAGTGTGTATTCTGTGCGCGCCATATTCAAACTTATAAGCGGCGCGTAGTGTAAGTGTGCGTGTGTGTGCTCATAAATATTAGTGTACCACTCCGGATACAAACCGCCTATCATTAAGTGTGTATTCTGTGCGCGCCATATTCAAACTTATAAGCGGTGCGTAGTGCCAGTGTGTATGTGTGCTCATGAATAATAGTGTACCACTCCGGATACAAACCGCATATCATTGAGTGTGTATTCTGTGCGCGCCATATTAAAACTAATAAGCGGCGCGTAGTGTCTGTGTGTATGTGTGTGTGTGTGCTCAAGAAAAATAGTGTACCACTCCGGATACAAACCGCATATCATTAAGTGTGTATTCTGTGCGCGCCATATTCAAACTTATAAGCGGCGCGTAGTGTAAGTGTGCGTGTGTGTGCTCATAAATATTAGTGTACCACTCCGGATACAAACCGCATATCATTAAGTGTGTATTCTGTGCACGCCATATTCAAACTTATAAGCAGCGCGTAGTGAAAGTGTGCGTGTGTGTGCTCATAAATATTAGTGTACCACTCCGGATACAAACTGCATATCATTAAGTGTGTATTCTGTGCGCGCCATATTGAAATTATAAGCAGCGCGTAGTGTAAGTGTGCGTGTGTGTGCTCATAAATATTAGTGTACCACTCGGGATACAAACCGCATATCATTAAGTGTGTATTCTGTGCACGCCATATTCAAACTTATAAGCAGCGCGTAGTGCCAGTGTGTGAATGTGTGCTCATAAATATTAGTGTACCACTCCGGATACAAACCGCATATCATTCAGTGTGTATTCTGTGCGCGCCATATTCAAACCAATAAGCGGCGCGTAGCGCTAGTGTGTATGTGTACTCATAAATATTAGTGTACCACTCCGGATACAAACCGCATATCATTAAGTGTGTATTCTGTGCACGCCATATTCAAACTTATAAGCAGCGCGTAGTGAAAGTGTGCGTGTGTGTGCTCATAAATATTAGTGTACCACTCCGGATACAAACTGCATATCATTAAGTGTGTATTCTGTGCGCGCCATATTGAAATTATAAGCAGCGCGTAGTGTAAGTGTGCGTGTGTGTGCTCATAAATATTAGTGTACCACTCGGGATACAAACCGCATATCATTAAGTGTGTATTCTGTGCGCGCCATATTCAAACTTATAAGCGGCGCGTAGTGCCAGTGTGTGTTAGCTCATGAATATTAGTGTACCACTCCGGATACAAACCGCATATCATTGAGTGTGTATTCTGTGCGCGCCATATTCAAACCAATAAGCGGCGCGTAGCGCTAGTGTGTATGTGTACTCATAAATATTAGTGTACCACTCCGGATACAAACTGCATATCATTAAGTGTGTATTCTGTGCGCGCCATATTGAAAATTATAAGCAGCGCGTAGTGTCTGTGTGTATTTGTGCGTGTTTGTGCTCATAAATAATAGTGTACCACTCCAGATACAAACCGCATATCATTAAGTGTGTATTCTGTGCACGCCATATTCAAACTTATAAGCAGCGCGTAGTGCCAGTGTGTGAATGTGTGCTCATAAATATTAGTGTACCACTCGGGATACAAATCGCATATCATTAAGTGTGTATTCTGTGCGCGCCATATTCAAACTAATAAGCAGCGCGTAGCGCTAGTGTGTGTGTCCGTTTTCATGAATAATAGTGTACCACTCCGGATACAAACTGCATATAATTAAGTGTGTATTCTGTGCGCGCTATATTCAAACTAATAAGCGGCGCGTAGTGCCAGTGTGTGTGTGTGCTCATAAATATTTGTGTACCACTCCGGATACAAACCGCATATCATTCATTGTGTATTCTGTGCACGCCATATTCAAACCAATAAGCGGCGCGTAGCTCTAGTGTGTGTGTGTACTCATAAATATAAGTGTACCACTCCGGATACAAACCGCATATCATTAAGTGTGTATTCTGTGCGCGCCATATTCAAACTAATAAGCGGCGCGTAGCTCTAGTGTGTGTGTGTGCTCATGAATAATAATGTACCACTCCGGATACAAACCGCATATCATTAAGTGTGTATTCTGTGCGCGCCATATTCAAACTTATAAGCGGCGCAGAGTGCCAGTGTGTGTGTGTGCTCATAAATATTAGTGTACCACTCCGCATACAAGCCGCATATCATTAAGTGTGTATTCTTTGCGCGCCATATTCAAACTTATAAGCAGCGCGTGGTGTCTGTATGTATGTGTGCGTGTGTGTGCTCATAAATAATAGTGTACCACTCCAGATACAAACCGCATATCATTAAGTGTGTATTCTGTGCACGCCATATTCAAACTTATAAGCAGCGCGTAGTGCCAGTGTTTGAATGTGTGCTCATGAATAATAGTGTACCACTCCGGATACAAACCGCATATCATTGAGTGTGTATTCTGTGCGCGCCATATTAAAACTAATTAGCGGCGCGTAGTGAATAATAGTGTACCACTCCGGATACAAACTGCAAATCATTAAGTGTGTATTCTGTGCGCGCCATATTAAAACTAATAAGCGGCGCGTAGTGCCAGTGTGTAAGTGTGTGAATGTGTGCTCATAAATAACAGTGTACCAATCCGAATACAAACCGCATATCATTAAGTGTGTATTCTGTGCACGCCATATTCAAACTTATAAGCAGCGCGTAGTGTAAGTGTGCGTGTGTGTGCTCATAAATATTAGTGTACCACTCCGGATACAAACCGCATATCATTAAGTGTGTATTCTGTGCGCACCATATTAAAACTAATCAGCGGCGCGTAGCGCTAGTGTGTGTGTGTGCTCATGAAAAATAGTGTACCACTCCGGATACAAACTGCATATCATTAAGTGTGTATTCTGTACGCGCCATATTGAAATTATAAGCAGCGCGTAGTGTAAGTGTGCGTGTGTGTGCTCATAAATATTAGTGTACCACTCCGGATACAAACTGCAAATCATTAAGTGTGTATTCTGTGCGCGCCATATTCAAACTAATAAGCGGCGCGTAGTGTCTGTGTGTATGTGTGTGTGTGTGTGCTCATGAATAATAGTGTACCACTCCGGATACAAACCGCATATCATTAAGTGTGTATTCTGTGCGCGCCATATTCAAACTTATAAGCGGCGCGTAGTGTAAGTGTGCGTGTGTGTGCTCATAAATATTAGTGTACCACTCCGGATACAAACCGCCTATCATTAAGTGTGTATTCTGTGCGCGCCATATTCAAACTTATAAGCGGTGCGTAGTGCCAGTGTGTATGTGTGCTCATGAATAATAGTGTACCACTCCGGATACAAACCGCATATCATTAAGTGTGTATTCTGTGCACGCCATATTCAAACTTATAAGCAGCGCGTAGTGAAAGTGTGCGTGTGTGTGCTCATAAATATTAGTGTACCACTCCGGATACAAACTGCATATCATTAAGTGTGTATTCTGTGCGCGCCATATTGAAATTATAAGCAGCGCGTAGTGTAAGTGTGCGTGTGTGTGCTCATAAATATTAGTGTACCACTCGGGATACAAACCGCATATCATTAAGTGTGTATTCTGTGCGCGCCATATTCAAACTTATAAGCGGCGCGTAGTGCCAGTGTGTGTTAGCTCATGAATATTAGTGTACCACTCCGGATACAAACCGCATATCATTGAGTGTGTATTCTGTGCGCGCCATATTCAAACCAATAAGCGGCGCGTAGCGCTAGTGTGTATGTGTACTCATAAATATTTGTGTACCACTCCGGATACAAACTGCATATCATTAAGTGTGTATTCTGTGCGCGCCATATTGAAAATTATAAGCAGCGCGTAGTGTCTGTGTGTATTTGTGCGTGTTTGTGCTCATAAATAATAGTGTACCACTCCAGATACAAACCGCATATCATTAAGTGTGTATTCTGTGCACGCCATATTCAAACTTATAAGCAGCGCGTAGTGCCAGTGTGTGAATGTGTGCTCATAAATATTAGTGTACCACTCGGGATACAAATCGCATATCATTAAGTGTGTATTCTGTGCGCGCCATATTCAAACTAATAAGCAGCGCGTAGCGCTAGTGTGTGTGTCCGTTTTCATGAATAATAGTGTACCACTCCGGATACAAACTGCATATAATTAAGTGTGTATTCTGTGCGCGCTATATTCAAACTAATAAGCGGCGCGTAGTGCCAGTGTGTGTGTGTGCTCATAAATATTTGTGTACCACTCCGGATACAAACCGCATATCATTCATTGTGTATTCTGTGCACGCCATATTCAAACCAATAAGCGGCGCGTAGCTCTAGTGTGTGTGTGTACTCATAAATATAAGTGTACCACTCCGGATACAAACCGCATATCATTAAGTGTGTATTCTGTGCGCGCCATATTAAAACTAATAAGCGGCGCGTAGTGTCTGTGTGTATGTGTGTGTGTGTGCTCATGAATAATAGTGTACCACTCCGGATACAAACCGCATATCATTAAGTGTGTATTCTGTGCGCGCCATATTCAAACTAATTAGCGGCGCGTAGCGCTATTGTGTATGTGTACTTATAAATATTAGTGTACCACTCCGGATACAAACCGCATATCATTGAGTGTGTATTCTGTGCGTGCCATATTCAAACTTATAAGCGGCGCGTAGTGCCAGTGTGTGTGTGTGTGCTCATGAATATTAGTGTACCACTCCGGATACAAACCGCATATCATTAAGTGTGTATTCTGTGCGCGCCATATTGAAAATTATAAGCGGCGCGTAGTGTAAGTGTGCGTGTGTGTGCTCATAAATAAAAGTGTACCACTCCGGATACAAACCGCATATCATTGAGTGTGTATTCTGTGCGCGCCATATTCAAACTTATAAGCAGCGCGTAGCGCTAGTGTGAATGTGTGCTCATAAATAATAGTGTACCACTCCAGACACAATCTTCATATCATTGTGTGTGTATTCTGTGCGCGCCATATTCAAACTTATAAGCGGCGCGTAGCGCTAGTGTGTATGTGTACTCATAAATATTAGAGTACCACTCCGGATACAAACCGCATATCATTAAGTGTGTATTCTGTGCGCGCCATATTCAAATTTATAAGCGGCGCGTAGCGCTAATGTGCATGTGTACTCATAAATATTAGTGTACCACTCCGGATAAAAACTGCATATCATTAAGTGTGTATTCTTAGCGCGCCATATTCAAACCAATAAGCGGCGCGTAGTGCCAGTGTGAATGTGTACTCATAAATATTAGTGTACCACTCCGGATACAAACTGCATATCATTGAGTGTGTATTCTGTGCGCGCCATATTCAAACTTATAAGCGGTGCGTAGTGTCTGTGTGTATGTGTGTGTGTGTGTGTGTGCTCATGAAGAATAGTGTACCACTCCGGATACAAACTGCATATCATTAAGTGTGTATTCTGTGCACGCCATAGTCAAACTTATAAGCGGCGCGTAGTGCCAGTGTGTGTGTGTGCTCATGAATATTAGTGTACCACTCCGGATACAAACTGCATATCATTAAGTGAGTATTCTGTGCACGCCATATTCAAACTAATAAGCGGCGCGTCGTGTCAGTGTGTGTGTGTGCTCATAAATATTGGTGTACCACTCCGGATACAAACCGCAGATCATTAAGTGTGTATTCTGTGCGCGCCATATTGAAATTATAAGCAGCGCGTAGTGTCAGTGTGTATGTGTGCATGTTTGGTCACATAAATAAAAGTGTAACGCTCCGGATACAAACCGCATATCATTAAGTGTGTATTCTGTGCGCGCCAAATTCAAACTTATAAGCGGCGCGTAGCGCTAGTGTGTATGTGTACTTATAAATATTAGTGTACCACTCCGGATACAAACCGCATATCATTAAGTATTTATTCTGTGCGCGCCATATTGAAAATTATAAGCAGCGCGTAGTGTAAGTGTGCGTGTGTGTGCTCATAAATATTAGTGTACCACTCCGGATTTAAACCGCATATCATTAAGTGTGTATTCTGTGCGCGCCAAATTCAAACCAATAAGCGGCGCGTAGCTCTAGTGTGTATGTGTACTCATAAATATTAGTGTACCACTCCGGATACAAACCGCATATCATTAAGTGTGTATTCTGTGCGCACCATATTAAAACTAATCAGCGGCGCGTAGTGCCAGTGTGTGTGTGTGCTCATGAATATTAGTGTACCACTCCGGATACAAACAGCATATCCTTAAGTGTGTATTCTGTGCGCGCCATATTCAAACTTATAAGCGGCCCGTAGCGCTAGTGTGTATGTGTACTCATAAATATTAGTGTACCACTCCGGATACAAACAGCGTATCATTAAGTGTGTATTCTGTGCGCGCCATATTTAAACTTATAAGCGGCGCGTAGTGCCAGTGTGTGTGTGCTCATGAATAATAGTGTACCACTCCGTATACAAACAGCATATCATTAAGTGTGTATTCTGTGCGCGCCAAATTAAAAACAATAAGCGGCGCGTAGTGCCAGTGTGTGTGTGCTCATAAATATTAGTGTACCACTCCGGATACAAACCGCATATCATTAAGTGTGTATTCTGTGCGCGCCATATTCAAACTTATAAGCGGCACGTAGTGCCAGTGTGTATGTGTACTCATAAATATTAGTGTACCACTCCGGATACAAACTGCATATCATTAAGTGTGTATTCTGTGCGCGCCATATTCAAACTAATCAGCGGCGCGTAGTGCCAGTGTGTATGTGTGCTCATAAATATTAGTGTACCACTCCGGATACAAACCGCATATCATTCCGTGTGTATTCTGTGCACGCCATATTCAAACTAATCAGCGGCGCGTAGTGCCAGTGTGTATGTGTGCTCATAAATATTAGTGTACCACTCCGGATACAAACAGCATATCCTTAAGTGTGTATTCTGTGCGCGCCATATTCAAACTTATAAGCGGCCCGTAGCGCTAGTGTGTATGTGTACTCATAAATATTAGTGTACCACTCCGGATACAAACAGCGTATCATTAAGTGTGTATTCTGTGCGCGCCATATTTAAACTTATAAGCGGCGCGTAGTGCCAGTGTGTGTGTGCTCATGAATAATAGTGTACCACTCCGGATACAAACAGCATATCATTAAGTGTGTATTCTGTGCGCGCCAAATTAAAACCAATAAGCGGCGCGTAGTGCCAGTGTGTGTGTGCTCATAAATATTAGTGTACCACTCCGGATACAAACCGCATATCATTAAGTGTGTATTCTGTGCGCGCCATATTCAAACTAATAAGCGGCACGTAGTGCCAGTGTGTGTGTGCTCATAAATATTAGTGTACCACTCCGGATACAAACCGCATATCATTAAGTGTGTATTCTGTGCGCGCCATATTCAAACTAATCAGCGGCGCGTAGTGCCAGTGTGTATGTGTGCTCATAAATATTAGTGTACCACTCCGGATACAAACCGCATATCATTAAGTGTGTATTCTGTGCGCGCCATATTCAAACTAATAAGCAGCGCGTAGTGTAAGTGTGCGTGTGTGTGCTCATAAATAATGGTGTACCACTCCGGATACAAACCGCATATCATTAAGTGTGTATTCTGTGCGCGCCAAATTAAAACCAATAAGCGGCGTGTAGTGCAAGTGTGTGTGTGTGCTCATGAATAATTGTGTACCACTCCGGATACAAACCGCAGATCATTAAGTGTGTATTCTGTGCGCGCCATATTCAAACTAATAAGCGGTGCATAGTGTCTGTGTGAATGTCTACTTATAAATTTTAGTGTACCACTCCGGATACAAACCGCAGATCATTAAGTGTGTATTCTGTGCGCCCCATATTCAAACTGATAAGCGGCGCGTAGTGTCTGTGTGTATGTGTACTCATAAATATTAGTGTACCACTCCGGATACAAACTGCATATCATTAAGTGTGTATTCTGTGCGCGCCATATTCAAACTAATAAGCGGCACGTAGTGCCAGTGTGTGTGTGCTCATGAATAATAGTGTACCACTTCGGATACAAACTGCATATCATTAAGTGTGTATTATGTGCGCGCCATATTCAAACTAACAAGCGGCGCGTAGCTCTAGTGTGTATGTGTACTCATAAATATTAGTGTACCACTCCGGATACAAACCGCATATCATTCATTGTGTATTCTGTGCACGCCATATTCAAACCAATTAGCGGCGCGTAGTGCCAGTGTGTGTGTGTGCTCATAAATAATAGTGTACCACTCCGGATACAAACCGCATATCATTCAGTGTATATTCTGTGCGCGCCATATTCAAACTAATAAGCGGCGCGTAGCATTAGTGTGTATGTGTACTCATAAATATTAGTGTACCACTCCGGATACAAACCGCATATCATTAAGTGTGTATTCTGTGCGCGCCATATTCAAACTTATAAGCGGCCCGTAGCGCTAGTGTGTATGTGTACTCATAAATATTAGTGTACCACTCCGGATACAAACCGCAGATCATTAATTGTGTATTCTGTGCGCGCCATATACAAACTAATAAGCGGCGCGTAGTGTCTGTGTGTATGTGTACTCATAAATATAAGTGTACCACTCCGGATACAAACTGCATATCATTAAGTGTGTATTCTGTGCGCGCCATATTCAAACTTATAAGCTGCGCGTAGTGCCAGTGTGTATGTGTACTCATAAATATAAGTGTACCACTCCGGATACAAACTGCATATCATTAAGTGTGTATTCTGTGCGCGCCATATTCAAACTTATAAGCTGCGCGTAGTGCCAGTGTGAATGTGTGCTCATGAATAAAAGTGTACCACTCCGGATACAAACCGCATATCATTCAGTGTGTATTCTGTGCGCGCCATATTCAAACTAATAAGCAGCGCGAAGTGTAAGTGTGTGTGTGTGCTCATGAATAATAGTGTACCACTCTGGATACAAACCGCATATCATTCAGTGTGTATTCTGTGCAGGCCATATTCAAACCAATAAGCGGCGTGTAGTGCCAGTGTGTGTGTGCTCATGAATAATAGTGTACCACTCCGGATACAAACCGCATATCATTAAGTGTGTATTCTGTGCGCGCCAAATTCAAAATTACAAGCGGCGCGTAGTGCCAGTGTGTGTGTGTGCTCATAAATATTTGTGTACCACTCCGGATACAAACCGCATATCATTCAGTGTGTATTCTGTGCACGCCATATTCAAACTTATAAGCTGCGCGTAGTGCCAGTGTGAATGTGTGCTCATGAATAAAAGTGTACCACTCCGGATACAAACCGCATATCATTCAGTGTGTATTCTGTGCGCGCCATATTCAAACTAATAAGCAGCGCGAAGTGTAAGTGTGTGTGTGTGCTCATGAATAATAGTGTACCACTCTGGATACAAACCGCATATCATTCATTGTGTATTCTGTGCGCGCCATATTCAAACTAATAAGCGGCACGTAATGCCAGTGTGTGTGTGTGCTCATGAATAATAGTGTACTACTCCGGATACAAACCGCATATCATTAAGTGTGTATTCTGTGCGCGCCATATTCAAACCAATAAGCGGCGCGTAGTGCCAGTGTGTGTGTGTGCTCATAAATAATAATGTACCACTCCGGATACAAACTGCATATCATTAAGTGTGTATTCTGTGCGCGCCATATTCAAACTTATAAGCTGCGCGTAGTGCCAGTGTGAATGTGTGCTCATGAATAAAAGTGTACCACTCCGGATACAAACCGCATATCATTCAGTGTGTATTCTGTGCACGCCATATTCAAACCAATAAGCGGCGTGTAGTGCCAGTGTGTGTGTGCTCATAAATATTAGTGTACCACTCCGGATACAAACTGCATATCATTAAGTGTGTATTCTGTGCGCGCCATATTCAAACTTATAAGCGGCGCGTAGTGCCAGTGTGTGTGTGTGTGCTCATAAACAATAGTGTACCACTCCGGATACAAACCGCCTATCATTAAGTGTGTATTCTGTGCGCGCCATATTGAAAATTATAAGCAGCGCGTAGTGCCAGTGTGAATGTGTGCTAATGAATAAAAGTGTACCACTCCGGATACAAACCGCATATCATTCAGTGTGTATTCTGTGCGCGCCATATTCAAACTAATAAGCGGCGCGTAGCTCTAGTGTGTATGTGTACTCATAAATATTTGTGTACCACTCCGGATACAAACCGCATATCATTCATTGTGTATTCTGTGCACGCCATATTCAAACTAATAAGCGGCGTGTAATGCCAGTGTGTGTGTGTGCTCATGAATAATAGTGTACCACTCCGGATACAAACCGCATATCATTCATTGTGTATTCTGTGCGCGCCATATTCAAACTAATAAGCGGCACGTAATGCCAGTGTGTGTGTGTGCTCATGAATAATAGTGTACTACTCCGGATACAAACCGCATATCATTAAGTGTGTATTCTGTGCGCGCCATATTCAAACCAATAAGCGGCGCGTAGTGCCAGTGTGTGTGTGTGCTCATAAATAATAATGTACCACTCCGGATACAAACTGCATATCATTAAGTGTGTATTCTGTGCGCGCCATATTCAAACTAATAAGCAGCGCGAAGTGTAAGTGTGTGTGTGTGCTCATGAATAATAGTGTATATTCTGGATACAAACCGCATATCATTCAGTGTGTATTCTGTGCACGCCATATTCAAACCAATAAGCGGCGTGTAGTGCCAGTGTGTGTGTGCTCATAAATATTAGTGTACCACTCCGGATACAAACTGCATATCATTAAGTGTGTATTCTGTGCGCGCCATATTCAAACTTATAAGCGGCGCGTAGTGCCAGTGTGTGTGCGTGTGCTCATAAACAAAAGTGTACCACTCCGGATACAAACCGCCTATCATTAAGTGTGTATTCTGTGCGCGCCATATTGAAAATTATAAGCAGCGCGTAGTGCCAGTGTGAATGTGTGCTAATGAATAAAAGTGTACCACTCCGGATACAAACCGCATATCATTCAGTGTGTATTCTGTGCGCGCCATATTCAAACTAATAAGCAGCGCGAAGTGTAAGTGTGTGTGTGTGCTCATGAATAATAGTGTACCACTCTGGATACAAACCGCATATCATTCAGTGTGTATTCTGTGCAAGCCATATTCAAACCAATAAGCGGCGTGTAGTGCCAGTGTGTGTGTGCTCATGAATAATAGTGTACCACTCCGGATACAAACCGCATATCATTCATTGTGTATTCTGTGCACGCCATATTCAAACTAATAAGCGGCGTGTAGTGCCAGTGTGTGTGTGTGCTCATGAATAATAGTGTACCACTCTGGATACAAACCGCATATCATTCAGTGTGTATTCTGTGCGCGCCATATTCAAACTAATAAGCGGCGCGTAGCTCTAGTGTGTATGTGTGCTCATAAATATTGGTGTACCACTCCGGATACAAACCGCATATCATTCAGTGTGTATTCTGTGCACGCCATATTCAAACCAATAAGCGGCGCGTAGTGCCAGTGTGTGTGTGCTCATGAATAATAGTGTACCACTCCGGATACAAACCGCATATCATTAAGTGTGTATTCTGTGCGCGCCAAATTCAAAATTACAAGCGGCGCGTAGTGCCAGTGTGTGTGTGTGCTCATAAATATTTGTGTACCACTCCGGATACAAACCGCATATCATTCATTGTGTATTCTGTGCACGCCATATTCAAACTAATAAGCGGCGCGTAGCTCTAGTGTGTATGTGTACTCATAAATATTAGTGTACCACTCCGGATACAAACCGCATATCATTCAGTGTGTATCCTGTGCGCGCCATATTCAAACTAATAAGCGGCGCGTAGCTCTAGTGTGTATGTGTACTCATAAATATTTGTGTACCACTCCGGATACAAACCGCATATCATTCATTGTGTATTCTGTGCACGCCATATTCAAACTAATAAGCGGCGTGTAATGCCAGTGTGTGTGTGTGCTCATGAATAATAGTGTACCACTCCGGATACAAACCGCATATCATTCATTGTGTATTCTGTGCGCGCCATATTCAAACTAATAAGCGGCACGTAATGCCAGTGTGTGTGTGTGCTCATGAATAATAGTGTACTACTCCGGATACAAACCGCATATCATTAAGTGTGTATTCTGTGCGCGCCATATTCAAACCAATAAGCTGCGCGTAGTGCCAGTGTGAATGTGTGCTCATGAATAAAAGTGTACCACTCCGGATACAAACCGCATATCATTCAGTGTGTATTCTGTGCGCGCCATATTCAAACTAATAAGCAGCGCGAAGTGTAAGTGTGTGTGTGTGCTCATGAATAATAGTGTATATTCTGGATACAAACCGCATATCATTCAGTGTGTATTCTGTGCACGCCATATTCAAACCAATAAGCGGCGTGTAGTGCCAGTGTGTGTGTGCTCATAAATATTAGTGTACCACTCCGGATACAAACTGCATATCATTAAGTGTGTATTCTGTGCGCGCCATATTCAAACTTATAAGCGGCGCGTAGTGCCAGTGTGTGTGTGTGTGCTCATAAACAAAAGTGTACCACTCCGGATACAAACCGCCTATCATTAAGTGTGTATTCTGTGCGCGCCATATTGAAAATTATAAGCAGCGCGTAGTGCCAGTGTGAATGTGTGCTAATGAATAAAAGTGTACCACTCCGGATACAAACCGCATATCATTCAGTGTGTATTCTGTGCGCGCCATATTCAAACTAATAAGCAGCGCGAAGTGTAAGTGTGTGTGTGTGCTCATGAATAATAGTGTACCACTCTGGATACAAACCGCATATCATTCAGTGTGTATTCTGTGCAAGCCATATTCAAACCAATAAGCGGCGTGTAGTGCCAGTGTGTGTGTGCTCATGAATAATAGTGTACCACTCCGGATACAAACCGCATATCATTCATTGTGTATTCTGTGCACGCCATATTCAAACTAATAAGCGGCGTGTAGTGCCAGTGTGTGTGTGTGCTCATGAATAATAGTGTACCACTCTGGATACAAACCGCATATCATTCAGTGTGTATTCTGTGCGCGCCATATTCAAACTAATAAGCGGCGCGTAGCTCTAGTGTGTATGTGTGCTCATAAATATTGGTGTACCACTCCGGATACAAACCGCATATCATTCAGTGTGTATCCTGTGCGCGCCATATTCAAACTAATAAGCGGCGCGTAGCTCTAGTGTGTATGTGTGCTCATAAATATTGGTGTACCACTCCGGATACAAACCGCATATCATTCAGTGTGTATTCTGTGCGCGCCATATTCAAACTAATAAGCAGCGCGAAGTGTAAGTGTGTGTGTGTGCTCATGAATAATAGTGTACCACTCTGGATACAAACCGCATATCATTCATTGTGTATTCTGTGCACGCCATATTCAAACTAATAAGCGGCGTGTAGTGCCAGTGTGTGTGTGTGCTCATGAATAATAGTGTACCACTCTGGATACAAACCGCATATCATTCAGTGTGTATTCTGTGCACGCCATATTCAAACCAATAAGCGGCGCGTAGTGCCAGTGTGTGTGTGCTCATGAATAATAGTGTACCACTCCGGATACAAACCGCATATCATTAAGTGTGTATTCTGTGCGCGCCAAATTCAAAATTACAAGCGGCGCGTAGTGCCAGTGTGTGTGTGTGCTCATAAATATTTGTGTACCACTCCGGATACAAACCGCATATCATTCATTGTGTATTCTGTGCACGCCATATTCAAACTAATAAGCGGCGCGTAGCTCTAGTGTGTATGTGTACTCATAAATATTAGTGTACCACTCCGGATACAAACCGCATATCATTCAGTGTGTATCCTGTGCGCGCCATATTCAAACTAATAAGCGGCGCGTAGCTCTAGTGTGTATGTGTACTCATAAATATTAGTGTACCACTCCGGATACAAATCGCATATCATTCATTGTGTATTCTGTGCACGCCATATTCAAACTAATAAGCGGCGCATAGTGCCAGTGTGTATGTGTGCTCATGAATAATTGTGTACCACTCCGGATACAAACTGCATATCATTAAGTGTGTATTATGTGCGCGCCATATTCAAACTAACAAGCGGCGCGTAGCTCTAGTGTGTATGTGTGCTCATAAATATTAGTGTACCACTCCGGATACAAACCGCATATCATTCAGTGTGTAT
This sequence comes from Anopheles gambiae, assembly GCF_943734735.2. NCBI lineage: Eukaryota > Metazoa > Arthropoda > Insecta > Diptera > Culicidae > Anopheles > Anopheles gambiae. Next base: position 1,207,709 of record NW_026902553.1, on the reverse strand, counting down.
TCTGTGCACGCCATATTCAAACTAATAAGCGGCGCATAGTGCTAGTGTGTATGTGTGCTCATGAATAATTGTGTACCACTCCGGATACAAACTGCATATCATTAAGTGTGTATTATGTGCGCGCCATATTCAAACTAACAAGCGGCGCGTAGCTCTAGTGTGTATGTGTACTCATAAATATTAGTGTACCACTCCGGATACAAACCGCATATCATTCATTGTGTATTCTGTGCACGCCATATTCAAACCAATAAGCGGCGCGTAGTGCCAGTGTGTGTGTGTGCTCATGAATATTAGTGTACTTCTCCGGATACAAACCGCATATCATTAAGTGTGTATTCTGTGCGCGCCATATTCAAACTTATAAGCGGCACGTAGTGCCAGTGTGTGTATGTGTGCTCATGTATATTAGTGTACCACTCCGGATACAAACCGCATATCATTCATTGTGTATTCTGTGCACGCCATATTCAAACCAATAAGCGGCGCGTAGTGCCAGTGTGTGTGTGCTCATGAATAATAGTGTACCACTCCGGATACAAACCGCATATCATTAAGTGTGTATTCTGTGCGCGCCATATTCAAACTAATAAGCCGGTTTGTAGGTGTGCTCATGTATATTAGTGTACCACTCCGGATACAAACCGCATATCATTAAGTGTGTATTCTGTGCACGCCATATTCAAACCAATAAGCTGCGCGTAGTGCCAGTGCGTGTGTGCTTATGAATAATATTGTACCACTCCGGATACAAACTGCATATCATTAAGTGTGTATTCTGTGCGCGCCATATTCAAACTAATAAGCGGCGCGTAGTGCCAGTGTGTGTGTGCTCATGAATAATAGTGTACCACTCCGGATACAAACCGCATATCATTAAGTGTGTATTCTGTGCGCGCCATATTCAAACTAATAAGCCGGTATGTATGTGTGCTCATGTATATTAGTGTACCACTCCGGATACAAACCGCATATCATTAAGTGTGTATTCTGTACACGCCATATTCAAACCAATAAGCAGCGCGTAGTGCCAGTGTGTGTGTGCTCATGAATAATATTGTACCACTCCGGATACAAACTGCATATCATTAAGTGTGTATTCTGTGCGCGCCATATTCAAACTAATAAGCGGCGCGTAGTGCCAGTGTGTGTATGTGTGCTCATGTATATTAGTGAACCACTCCGGATACAAACTGCATATCATTAAATGTGTATTATGAGCGCGCCATATTCAAACCAATAAGCGGCGCGTAGCTCTAGTGTGTATAAGTATTCATAAATATAAGTGTACCACTCCGGATACAAACCGCATATCATTCAGTGTGTATTCTGTGCACGCCATATTCAAACCAATAAGCGGCGCGTAGTGCCAGTGTGTGTGTGCTCATGAATAATAGTGTACCACTCCGGATACAAACCGCATATCATTCAGTGTGTATTCTGTGCGCGCCATATTCAAACTTATAAGCCGGTATGTATGTGTGCTCATGTATATTAGTGTACCACTCCGGATACAAACCGCATATCATTAAGTGTGTATTCTGTGCACGCCATATTCAAACCAATAAGCTGCGCGTAGTGCCAGTGTGTGTGTGCTCATGAATATTAGTGTACCACTCCGGATACAAACCGCATATCATTCAGTGTGTATTCTGTGCGCGCCATATTCAAACTTATAAGCCGGTATGTATGTGTGCTCATGTATATTAGTGTACCACTCCGGATACAAACCGCATATCATTCAGTGTGTATTCTGTGCGCGCCATATTCAAACTAATAAGCGGCGCGTAGCTCTAGTGTGTATGTGTACTCATAAATATTTGTGTACCACTCCGGATACAAACCGCATATCATTCATTGTGTATTCTGTGCACGCCATATTCAAACTAATAAGCGGCGTGTAGTGCCAGTGTGTGTGTGTGCTCATGAATAATAGTGTACCACTCTGGATACAAACCGCATATCATTAAGTGTGTATTCTGTGCGCGCCATATTCAAACTAATAAGCGGCGCGTAGCTCTAGTGTGTATGTGTACTCATAAATATTAGTGTACCACTCCGGATACAAACCGCATATCATTCAGTGTGTATTCTGTGCGCGCCATATTCAAACTAATAAGCGGCGCGTAGCTCTAGTGTGTATGTGTACTCATAAATATTAGTGTACCACTCCGGATACAAATCGCATATCATTCATTGTGTATTCTGTGCACGCCATATTCAAACTAATAAGCGGCGCATAGTGCCAGTGTGTATGTGTGCTCATGAATAATTGTGTACCACTCCGGATACAAACTGCATATCATTAAGTGTGTATTATGTGCGCGCCATATTCAAACTAACAAGCGGCGCGTAGCTCTAGTGTGTATGTGTACTCATAAATATTAGTGTACCACTCCGGATACAAACCGCATATCATTCATTGTGTATTCTGTGCACGCCATATTCAAACCAATAAGCGGCGCGTAGTGCCAGTGTGTGTGTGTGCTCATGAATAATAGTGTACTTCTCCGGATACAAACCGCATATCATTAAGTGTGTATTCTGTGCGCGCCATATTCAAACTTATAAGCGGCACGTAGTGCCAGTGTGTGTATGTGTGCTCATGTATATTAGTGTACCACTCCGGATACAAACCGCATATCATTCATTGTGTATTCTGTGCACGCCATATTCAAACCAATAAGCGGCGCGTAGTGCCAGTGTGTGTGTGCTCATGAATAATAGTGTACCACTCCGGATACAAACCGCATATCATTAAGTGTGTATTCTGTGCGCGCCATATTCAAACTAATAAGCCGGTTTGTAGGTGTGCTCATGTATATTAGTGTACCACTCCGGATACAAACCGCATATCATTCAGTGTGTATTCTGTGCACGCCATATTCAAACCAATAAGCTGCGCGTAGTGCCAGTGCGTGTGTGCTTATGAATAATATTGTACCACTCCGGATACAAACTGCATATCATTAAGTGTGTATTCTGTGCGCGCCATATTCAAACTAATAAGCGGCGCGTAGTGCCAGTGTGTGTGTGCTCATGAATAATAGTGTACCACTCCGGATACAAACCGCATATCATTAAGTGTGTATTCTGTGCGCGCCATATTCAAACTAATAAGCCGGTATGTATGTGTGCTCATGTATATTAGTGTACCACTCCGGATACAAACCGCATATCATTAAGTGTGTATTCTGTACACGCCATATTCAAACCAATAAGCTGCGCGTAGTGCCAGTGTGTGTGTGCTCATGAATAATATTGTACCACTCCGGATACAAACTGCATATCATTAAGTGTGTATTCTGTGCGCGCCATATTCAAACTAATAAGCGGCGCGTAGTGCCAGTGTGTGTATGTGTGCTCATGTATATTAGTGAACCACTCCGGATACAAACTGCATATCATTAAATGTGTATTATGAGCGCGCCATATTCAAACCAATAAGCGGCGCGTAGCTCTAGTGTGTATAAGTATTCATAAATATAAGTGTACCACTCCGGATACAAACCGCATATCATTCAGTGTGTATTCTGTGCACGCCATATTCAAACCAATAAGCGGCGCGTAGTGCCAGTGTGTGTGTGCTCATGAATAATAGTGTACCACTCCGGATACAAACCGCATATCATTCAGTGTGTATTCTGTGCGCGCCATATTCAAACTTATAAGCCGGTATGTATGTGTGCTCATGTATATTAGTGTACCACTCCGGATACAAACCGCATATCATTAAGTGTGTATTCTGTGCACGCCATATTCAAACCAATAAGCTGCGCGTAGTGCCAGTGTGTGTGTGCTCATGAATAATAGTGTACCACTCCGGATACAAACCGCATATCATTCAGTGTGTATTCTGTGCGCGCCATATTCAAACTTATAAGCCGGTATGTATGTGTGCTCATGTATATTAGTGTACCACTCCGGATACAAACCGCATATCATTCAGTGTGTATTCTGTGCGCGCCATATTCAAACTAATAAGCGGCGCGTAGCTCTAGTGTGTATGTGTACTCATAAATATTTGTGTACCACTCCGGATACAAACCGCATATCATTAAGTGTGTATTCTGTGCGCGCCAAATTAAAACCAATAAGCGGCGTGTAGTGCCAGTGTGTGTGTGTGCTCATGAATAATAGTATACCACTCTGGATACAAACCGCATATCATTCAGTGTGTATTCTGTGCGCGCCATATTCAAACTAATAAGCGGCCCGTAGCGCTAGTGTGTGAATGTGTGCTTATGATAAAAAGTGTACAACTCCGGATACAAACCGCATATCATTCAGTGTGTATTCTGTGCGCGCCATATTCAAACTAATAAGCGGCGCGTAGCTCTAGTGTGTATGTGTACTCATAAATTTAAGTATACCACTCCGGATACAAACCGCATATCATTAAGTGTGTATTCTGTGCGCGCCATATTCAAACTAATAAGCGGCACGTAGTGCCAGTGTGTGTGTGTGTGTGTTTGCTCATGAATAATAGTGTATCACTCCGGATACAAACCGCATATCATTAAGTGTGTATTCTGTGCACGCCATATTCAAACTAATAAGCAGCGCGTAGTGCCAGTGTGTGTGTGTGCTCATGAATATTAGTGTACCACTCCGGATACAAACTGCATATCATTCAGTGTGTATTCTGTGCACGCCATATTCAAACCAATAAGCGGCGCGTAGTGCCAGTGTGTATGTGTGCTCATGAATAATTGTGTACCACTCCGGATACAAATCGCATATCATTAAGTGTGTATTCTGTGCACGCCATATTCAAACCAATAAGCGGCGCGTAGTGCCAGTGTGTATGTGTGCTCATGAATAATTGTGTACCACTCCGGATACAAATCGCATATCATTAAGTGTGTATTCTGTGCGCGCCATATTCAAACTAATAAGCGGCGCGTAGTGCCAGTGTGTATGTGTGCTCATGTATATTAGTGTACCACTCCGGATACAAACTGCATATCATTAAGTGTGTATTCTGTGCGCGCCATATTCAAAATTACAAGCGGCGCGTAGTGCCAGTGTGTATGTGTGCTCATAAATATTAGTGTACCACTCCGGATACAAACCGCATATCATTAAGTGTGTATTCTGTGCGCGCCATATTCAAACCAATAAGCGGCGCGTAGTGCCAGTGTGTGTGTGCTCATAAATATTAGTGTACCACTCCGGATACAAACCGCATATCATTCATTGTGTATTCTGTGCACGCCATATTCAAACTTATAAGCGGCGCGTAGTGCCAGTGTTTGTGTGCTCATGAATAATAGTGTACCACTCCGGATACAAACCGCATATCATTAAGTGTGTATTCTGTGCGCGCCATATTCAAACTAATAAGCGGCGCGTAGCTCTAGTGTGTAGGTGTACTCATAAATATAAGTATGCCACTCCGGATACAAACCGCATATCATTTAGTGTGTATTCTGTGCGCGCCATATTCAAACTTATAAGCGGCGCGTAGCTCTAGTGTGTATGTGTACTCATAAATATTAGTGTACCACTCCGGATACAAACCGCATATCATTAAGTGTGTATTCTGTGCGCGCCATATTCAAACCAATAAGCGGCGCGTAGTGCCAGTGTGTGTATGTGTGCTCATGTATATTAGTGTACCACTCCGGATACAAACCGCATATCATTAAGTGAGTATTCTGTGCGCGCCAAATTAAAACCAATAAGCGGCACGTAGTGCCAGTGTGTGTGTGTGTGTTTGCTCATGAATTATAGTGTACCACTCCGGATACAAACCGCATTTCATTAAGTGTGTTTTCTGTGCACGCCATATTCAAACCAATAAGCGGCGCGTAGTGCCAGTGTGTGTGTGCTCATAAATATTAGTGTACCACTCCGGATACAAACCGCATATCATTCAGTGTGTATACTGTGCACGCCAAATTAAAACCAATAAGCGGCGCGTAGTGCCAGTGTGTGTGTGTGCTCATGAATAATAGTGTACCACTCCGGATACAAACCGCATATCATTAAGTGTGTATTCTGTGCGCGCCAAATTCAAACTAATAAGCGGCGCGTAGTGCCAGTGTGTGTGTGTGTGTGTTTGCTCATGAATAATAGTGTACCACTCCGGATACAAACCGCATATCATTAAGTATGTATTCTGTGCGCGCCATATTCAAACTAATAAGCGGCACGTAGTGCCAGTGTGTGTGTGTGTGTGTTTGCTCATGAATTATAGTGTACCACTCCGGATACAAACCGCATTTCATTCAGTGTGTATTCTGTGCACGCCATATTCAAACCAATAAGCGGCGCGTAGTGCCAGTGTGTGTGTGTGTGTTTGCTCATGAATTATAGTGTACCACTCCGGATACAAACCGCATATCATTAAGTATGTATTCTGTGCGCGCCATATTCAAACTAATAAGCGGCGCGTAGTGCCAGTGTGTGTGTGTGTGTGTTTGCTCATGAATAATAGTGTACCACTCCGGATACAAACCGCATATCATTAAGTATGTATTCTGTGCGCGCCATATTCAAACTAATAAGCGGCGCGTAGTGCCAGTGTGTGTGTGTGTGTGTTTGCTCATGAATAATAGTGTACCACTCCGGATACAAACCGCATATCATTAAGTGTGTATTCTGTGCGTGCCAAATTAAAACCAATAAGCGGCGCGTAGTGCCAGTGTGTGTGTGTGCTCATGAATAATAGTGTACCACTCCGGATACAAACCGCATATCATTCAGTGTGTATTCTGTGCACGCCATATTCAAACCAATAAGCGGCGCGTAGTGCCAGTGTGTGTGTGTGCTCATAAATAATAGTGTACCACTCCGGATACAAACCGCATATCATTAAGTGAGTATTCTGTGCGCGCCAAATTAAAACCAATAAGCGGCACGTAGTGCCAGTGTGTCAGTGTGCTCATGAATAATAGTGTACTACTCCGGATACAAACCGCATATCATTTAGTGTGTATTCTGTGCGCGCCAAATTCAAACTAATAAGCGGCGCGTAGTGCCAGTGTGTGTATGTGTGCTCATGTATATTAGTGTACCACTCCGGATACAAACTGCATATCATTAAGTGTGTATTCTGTGCGCGCCATATTCAAAATTACAAGCGGCGCGTAGTGCCAGTGTGTATGTGTGCTCATAAATATTAGTGTACCACTCCGGATACAAACTGCAAATCATTAAGTGTGTATTCTATGCGCGCCATATTCAAACTAATAAGCGGCGCGTTGTGCCTGTGTGTTTGTGCTCATAAATATTAGTGTACCACTCCGGATACAAACCGCATATCATTAAGTGTGTATTCTTAGCGCGCCATATTCAAACCAATAAGCGGCGCGTAGTGCCAGTGTGTGTGTGTGCTCATGAATATTAGTGTACCACTCCGGATAAAAACTGCATATCATTAAGTGTGTATTCTGTGCGCGCCATATTCAAACTAATAAGCGGCGCGTAGTGCCAGTGTGTGTGTGTGTGTTTGCTCATGAATAATAGTGTACTACTCCGGATACAAACCGCATATCATTAAGTGTGTATTCTGTGCGCGCCAAATTCAAACCAATAAGCGGCGCGTAGTGCCAGTGTGTGTGCGCTCATGTATATTAGTGTACCACTCCGGATAAAAACTGCATATCATTAAGTGTGTATTCTGTGCACGCCATATTCAAACTAATAAGCGGCGCGTTGTGCCAGTGTGTGTGTGTGCTCATGAATAATAGTGTACCACTCCG